>NC_081420.1:83309841-83643174 GCF_949786415.1 Peromyscus eremicus
ATACCCTCCAACTCTGTGTAGCTGAGGATGGCCTTGAACTTCTGATCCTCCTGCTTCCCCTTCCCAAGTGCTGAGATTGCAGGTGTGTATCATCATACCCTGTTTATGCCGCGTTGAAGATCAAACCCAGGATCTTTGTACATTCCAGGGAAGCACTATACCAGATAATCTCCATCCCCAACCCCATTTCAACCATTTCTGAGTGTAAAATGTCATTCCACGTATTTAAAGTGTGTGCAACCATTCCCACATCCAGTTCCAGATTATTTAGTTGTTCCTGGCACAGAGTCTTGTTATGGGGCCCAGGCTAGTCTGGAACTCACCATCCTCCTGCCTTAGCATTCTGAACGTTGGGATGACAGGTGTGCTCAGCCATGCCCAGCCATGTTTGTTTGTGTTTTGTTTTTGAGGCAGGGTTGCACTTTGTAGTTTTGGCTGGCTTGGAAATCATTATGTAAATCAGGCTGTCCTTGAGCTCACAGAGATCTGCCTGCCTCTGCTTCCTGAGTGCTAGGATTAAAAGCCCATGCCAGCCACCACCAAATTCGATGCCAGCCATGTTTTGTTTGTTTGTTTTTAAATTGTTATTTTTTATTGTGTATATGCATGATATATGTATGTGAGCATGTGTGCCAGTGTTTATGTGGCATTCATAGGAAGCTTTGGGAGTTGGTTCTTTCCTTCCCCCTTACACATTCTGGGAGATTGAATTCAGATTGTCATGCTGAGCCATCCACTGCCCTGCCCAGCAGTTTGTGTTGTTTTGAAATGAAACTTTATATCCTTTAATCAATAAACAGTACAGGTTAATTATAACTGCCGTTCTCCCCACCCCACCTCCAGCTTCTGGCAGCTTCTGTTTTCTGCCACTATGATTTTTCATACTCCAGTATTGCATGTCGATGGGACCACAAAAACAATATTTGTTCTTGTGTCTGGCTTATTTCACTTAGCATAATGTGAAGAATATGCTTATTACACACATAGTAATACTGCTCTCCTTTGGAGACACTGAGTTGGATCAACATTTTACAGACAGCAAATGCACCTGAGATGGTAGTGGTTTAACTAGTTTTAGTGCTGGTTACTGTGGAAGCAGAAGAAAAAGGGGAAACACTGTGTGTGTGTGTGTGTGTGTGTGTGTGTGTGTGTGTGTGTGTGTGTGTGTGTGTGTAACCCTTGTGAGGACCAGCAGCCCCTCCTGTAGTGCGTACCAGCTTCTGATTGCTGCCTTCCATGGTTTTCCGTGGTTTTCCATGCTTCTGTGTCCTCATAGTTGTGTCTCTTGTGGCTTCTGTTCTGCTTTGGCTATTCTGATTTGGTGATGTGTGGTTGGCATACTCTTACGCTGTGCTCCACAGAGGCCCAGCCAGACATACAGGGTCTGTGTCTCTTTCACATGGGATTCTGACTCTGCGGGTGATGGTTGGCCAGAGTGAAGGCCACCTGTGTTGTCCTGAGGTCTGAAGGACGTGAGTGAGTTGTACTTCCACTGTTTCAGATCTGGGTGCCTGGGAGGTGGGCAGAGGGCTTTTCAGCAGCCCCAGAGTGAGAATGCACGATCCCACTCCAGGCCTGCATCTGCCTGTATTTTGTTTGCCTGCTGGTTACTGTGGAAGCAGAAGAAAAAGGGGAAACACTCGTGTGTGTGTGTGTGTGTGTGTGTGTGTGTGTGTGTGTGTGTGTCTATATATATGCAAGAATGTGTCTGTGTGTGTTTGTATATGTATATGTCTGTGTGTCTGTGCTTATAAGTGTTTGTATGAGTGTGTCTGTGTGTGTCTTCATGCAGGTGTATCTATGTGCAAATATCTAAGTATCTGAGTAAGTCTGTGTGGGAGTGCATTTATATGTGAGAGTGTGTCTGTGTGGAAGTGTGTAGAAGTCTATGTATGGGACTGTGTCTATGTGTAAGAGTGTATCTATGTATGAGAATATGTTTGTATGGAAATGTCTTTGTGTGAGTGTGAGTTTGTCTGTGTAAGTGAGTGTGTCTCTGTGTGTAGGAGCAGGAACTACCACTTTGAGAATCTGCTGCCATTTGTGCTGGCAGCCTGGGAGGCTGCTCTAATGCCAGCGAAGTCTATGGCTGGAGGCACAGCCACTGCCAGCTGACGACGGAGCTCCCATCACATTTTTGTTTGGCAGATTTATTTTTGCTAAGTGCTTTATTATTTTTTATGAGCTCAGAATTGCAGAAATCTAAGGAATCTGCCTCTTGATTAAGCTTCCTGCTGAAGCAAACAGAAGATTGTTGACGCTAAGGGGACATCTCAGTGACCTTTCCCAGCCTGTGACCCCTGTGACCTCCCGTGGAATTCCAGGAAGTGTGGGCAGCGACCCTGGGACTCCGACCCACCAAGCACTGGGCCCTGACTTTTGCTTCCTGGAGTCCTGCTCACAGTTGCCTCCCACAGTCAGGAGCCTCTGACTTATCATCGGCGATTCAAAGGGACTGACCTGACAGAACTCTTTAGAAGTCAGGCCAGGTGCCCCATGAGTGGTTCCAGCTCCCACCCACCCTTGTGATCCCTACCTCCTTTCTCTGTCCACTAATGTGGCTTGGGCTGGTGGCCTCAGTGAAAACTGCGTTAGCCACAAGTCACCTCTCCCACAAGTCACAGCTAGAATAAGCAGTATCTGTTCCACTGACCTGCTCCGCTTCCCACTGGAGGCTGTCTGCCTTACTGCCTCTGAGAGGAGTGCAGTGTCCCAAGAGCCTAGAACTGCAGAATTAACTCGATGTTTCCACCCCCGGCAGCCGCAGAGAGGAGGACAGGTCCCAGCTGCAGCTGTCGCTCCCAGGCATTGGCTCGCGTTCCTCCAGATAGCCATGGCCATTTTTGGAGGGGCAGAATTTAGACATTGGAATTGGGACTTAGCCGAAATTCCAGAGTGGAATGCAGTGACCCTGTTCTCATTTTTAGAAGTTTTGCCTGACGACTGTGTAGTGCAGAATAACCCACATGGGCTGGAGAGGCTGCCAGTGGTTAAGAGCACTTGCTGCTCTTGCAGAGGACCTGAGTTTGGTTCCCGGCACCCGTGTACAGTGGCTCACAACCATCTGTAACTCCAGCTCCAGGCCAGGCTGACAACCCTCTTCTGGCCTCCAAAGGCACTTTCACTCACGTGTGCATATCCATACACAGACACACGTACACATAAATATTTTTTAAAAAGCAGTGCAAGTCCATTCTGGAGCCAAGACTCTCCACAGATGTTTCCATTGTGCAGGATCAGTGGCTATTTATGGTGGACTGTATTAGCTGCCCAGCTGAGGTGCCTTTGGCTCTCTTAATGCCTGGTCCCACTTTACTGCTCAGCCTATCCAGCTCTGGGGATATACGCTCTGCGATGTAGTCTTGGTATAACATGTATCCACGTGAACAGCCTTTCTCTGGTGTTAGTGTGCAGTTCTTGGACCCTCTGCACACCCACTGGAGGAAAGGGCCTAAGCATGAACTTGCAGCCCCTCCTCCTGAGCCCAGCCCCAAGCCCCAGGAGCCACAGTAGGGTAGCCCTTACCGTACAACCACCGACTACTCATCCCCCAGTGCAAGAGACTCTCTATAAATGGCAGTTTTACCCTTCGTACGTTCATCCCAGAAGACCCAGATCCCCACTCCCCACATTGTGATGCTTTGGGAATAAGAATGTGTGAGGTGTATGAGTTGTGGTATGTGAAGACCTGTCTTGTGCAGAGGTCCTGAGCTCATAACTGTGGAACCTGGGCTTCTCCAGCTCTGGGGATAGGGTGGGGAAAGGGCTTATTATGTTACTGTGCCTTGTCAAGCTCGGTGTCTTCTTAGGAATGGGCTGTCAACTGCCCAGAGCCACCATGCCTTTGCTATCATCGTTCTTCACTGGATCTCAACTGCTGCTCAGCTCAGCAGGGGTGTGCCTAGGGAAAGCTGGCTTGCAGCCGAGATGGTTATTGTGCTTGCAAGCATTCTTCCGGGGTTCCTGCCATCTGTGAGGCTGGTCTGGGGCAGGGCTCTGTCAGCATCTGAAGAAGGAGCCTTGGGCACAACAGCTCTCTTTGTGGAGCTTGGAGCCAGGTCACCTGGCTGCTAGGTGACAAGGGACATAATTTATTGGGTACTACATGAAGTGATATAAATCACGAGGAGTTGTTTGGGGACAGTGGGAGATGAACATAGAATTAATGTCACTCTCGGTTTACATATTTTATCTGGGGTTTCAGACATAGCTCTGTTGGTAAGGTGCTTGCCTAGTGTGCATAAAGCCTCGAGTTCAATCCCCTGTACGACATAAACCAGACATGGTGCTATGTGCCTGTAATCTCCTCACTTGGAAAGTAGAAACAGGAAGATCAGGAGTTCAAGGTCATCCCTGGACACACAGTGAATTTGAAGCCAGATTGTGACATGAGACCGTCTAAAAAAAAAAAAAAAGACAAAAATCTGTCCCATGTTTTAGAGCAGCCGGGCACAGACAGGTACTCTGTGGGGGTGGAGAGGAGGCCCAAGCCCTTTCTTCAAGCTAGCCAACAGGACCTGCAAGCCAGGGTCTGAGTCCAGTGAGTGCTCCGAAGAGGTCTTCTGCCGCAAGTGTGTGCTGAGTCAGGAGCAAGATCAGCATTGTTAGGATTAGACACTCGCATTGCCCCATGCTTTGTCCACAGACTCTGCTGCCGGTGCCTTTCAGCGGCCGGGAGGAGGGGGCACGAGTGTGTTGCTGGCTGTGTTCTTTGCACAAGTTGCCAGGTTACAACCTCACAGCAAGCCTGCAGGGTGTGTGAGCCCCTCACAGAAGCAAGGAAACAGGTTCAGAAGGCTGTGTCCTCGCGCCAGATCATACAGTTTGCCCTGGTCGGGCTGAGACTCGACCCTGTTTTTGCTGAGGACAGTAGCCGTCCCATGTGTTGAAGCTCCTGTCTTGGGTTGGCTCGGCTGAGGTCTCACTGGTACTCGCTAAGATGCCTGTTTGGCAGGAGAGGACCAGCAGCCTGGGCTGCAGCAGTTCCCAGTGCTGGCCTTCTCGAGCACTGAGACATCCGTTTTTTTAGAGCTTGAGTTGTCCTGTGTGTGGGTCCCTCGTAGTCCTGGATGGATGTCTACACAGGGTTGTCGGAGTTCGGGCCTCAGACTTATTCTTGAATTTTTGTTTCAGGACATAACTTGGCAAGATGAGCACTCGGCCCCATTCTCCTGGGAAACAAGGGTAAGTTGAATGAAATTTAGATCTGTTTGTCCCTTTTAAAAATATTTGAGTACCTGTACATTTCTTTCCACATTTGATGAGTGCAAAGGGCTATGTGATCCTTAATGCTGGGCTACAGTTGACAGCCCATGATGGTAAGACAAAGTCGGTGGTAGGGAGGGCTTGGGGAACTGAATCTGTGTGTGAGTCTATCAGTCCCACAATGCTCCATGATATCCCCCAGGCCCATGAGTTCCCTGGTGAACTCCAGCCATCTTGGATGAGGGCTGCCCTGTCAGGGGACTTCTCCTTCTTCATACTTTAACCCACCAATATTTGGCACTTTGGTGGTGGATGCCCCTTGCGACAGCTTAGAGCTCCTGGTTAGCTGACTTTGGTTGGTTTGTGTGCTGCACGTACACATACACAGACACACATGGACACATGGGAATGGACCCTGGTCTCCCAGTCACTCATGTACCAGTTGTCATCACTGCAAGAGCATCAAGCCCAACTTTAGAGCATGTCCCCATCTCCCCTGTTGTCCCGGAGAAGGACCTTGGCAAGCAGCATGACCACAAAGAAGCAAGTCTCCTAGAGCCAAGGAGAGGTGAACGGTCATGATTTCCAAACTCTACAACTTCCCACATGGTGTTGCCTCTGAAGTGGACGATGCTGCAGAGGAGACAGCTGTGTGTGGAATGGGCTTTTCAGGCACAGAGAGTTTAAAAGCTTTGTTTCTTAGTTTTTTCACTCTTCCCCACTGCTTCTGATCACAGCCCTTGTCCCAGCTAACCCTGGCACCCAGGGTACCTGTGGAGAGGGAGGCTCAAGGTTGGGGAACATTGATGGAGTTCCAAGGGACCTTGAGCGGCCTCTCCTGCAGACTATGTCTTCGGATGCACCATGTCTTTGGAGGGCAGGGACAGCCACACCACCTCGTGCCGTGGACTGCATCTTGTACGGGGTGGCTGACCTAAGGGAGGTGACCAGTCTTGACACTGATGCCATGACATTTGAGGTTGTTCTCATGTTTGATTGGAAAGGTGATTGGAGGACACAGGCACCCATTCCCATGAACACATTCACATAGAAAATTGGATTCCTCTAGCCCTCCATATACATGTACCTTACATATCCTAAATATCCTAAATTAAAGAAGCCAACTTCTACATCACATAGGGCTTTGAGACTGAGATTCACCATGTAGCCTAGGCTAGCCTCATACTAATGTCCTTCTGCCTTTGCTTCTTCAGTATTGGGATCACAGGTGGGTACCACCATGCCCAGGCCCTGTAGTGCTTTTTAAATTTCTGCTGTAGATTAGTGGAGAACCCAGGTCTGCACAGAGGGTTGGGAATGGAGGCAGTCAGCTGGGAGCTGTAAGTGCTCTAGATTGTCCAGTGGCTGACAGCAACCAGATCTAGCCTGTAGGTGGAAGTTTCTCTCCTGCCTGCCTGTTCCCAAATACCTGGCAGCTGCTTCCTAAATAATTGACTCCGAGGCTTAATATTACTTATAAAAGCTCAGCCAGTAGCTCAGGCATATTACTGACTAGCTCTTACACTTAAATTTACCCATAATTCTTATCTGTGTTTAGCCACGTAGCTTGGTACCTTTTCTCAAAATGGCATTCTCGTCTTGCTTCCTCTGCGTCTGGCTGGTGACCCCTTGACTCTGCCTTCCCTCTTCCCAGCATTCTCAGTTTGGCTTTCCCACTTGACTTCCTGCCCAGCTATGAGCCAATCAGTGTTTTATTAAACCAATTAAAGTGACAAATCTTTTCAGTGTACAAGGGGATTATTCCACGGCATAGGCTGCTTGGATGCTGTCTCTGCCCTCACGTTCTCATTCACTCTAATTCAGTGCTGAAGTTTCTGGAGGCAGAGCAGGGTGTGTAGGGTGTGTGGGGATGTGAAGGGCTGCCCCCTTCCACTCCTCAGTCAGTGTAGAGTTGCAGAAAGCCTCACCACTGGCTCCTCAGCCAGAACCTTGGAGAACTTTAACCTCTGCTTCTACAAAATGGGCTGCAATCCTCTTAGGGACTTAAAGGTGACCAGGGACCTTGATCAAGACCCTCACACAGGGGGCAGCTTTAGTGAGGGTGGGACCCTGGTCTCTAAGAGCATATTGGAGATCAGACCCTATGGTCTTCGTACCCTTATGGATGCTGACCTCACTTTATCAGTTGTCACTGATCCAAGCACTTTCCCTGGGCCAGTGGTGCTGTGGGTGGGAGCAGGGCTCAGCTGGTCCCTACTAGGATTGATCCCTGCCATCCAAAACCCCAGGAAAGCCTTGGTCACATACCTGGGTGGTGCCAGCCACAGTGAGCCAGCCTGTGTTTTTGGCACAGTGTGGCAGTGTCCCTTGTGGGGGTGGGGGTGCCCATGAGCCTCCTTGGTAGAATGGAAACTGCTCAGCAGTGAACTTGCTTTGTTCCTGGGCCTGGCCAGCATCTAGCCAGCTGGAATGAAGGTGTGGAACAGGAGGAGGAGGGGCATGCAGCATGTGCAGTGCGAGGTCTGCACTGGAGTGGTCCTCTCTCCACTGTTCATCCTGAGGCATTTCCTGCTACTCTATCATCCGTTGATCTTTGATTCTTTCCATATTTATTTATTTATTGTTTGTTTGCTTATTGTGTGTGTGTGCCTGCACACCATGGCTTGTGTGTGGAGGTTGGTGACAATTTGGGGGACTTGGTTCTCTCCTCCCACTATATAAGTTCTGGGTATTGAACTCAGTATCAGGCATGGCTACAAGTAACTTTACACTCTGAGGTATCTCACCAGCCTCAGCCTTTTTTTTTTTCCCATAGTTTCTATATAACTCAGGCTAGCCTTGAACTCACTATGTAGCTTAGGCTGGCTTCCAACTCCTGGTGATCCTGGCAAGCTCAGCAACCCCCCCTGCTACAGCCTCCCCGGTACTGGGCTTCCAGGTGTGTGTGGGCCACCACTCCTGGTATATTTATTTGTTTTCATAGTGCTGGGGATTGGACCTAGGGTCAGATACTAGGTGAGCTTACCACTGGGCAGTATCTCCAGCCTATTGTTTTTATTAATTATGATAAAATTCATATAATGTAAATTTCACTAGCTTTTGAGGAGTGCTGGGCATTGAACCTGGGGATTCACACATTCTGAGCACATGCTCTGCCACTGAGCACCTCCAGCCCATTTACTACTTTGTGTGTGTGTGTGTGTGTGTGTGTGTGTGTGTGTGTGTGTGTGTGCTCATGCATATGGAAGCCAGAGGCCAAACTCAAGTGTGCTTCCTCAGGGTACCATTCATTGTTTCTTGAGACAAGGTCTCTTGGTGACCTGGAACTTGAAGATTCAGGGCAGCCAGAGAGCCTCAGGGATCCACCTGTCTCTCCTTCCCTGGCACTGGGGTAACAAGCATACACCACTCCACTCATCTTTATTTCTTTTAATTTTGTGTGTGTGTGTGTGTGTATGTGTGTGTGTGTGTGTGTGTGTGTGTGTGTGTGTATGTGTGTGTGTATTCCAGTGAGTGCAGGTACCTATAGAGGCCAGAAAAGCATTTTGGATCCCCTGGAATTGGAGTTATAGGCAGTTATGAGCTGCCCAGTGTGGGTGCTGGGAACCAAACTTGGATTCTCTGAAAGAGCAGTATGTACTCTTACTTAATCTTTGAGCCATCTCTTTAGCTCCATTTTTTTTTTCTTTTATTAAACATGAGTTCTGGGAATCTACTTTAGGTCTCTATGCTCACAAGGCAAATACTTTATTGATGAGATATCTCTCCAGCCCCAGTTAACCACTTAAGAAAACATTTTTTAAGATTTATTTATTTTATGTCTATGGTACTCTATCTGCATGTACAACTGCATGCCAGAAGAGGGCATCAGATCCGCTTATAGATGGTTGTGAGCCACCATGTGGTTGCTGGGAATTGAACTCAGGACCTCTTGAAGAGCTGCCAATGCTCTTAACTGCTGAGCCATCTCTCCAGCCCCCAAGAAAACATTAAAAAAAAGTATATGTATGCCACGTATGTGCAGCTGCCCAGAGTGGCCAGAAGAAGGTGTTGGACCCCACGGAGCTGGAGTTACAAGCAGTTGTGAGCTATCATGTCAGATGCAGATGCAGGGGACAGAATTTCTGAAAGAGCAGTCCACGCTCTTAACCGCTGAGCCATCTCTTTAGCCACTTTTGAGTGTGCAGTTCTGTGGCTCACAAGGTTTTAGTACCCTCACAGGGCTGTGCATCCATCACTGTTCATCTCTGGTACTGTCATTTTATTACATAGTTACGTGTGTTTATGGAGCGCAAGATGTTTTGCTATTTGCATATGTTGTAGGATAATTGGATGAAGCTAATGAACATATCCAAATTTTCCATCATGCAAGACACATCCCTCTACTTCTGACAGTGACTCCTAGCACCCCCTCTACTACCCTGCCCCTGTACACCCCCGAAGGGAAATGGTCACCACTGCAATCCCTTCCACTCATCTATCAGCTTGGCAGGCAAGCTGGGGGTGGGGGGGATCCCATGGGACCGCTGCATTCCTCTCTCAGCCTCCTGTGTTTCCAGAGGAAAAACCCAGCACCCAAAAGGCCCCAGACTAGGAGGGAGGAAGGAACGGAGAAGATTCCTTACATTCCCAGGCTTCCTGGGCTGCAGACAAGTTGGAGAATGTGTGGGGAGGCTAGGCCCTTGGGACCCGTCCCCAAGGTCTCTCTCCCCTCAAGCTGTCTGGCTTCTGTCTGCCTGTTTTTATTAATGTTCGGCTACCCGTTCCAGGTCCTAAGGAGGCCAACGGGAATCAGATCACTGATGTCCAGGCCTGGGTGGACTGTTCAGAGCAGGGAGCCTTCTAGGCCTTCCTCAGGAAGAAAAAGCATCCCTGCGAGCACATACTCACCCATGTACACACTAGCACACCCTCCATCCTCCAGACCAGGTCTTTCCCCTGAACTCACGCACACATCTAAATTCCTGTTCCTGCCATAGGTGAGCAGGTCACATAACCATCTGGCTAGAGAGCGGAGTGCCCGCTGGCTGTGGTTCAGAGGTATCACTGCCCATGGAGGATGGAGGGACCTCTTAGTTCTAAGCCATGGCCTTGAATGTACCTCCTCAATGTTAGTTGGTTTTTGAGGGACATGGCTCCATAGGCTGTACCCAATCCCATCACAAATGTAACCCCTGCACTGTTGGGGCCCATGCGTCTTCCTTAGGAAGGCCCCTTTCCCTGCTTAATGGCTGTCTTTCTCCTCCCTCCCTTCCCTCTTTCCTTCTGGGCTACCCCCCTGAAAGCTAGAGCTCAGCTTTGTGGTCTTCTGCCCTAGACCCTTCCACATTTTCCCTGAGTGGAATACTGTGCAGTTCCTTTAGTTCAGTGGCCTCAATGCTGCCCCTGAAACCCAGACTCCTACAGGTCTCCCTGAAGCCCCAGCCCCCTCACTGCTTTCCACTGTCTGTCTTTCCTTACCACACTGTCTTTGCTGGATTCCACCCACCCTCTCTTGAAGATCCCCCCCCCCCACCAGCTGCTGTATAAATCCCATTTCTGACTCTCCCAACCACACCCATGTGAGAACTGTGCTGGGCACATGGCGATACCTCTGATCATCGTCCATCAGCTCCTTTTTTTTAAGACAGGGTTTCTCCGTGTAGTTTTTGGTGCCTGTCCTGGATCTCGATCTGTAGACCAGGCTGGCCTCTACTCACAGAGATCTGCCTGTCTCTGCCTCCCAAGTGCTGGATTAAAGGTGTGTACCACCTCCGCCTGGCCTATCACCTCCTTTTAAAAGGAGAAACTTAGGCAGGAGAAGAACAGGGAATTTCTCTGCCTAAGTTACGCTCCCAAGCCAATACTGTCCATCTTCCACATATGCTCTTGAGAGAGGCGTAGATGTCTGTGTCCTTGTCACAGGCAAGGCCTGAGGGCTAAGACTCATGTGTTCCTGTCATTGACTCCTGGGCCTTGGCTACCTCCCTCCCTGCCTGCCACTTTCTGGTGACACTGGGTTTTCACTGCCTTGGAGCCTGACCGATGGATGACTATTTGTCCACCTCAGAGCTTCTAAACAAGGGGCATGTGTGATTTATCTCCAGGTCTGGACCAATTCCTTGGGATATAAGGTGAGTGGACTCAAGGCACTGCCCAGCTGTATCTCAAGCTGCCCATTTTTGCTGGCTCATCTCTATAAGATGGCCCCTTTGCTAATTTTGTGATTCTTAAAGTTTTCCAGGGTCCTCCCCTTTGTCTTTTGGAGGGCAAGAGGGAAGAAGATGTGCTAAGCATTTGGCGGGTTAATGGAAATGTTCTTCTGATTCTTTCTGACCGTGTGCGTGTAGCCTTTGTCTCAATAGTTTAGCTTTGCCAGTGGCTGCCAAGCCAAACAGTCCTTTTTAGCAGCATGTACCCCCCCTTTGCTGAATATCACACATTCCTCTCCAATGAGTGGGACATAAAAATAGACACTGGGCTCTGTTGTGGTCTTGCTGTTTTTAGAATGGACGTGGCCAGCTGAGCCCTGTTCTCCACATGGGCTGACGAATGCCCTACTCTGCTGACTGACCAGGTTGTAGAGAAGTCAGGAGCCCAGGGCACGAAGGGCTAGTGGGGTGCTCCCAGGAGCTGAGGAGATTCTAGCCTTCCTCTTCTGTTCCCATGTTTCCAGGATCACAGAGGACACTCAGTTGAGCCCTGACCCTTTCTACCTTCAGCCCATGCCATCACCATGACCCTTCCTGTTACCTTCTATGCAGCATCCTTCTGCAGGGCTGGCTCAGCAGTCTGGGCACTGAGAGAAGACTGGCATGACCTCCTTCCCATGCCTGAAAAAGACAGACTGTTTGGAAAAACTCGTCCCTGACATACATAGTCTTCCTGTTTTCCACCTTGGCCTGTGTGGGCTCCAGGTGGAGGTGGTCTGGTCTAGCCTCTAGAACCAGTGCATTCTCTGGAAAAGTCGGGTGAGCTACCATGCTGGCTCTTCTGTAATGAAAAAGGGACAGTGAGTCTGATCCTTCATGTCACTTCTGGGAAAGGCTTCCATGCCAGGCATGTAGCACATGTCAGTCAACTAAAACTTCTGGACTGTTCTTCCCAAGTCTGTGTGGTGTGAAGTCACTAAACTTCTGTCTCTGGGATTGAGGTACAAGTCCTGTAGTGTCCCTGGTGGCTTCCCATCAGGTGCTGGGCTCTCTCTTGCATTGCTCTGGGCTCTGGGGATTTGGTACCTGTTTTCTCTAGGTGGGACCTATGGCAGACTGAACCTGGAATAGGAGAGCTGCACTGTGGGTGCTCCTCTGGGCACCCCCTCCCAGGGATGAAGCTGTGATCCTCCCCATGGGTTCTCTCGTCCAGCCACTGCCCTGTTCCATAAGCTTTCACAGGGTCTAGGGGTCCTGGGCCTACCAAAGCTCTGCCCTCTTCATCTCCCGTGAGCCTGGAATTATCGGGCTGTATCAGTAGCCAGGAGAGACAGCTATAAGGAAGGCCAGTTCCCAGCAGGCCATGAGGGGAACACACAGAATGGGAACCTCAGGGTCACTGACCCATGAGGGATGGTAGTTCTGCAGTTTCACCTGGTCTTTTTAAGCCCACTCCTTGGTTCTTCAGCTGAGCCAACATAGACAGGGACAGGGAACAAGTTCTCCTCCTCGCCCAGCCACCAAGGAGTGTTTGGATATCTTGGTTCGCAGTCCCTTCTCTTCTTATGGGGATAGTGAAAGATCCTTCACCAACAAGGAGGAGGAGGTTGACTTGTGAGAGGAAACTAGTCACGCTTTACGTGCAGAGTTAAGGATCACGAAAACATAGGGAAAGGCGGGCAGATCGGTTAGGAGCTGCTGCCTCCTCTCCCTTCCCTCCTTCTCCTCTTCTTCCTCTTCTCTCCCCCACCCCGTCACCCCCTTTTCGTGTTTGTTTTTTGGTACAGGGGGTTGCTGTGGCTTGTTGGCCTGTTAATTTCTTTTCTTTTTTTTCAAATTTAACTTTTTATTGATTCTTTGTGGATTTCACATCATACATCTCAATCCCACTCATCTCCCCATCCCTTCCCATTGCCCTCTACCCTTGCAATCCCCACCCTGCCCCAGGATAAAACAAGATCAATTTTGAAAGAAAAGAAAAATCTCATTGTAGAAGCTGTAGTATAACACAGTGAGTCACACAGGCCTTTAGTCCATATATTGTTACTTGCAAATGTTCATTGCAATGAGTTGTTGTTCTGGTTTGAGATCTTTGGTTTTTGCTACATCATCAATACTGGGTCCTCACTGGGGCTCCTCTTGCATATCCTGTTGTTGTTCTGTGTCATGGAGATCCTGTAACTTTGGGTCTGCAGGACCAGCCCCTGATAATTTCTATATAGCCCAGATTGGCCTGGGACTCACAGCAACCCTCTTGTCTCAGCCTCCTGAGTGTTAGGATTGTAAGCAAGAACCACTATACCCTGGCTCTTTTTTCTTTTTTCTTCCCTTCCCTTCCCTTCCCCTCCCTTTCCTTTTCCTTGCTGTGGGATGTCTTTCTCTAAGCTATGAATACATTTTATTACCATTGGTTAGTAAAGAAGCTGCTTTGCCCTATAACAGGATATAGCCAGGTGGGAAATCCAAGCAGAGATACAGGGAGAAGAGGGTGGAGTTGGGGAGACACCAGCAAGCCACCCAAGAAGCAAGATGTGAAAGTACTTGTAAGCCACTGGCTATGTGGCAATACATAGATTAATAGAAATTGGTTCATTTAAGATGTAAGAACTAGCTAACAATAAGCCTGAGCCATAGGCCAAACAGTTTGTGATTAATATTAAGCTTCTGAGTGATTATTTTATAAGCTGCTGCGGGACCAAGCGGGACAGAGAAAAGGTTCTGGCTGCATTTCTTTTCTTTTTGCTTTTAGCTTTTTGAGACAGGGTCTCTCTATTATGTAGCTCTGCCTATCCTGGGACTCACTATGTAGACCAGGCTAGCCTCAAATTCCCAGAGATCCATCAGCCTTTGCCTCCCTAGTGCTGGGATAAAAGAGGTATACCACCATGTTTTCTTGTGTTTGCCTTCAAAGTCCCCAAAGCAGGTAGGTAGCTGTTCCTGGCAGCATGCCCCTTCTAAGTTGATGTCATTTCCCACTGGGAAGCTACAGAGCATCTGGCTACCCCAGAGTTGATTCAAGCAGCTATCCCTCCAGCAGTGACACAATTGTGGATTCCAAGCCTGGCTTCCCTCCTCAGTGTCTGACCACCCACATGTCAGGATGTCTGGCTTTGCAATCCACAGTTTTCTAAGCAAAGACCCTACCAGAGAGGGGATCCCCACTCCCAACCCCTCAAAAAGCCTGGGCATGGCAAACTGGTTTTATGTGTCTTACTGTGCAATTTCCAGATCAAAGTCAACCCCATCTCTGAGTCTTGGGCATTTCCAAGCTATTTTTAGCAGTTTGCTTACTTAAGGAAACCATTATGTCTGTCTGTACCAAGTGCCTTTGTGTCCTACTAGGGAAGTTGGAAACAGGCAGTGTTCAGAATGCTGGACCTAGAAATGATCCTGAGGGCAAGTGAGGTGGCACTGTAATCTCAGCACTCAGGAGGTAGAGGCAGGGGGATCACGAATTCAAGGGCACCCTCAGCAACATAGAGTTTGAAGCTACCTTGGGCTTTGTGAGACTCTGTCTCCAAAAAAAAAAAAAAAAAAAAAAACTTTAAATGCTAAATAGATTGCCAGGCAGTGGTGGCACTTGCCTTTAATTCCAGCACTCGGGAGGCAGCAGCAGGCGGGTCTCTAAGTTTGAGATCAGTCTGGTCTATAGAGTGAGTTCCAGGACAGCCAGGGCTACACAGAGTAATTCTGTCTCGAAAAAACAAACAAACAAACAAACAAAAAAGTTGAATAGATTAATGAATGGATACAGATGGGTCATGTGATGGACAGGACCCTGCCATTTCCATGACATTGTACTTTAGCCCTGCACCCAGGCCTTGGAGTCTCTTGATCTGAGCTGAAATCCCAGCTGCAGGGTCTCCTAGTAGACTAGTGACCCAGGGCATCCTCATCTTTTTTTCTTTATTTTTCCCTAAGGGGGTGCTAGTGGCAATATATAAAGGCCCAGGCTGGAACTTACAATCCTCCTTTGACCTGCTGAGTTCTCCAGGGACCACATGCATATACCAGTATGGCCAGCCTGGCCTCCTATACACCTACCACATTGGATCCATGATTCCTTGCAGAGCTGAAGTGTGGATGGCTGTTTCTTAGTGATGCTGCATTTCCAGGCTGCCTAGGCTCTTGGTTTGGACTTGTGTTCTTCATCTCTAGGCAAAAGACAGCTAGCTGCTGGCTGCACATTCAGAGGACACGTGGTATACTGTCCTGAGCCTGAAGCTCATCTGGAAGAAGGGCTGTGTTCAGTTTTGTCCTAAGGTCCCTGCATATGGATAGGAACCCTGAGAGTGTCTTATGATTTGCAAGACTGTATGAAAATTCATGGACATTCCAGGATACCACCTCTGCACAGTGCAGGTTCACTGAGCAAGACCTGTGCTAGGGTTTCCTAGCCTTCTGTCCCCCTGTGGGAGCCAACCATCTCTTAGCTTGCCATCTTGGGAGTTTCAAGGTCCTGATCTCCAATCCCTGCCTCTTCCTGCTTCACTGAGAGGCTAGACTAGTTGCTTCCAGACTGCGGGGTCCCTGCCATTCAAAACCTAAGTGTCTAGGGAACAGGAAGCCTGACTGATCATCTTCTCCCCACTCCCTCTCCCCTGTCCTTTCACGGAGTGTCGGTATCTGTGTTAATTTACGATTCTTTGCTTCCTTCCTCCCCCGCAAAAAAGAAAGGAGAAAGAAAGGAAAGAAAACTGGCCCATTTACCAGGTGATGCCATGTGTGCCCCAGTGTTTTCTGAGTCAACACAGGTTGAAATGATCAACTTAGTTGGCCAGAAATGACTCTGATCTGCAGCATGGCAGTGTGCATCTGAAACCACACATGGAGGAGAGTTTAAACCTTTGCCTTTTGATATTTTGTTTCTGCAAGTCTGGAGAAATTAACCCTGAACAGGGCAGCTAATGTGCACAAAGATAGTCCCAGTGACCCGGATCGCAGGAGTGAGGGTCAGCAGGGGTAAACTTTTCAAGAAGAATGTTACCATAGGTTGTGGGACAGCTACCGAGGGAAGTGTTCACAGCCACAGTGGCTGTGGGCTGGGAGGATGGCTGTCAGTAAATTGCTCTCCTTGCAAGTGTGAGAACCTGAGTGGAATTCCCTAGAACGCAGGAAAGAAACTGACATGGTGGCAGGCACCTGTTTTCCTAGCATTGAAGGCGCAGATCAGACTGTCCTTGCAGGCCAGCCAGCTTAGCCTCTAAGTGAGTTCCTGACCAGCGAGAGAGACTCTGTATCAAAGAACAAAGTGGACGGCTGTTATATAACATGATTCTTGGGGAATTGTGAACAGATGTCTGCTCACCCCAGATAGGAAACCAACAGCAGACAGAGTCAGGACACCACCAAAGTCCAACTTGGTGATCCAGTGTGTTTTATTGAGGGTGATTTACAGGAGTACGGGTGGAGGGGGGGGTCACTTACAAGTGCAGAAATGACTCAGACAGCTGCATTACCAAAAGCCCATCCCGACATAGGTGACAGCTCACCAAAGCTGGAACCCGGAAGCATACTGCATAGCCCGCAGGCAGCTCAACGGATCGGAGAACGTTTCTTCCGTGGAGCTCAGTTGGTCTCAGCCACTTGGGCTTTTTGGTTAGCATCTCTCAGCAGTCCTCCCTGCTTATATATGCTTGGGAGGGAAGAGCCTCGTGAATTTGATCGGATTCAGGGACTTCCTAAAGCTATTGAGTTGTTTACTTTCTGAGTCTCAAGAGGAGTCCTTCCAAGATGGAATTCTTTTATCTCAGGGGAATTTACTATACAACACTGGCACCCGAGGAACGTGCTTGAAGGAATCCTCTGGCCTCTACACAGGTGCATACACCCATGCATATATACGTACACACACACACACACACACATACACACACACACACACACACACACACACACACACACACAAGTTGTGAAGATCAAGAAAGAAATGATGCTCATAATGCATTGAAGAAGTGACATCCCACATTACAGACCTGGCAAGACCACAGCTGACATGTATGAAAATGTGGCACAAACAATACAGCTATGGGGGAGGGTGATGACTGATTTTTCTGAGCTTTACTTTCCCATCGTTCTATGATACCATTTGTTATTTTATTGTGACAAGAAAGTGGTGGAAGTGATGGGGAAGTGAAATTTGCAGGATTGATTTTGAGATCGAGAATGATGAGTTCTGTAGAGCGGGGATGATGTGGCCTTCAGTTAGCTCTCCTTTGACGGAAGGCTCAGAATTCCTGGTAATGATTTCTGTCAGAACTGCTCAGTGGCAGTGTTTTAGAGATCACCATGGTTGACTGGATGTGGGTCAGGAAAGTGGTCAGTCTGTGCACAATGACGTGGGGTATGGACTGTGTTTGTATAGTTTTCCTCCTCTCTGAGGACTCTGATGTCCTGAGGAGCCCACACATCCTTCCTCACCTGCCTCCAGCAACCCTTTAGGGAAAGTCAGAGCCATGCTGGGCCCAGCCATGTGCTCGCATAGCCAACAGGGATCCTTGATCATTGCTATGATTCTGGTCTTAGAGCTGTTCAGGGGACACTGTGACAGGGCTTGGCCTCATAGCTCCTAATGTGTTTCAGGCAGATAGTAAGGACCTCTGTGAAAATCGTCACTTGGAACCAACGGACGGCTATCAGCTTATATTGTTACAGTGTCTGCACATGTGTGAGGAAGAGTGTGTGTGAGCCGCCTGTCTGTCCCAGGGGGTTCTAAGGCTTGTTCTCACTTGTCTCTTCTGTTTCCCCACAGAGTCAGATGGAGTTCAGCATCTCATCCTTATCCATCCAGGAGCCCGGCACAGCCACCATGACCAGTGATCCCAGGCCCCTGGCCAAGGCTTCTCAGGGCACACAGGCTGCCAAGCCTGCCCAAAGCAGCCGATCCTCTAGCCTTGATGCCCTGGGACCTTCGAGGAAAGAGGAGGAAGCATCCTTCTGGAAGATTAACGCTGAGCGCTCCCGGGAGGGGCCTGAGGCCGAGTTCCAGTCGCTGACACCCAGCCAGATCAAGTCCATGGAGAAGGGAGAAAAAGTCATGCCCGCTTGCTATCGCCAGGAGCCCACCACAAAAGACAGGGAGGTCAAGGCTATGCCCCAAGAACAGCAAGCCCTCTCCAGTGTAAGCACAGAGCAGGAGGCACCCCAGCCTGTGCAAGCCCCTGCCAGATTGCTGCCCAAGGCCACCCCGATTAAGTCCCCAGAGAAGCCACCACCTCCCGCTGCCCAGCAGGATGAAGACGACGATGATGCTCTGTTCTCAGAGCCTGTAGTTGCGCAGGTGGGTGATGGTGCCACGTCCACATCAGAAGTGGGGGACACATTCTTTCATGGATATCCAAGGAGGGCGCACAGGATGGGACAGCCACCAGTGTCCCCATGGTCTCCTTCCTGTCCACTGAGTTCAGTTTCCAGAGCCCATGTTAAAACATATCTGGGCATGGTGCAATGCTTATAATCCCAACACTGGGGAGTTGGAGATAGGTGTATCCTTGGGCTTTGTGGCCCAATAACCTAGCCCACTTGGTGAGTTCCAGGCCAATGGTAGACCCTGTCCGTAAAAAGTGTATAACACCCAAACTTGTCTTTTGGCCTCCACACGCACATACACACACACACACACACACACACACACACACACACACACACACATACGAGCCAGGATGAGGATGGATTGTCTGTTCACTTTATAATGCTGTCAGAAGCAGGAGGATGCTAGTAGAGAACCAGGTCACTTTCCTCTGCTCTGTGCATGCTGGGGTTGGATGTGACAGGGCTTTGCACTGGATTTTGTGCAGCTTTCTGGTCCTGGCACTGAGGTAAATTGAGGTCACGGGCCCCTGAGGCAGAAGCAGCTGTTTTCACCTGGGTCATTTTAAATGAAGTACCGTAGATAGGTTGTATGTGGCTGGAGTGGAGGTCCACGTCTCATTTCGTCACCTCTGTCCCTCTGCAGATCAGCTCAAGTAACACCCTCTTGAAGACGGGCTTTGATTTTCTGGACAACTGGTAAACGGTGCTACCTGGAAACACAGCCAAGAGCCCCAGCGTGGCCCACGTGGTGTTCAGAGGAGAAGGCATCTCTGCCTGTGTATTTTCCCGTTTTCTCTGCTCTTTTCTTAGTCTTTGGGGAAACTAGGAAATGTTGCCAGGTTTTCCTTTTTTTTTTTTTTGTAAAACCAAATAGATAAATATGCTATTTTCAAGGATTTGATAACAAGTTTTACACTTGGGATTTTTAAAGACTAAGAATCCAGTAAGCCTAGTAAATAAAACTGTTCCCAGCTCCACCCCACTTCTCCCTCCAAGAAGGTTCCCTGACCGAGTCACAAAAGGTCTCAAAGGCGAGTCCCTCTTCTCTTTACACCCTCCCCACCCTTTTCATGGCGTGTGGGGGGGGGGGGGAGCTGGATGGATATGGGCTGTTGGCTGTCGCTGTGGAAGAGTCATCCTTAAAAATGGGCTCACCTGGTACCCTTCCTTTGCTGAAGCCACAGTTGGCATTATGTGTCCTTCCCCTCCCCCACTTCTAGGAAACAGACTGGTGGCAGGTGGCAGGTGTCCTGGTGACTTACTCAGAGCTTTGATGGTTTAAAAGCAACCCCCTGTTGGCAGGTGTTCTCTCAGCTTCTCACTGTTTGGTACGTAGCTGCAGCAGCTTCCTTGGTTTGTGTAGGAGTTTTCTTCCGGAAGTTATTCTAACTGTCCTGCTAGTGTTCCAGTCCCGGTCGCTGTCCCAGTCAGGGTGGTGGCAGCGGTGCTGGAGAACAGGGCTCTGCTGATTCCCTGTGTCCGAACCTTCCGGTATGAGACTGGCAGGCTGGGCCATTCTTCACCTCGGTCTGGTCAAGCTGGATCATGAAGGCCTCTCCCCGGGGCCTGGCCACCTTCAAGTGCAAGAGGCCTTCCTGATGGTTCCAGAAACTTTCCCTTGTAGCCCTGAGAGCTCACGGCAGCAAGGCTGGGTGAGGAGCATGGGCCTCACCCAGACCCGCTGCTCTCTGTCCTCACTGCCACCCTGCTGTGGCCCCCAGACCACATGCATTTGCCGGAGGTGCCAAGCAGATCTGTGAGCTCTGGGTGGTATGGTCTACCCTTCACCGTCACTCCGTTCTCGTCACCTGAAGCCTTAATCTCCATGAGCCCCCTCCTCCGAGCGCCTGGTTTCAGTACTGAAAGGTGTCACCTTCTTAATGCTTGTGTCATAGGACTTTCTGAAATAGCTTCTGGAATGTGCTGTTAGGCCCTGTTCACCAAGGTAAAGCACACATAACTGTCCCACCCTTATCCTCTCTCCTAGGAAAACATGCCAAAGCTGTACTTAGCCAATGTTGATGTGATAGCTGCCAATTCACTTAGGTCCTGAACCTCCCTTGGTCCCTTAGGTTTGGGTTTGCCTTCCCTTAGCAACTTTTGACCCGCCATCTTTCCATACTGTTGTAGAGCAGGTGATGGGGAAGGGAAGAGAGGCTTCTGGCACAAGGAAGAAATAACTTCCAAGCCACCATTGGCACAGGCAAGCCACAATTGGCACCGCCCAGGCTGGCACTCACTCTTCAGGCTACCAGGAGCCTACCGTCCCACCCCATGGTGGTGGGTTGATTTCAAGCCTGAGCACACGTTTTCCTTCCCTGTAGGTCTATGGTCCATAGCATTAGCAGAGCAGGAAGAAGGCTCGCCCTGCCCACCTGACCAGGGTGACCTGTCTGCTCTCTGCAGATGTTTTTCACTTTTCCCCCTTTCTCCTAATTCCCTTCTCATTTCTCCAGTGAAAACATGGAGAGGGGCTGAGTGTAGGCACCGTGGTGTTTCTCAAGGAGACCTCCCAAGAGCAGGTGGGAGGTCACAGGTAGGGAGTCTAGGAGGGATCCTAAAGGACCCACCTGACCTGGGGATTGTTCTTGCACCTGGGCAGGATCCACACCAAGCTGGCTTCTTGGTCTCCCCCAGGGACTATGTGACAGTGACCAGACTGACCAGTTACTTACCACCTCCCTCCATCATCATGATGGAGTACGACGTTCATTATTTTTCTTTAAAGCACTTCTTTGGCTGAAGCCTGTGTATGGATTTAGACTCCACCACATGCCCAGGCTCAACACCTGGGAGGCAGCTCCAGGGCTTTGTGTCTTGCTCTTGGTGGCTGTATTTAACACACGCTCTCAGGAACCCAGGCTCTGCCTGTCTGGGTTGACCCTGAATCCCAGGCCCTCCAGGCTTGGATGTGCTTCTGTTAGGAGCAGCGGAGTTGGCCTCCTGGCCAGGTGCACCCCTCATGCCGGGGCCAGGAGTGGCCTTCTGTTCTTCACAGTACCTTCTCCTTTGATACATATTTTCAAAATGGTAAATTCTTACTGACAACTTGTAACTTGGTCCTATTTTATACTACTAGCCTTTAATAAAGCCGTTTTAAAAATGAGAGATCTGTTTTGTTTTCTGCCATGTTCAGGAAGCTGATCAGGGTGGTGGGAGTTTAATGCCAAGATGTGTTTCCTAGGCATATGTCATGAAATATCGACTCACCCTAGATAGGTCACTAATAGACCAAAGAGAAGATTCCATCCAGTTCTACTTAGTGAACCAGTGAGTTCGTTGGGTGACTTACCAAAGTGGGCCCTCCAACCAGGAGGTCCCCTTCCTCAACTTGGTGGCTTATCTTGCAGCTCCACCGCTGAAGAGTTCCCAAGTCACCCTCTCCCTCTTAGACATCCTAGGCCACCTCCAGGACCAAGTGCATCAGGAGGGAGTGGCAGCTGGAACCTCAGTTTGCCCCTTTGTCATGACCCCATATCTGGCTCCCACCATGTTCTAGTTTCCTGTGGGCATGGTCTTCTGCACCACAGCAACTCTGCTTTGGGACACCAATAGTCGTATCAGGCCTGGGTGATGGCTCCACTACAAAATGCAGTAAAGAGTCACACCGGTGGGACGTAGCCCATCGGAGTCTATACCATCCCCTGTGCCGCTAGTGGAGGTGATGGCCCAGGTGCACCTGCCCCAGCAGACAGATGACTCTGTCCTGGAGATGTAACCAGAGCGTTCGAGTTCATGGTGCTCATCACCGCAAATGCCAGTGGGCAGAGGCAGGGATGAATCTTGAAGTTGAGTCTTATTCAGAGCGCCAGAGATCCAAGAAGGCAATGCACCAACACCGTAAAAACTGCCCTCCATCTCACCTCCAGGCAGCAGGGTTTGTAGGGAGTGGGAACAGAGGCTGTCGATTATTACAGTGTTTAGTTTCACCCCTGGTCAGGCGGTCAGCCACAGCCCTGAGGTTCATGTGCTGGAGTGCCTCTCATTGTGTCTCCTGCACTTGGTCCTACTTATTGTCTTTGTGCAGCTGGGTTTGCACACTCCCGCAGCCGGTGAGTCTTGCTTTCCTCCCATGGCGACACTTGGGGTTGACTCAGAGCACACACACCATTAGCAGTGTGCACACACTGAGCTACTGACAATGTGGACATGCACATTCCCCCTTACCACATGAAGAATCCATGTTCCTTTAATGTAGAAAGCCAAAGTGCCCCTGTCTGTCACTGTGACCTTCCAGAGGGGTCATAGGACCCTCAGGTAACAAGAGTTACAGAAAGACTTTTCAAAGACAGGTTCGTTGCAGTGACCCCAGAGCAAATGCTGAATTCCATGACTCTCCCTACTGAGTGAGTACAGTTGAGGTGAGTTTTTGTTTTGGTGTGGAAGAAATTCACTAGCCTAGTTAATTAGTCTGGTCCAGTTTGTTGACCCAGAATGATAAATTGCCGAGTGTAGATAGAAACATTTTGAACGTCACCTTATTTATTTATTTATTATTAGACAGAGTTTCTTTGTGTAGCCCCGGCTGTCCTGGAACTCACTCTATAGACCAGGGTGGCCTTGAACTCAGATCTGACTGTTTCTGCCTCTCAAGTGCCGAGATTAAAGGCATGTACCACCACACTGGGCCAGATGTCGCTTTTCAAATAAATTCATTAATGCACAATCCAGCTCTCACCTCAAATGGAATGAGACAGCCCTCACTTCCATCGCCAGGGTCCTGCCTGCCCCTCTCAGAAGGTCATGTCACCCATGCTTCTCTGATCCCACTTCAGGCCTGCTGTCTTCCGCAGATCTTGGCCGCAGGCTTCCTGCAGTGGGTTGTTTATTCTGCCATTCTGTTACCTGGCTTCCCACGGGTTGACTCTATAGAGGGATACAGGTTCCAGGTTCAAGTCCTCCCAAGTCTACTGGCTCTTCCTAGGAAAATATTTGTACCTTGAAGCACTAGGGTAAAAGGAGGGGACTGGTACAGTGTAGAGAAGCCCCAACTGACCCTTGGGCAGCTGGAGGGAATTCTGGGAGATTGTGGTCTTTGTGTTCCAGCCCCTGCACTCCAGCTGTGCTCTGCTTGGGGCCCCTGGCTTTCTTGCTTGTCACACACTTGTGAGATAGCGAGGCTTCACGGCTCCCCAGAAGCAAGCCAAGCTGTCCATCTCTCGGAACCCCATCGCCAGCCTCCTTTACATCGAGGCAGCCAGAGCTGACTTGGCAGTCTGTGATCAATGGCGTTACTAGGTGCTTTATTATTTATTTATTCTGTGTTTCTAGAACACTTCGCTCCTCTACCCCTTGCCACCAGTGACCCAGGTCTCTGAGACTCTGGCCCAGTCACTCTGGAAAGCCACTTTGGAGAATATGTCATCCATGAGCTCTCTGTCTGCTGGAACCTCAGCACCCACCAAAGCCCTGGCCCTGGGCCATATCCTCATTAGGTGACAGTGTGAGTTCAATGGCCCATAGATGAGTGTTGGTCTCTAAGTACTGCTTCTCGGTAAGTCACCTGGGCCATCTCTCAGCTTCCCTCCCCTAGGCTCCTTACCTGAAGTCCATGTGAAACAGTAGCTCTGTGACATGGGACAGGATGAGAAACCGGAATGAAACTAAAATGCAGACACAGGGCCGGCACACAGTAGGACTACTGTGTCGACCTGAGTGGCCTGGTGTTGAGATGGCCTGGCGTCAGGTTCCCTGTTGCCCTTGGGACTCTGTGACAGCCATCTTAGTAGCTTTCAGAGAAACGGCATCACTGCAGCAAAGCCCGCCTTTTGCAGCCAACGCAAGTGAGAAGCACAGATTGCTGTTAGGGATACAGCCGGACAAAACTCGCCAGGTCCCTGTCACCAGCCATCTGGGTCTCTTCTCAGCAAACTGCTGCTCTCTGCCTCCAAACATCACGGGTGACTCATGCATCTATTTTTGAATTTTCTGGATTGGATTTTAACCCAAAGCAACTGACAGCAGTCTCTGCTTTAGGGTCAGAATGACCGAGTCATGTTAGACGGCATGGTTGTCCTTTGGCTGTGATGAAAAGTGTCTCTGCCTGTTTGCCCACTGGAATGGGAGCCCCTGGACTGGGGTCTCCATCAGGCACTGGAATGATATCCCACACGGTACCGAGGCTTGTTGCCGCAGGCTGTTTTATGAGTTGCTATCCTCCTCCTGTGTGGTGGAGGTTGGCTGGGCTGTGTCCACAGTGGGGCGGCAGGAAAAGCAGGGAGGGAGCTCCTCCATTTCCATTCCAGGAGTCTGAAGGTGCCTGGGCTCACAGCTACTCAGAGTGATGCGGTGTGTGCTGGAGAGGCAAGTCACTGCTCCTAAGAAGGTGTTAGGACACGGGAGTGCCACTGAGGGGTGGAGTCGATAGTGGGGGAGAAAAATGCCCTTTTCTGCTTCCCTTGTGACCCAGCTCTGGCAGTTCAGTTTAAACTGAAAAATCTCTATTTACTTTGGGACTTCCTGGGAACCCCTTGGCCTGTCTAAGACGTGATGTCCCTAGAAGCCACAGCTGCTGTCTCAGCCTCCAGCATCCAGACCTCAGCAATCCTCAAGCTGCCTCCCCCCCCCCCCCCCCCGGGAGGCTCAGTACACCAGCCATGAGTGTGACCCCAGAGGAGGAGGGGCAGGCATGGCTGGTCTCTTAGGGGCTGAAGCTGAGTGGAGAACAGTTCCTGCTGGGCAGAGTCACCGGGTCACCAGACCCAGAAGGTTGTGGATGAGTCAAGCAATTGAAGCCGTGTGCTGAGCAGGGAAGGGTAAGAACTGGGCACTGAGGGACTGAGGACTGCTCCTGGCCTGCAGATGAGCAGCCCATTCTCTGCAGCTCAAGGGACAGAGGCAGGGTCACCTGCCACCCCCAGGGGTGTCAGAGCAGCCGAGTTCTCAAAAAGGGCCTGTGAATGCTTGGCTGTCGACAGTTCCCAGAGGATGGGACCCATTCTCAAAGGGTTTCTTGCTGGTGTTGGCAGGAATGTAGATATTCCACAGACACTTGTGCCCCTCTTCTTGGCTATCAGACTATTGAAATGATGCCAAGGAGCTGGCATTTCCTGAGTCTGATGCCGAGTGGAGGAAAAGGCTGAAGTCCAGGGCCAGCGGAGGGGGAGCTTGTCTCTTGACAGATTTCAGATTTCACACAGTTCTGACAAATTGTCAGGCCACCTTGGAAGAGACTGGGGCTGAGACAGTGATGGGTCAGTGATGAGCTGGACCACACCTTGAGCAGGACAACTTCGCTCTTGCCCTCAATTTCAACCTTAACCTCACATCAGTAGTCCAAAGATGGGCTTGGTCACTGGACCCCTTTGTTCCTCTTCCAATGTGGCCACGGTGATTAAATCTCCTTTAGATGCATTTCATTATGACTTGCCCATGTCACTGGCAACTGAGGATGGTGGCTGAACCTGTCTTTCGGGGCTGCTGAAGCTGGTAACAGACTTAAGTAGGGAGGTCCCAGAAATACAAGGGCTCCGCCCTCAGAGGCGGATGTCAACTCACCCAGCGTGGGAAGCTGAATTTCCCAGCCTCAAACAGCCTATTCCTGAATTTCTGCCTTGTGCTGAAGGACAGAGAATGACAAGCTTTTGTAGGGAAAAGTGACAAATCATCCCTGAGTGTCTAGGAGCCAGACAGTGTCACCAGGGTGGAAAACAAAAGCCGTAAGTGGCCTTTTTCTCCCCCTGCGACAGGCCCTGGGGATCTGGCACCCGCCACCTCTTGTGGTGTCAAAACTTGGCCAGATGCACCTAGAAACAGGTGGCTGTGGATGCCACGCCAGCTGGCCCTGCTCAGAGATGCCAAAGCCAGAGAGGGTTCTGGTGGGGTGTCAGGTCCAGTGACTCAGGGAGCATGCAGCGCTTTGCAGAGCGCACATGGGCTACAGCTGGCCCTCCTTCCCTCTGAGCCCTGATGCAGGGCAGGCAGGGTGGATACTGCTCTGCCCCGACAACGTCAAAGGCCCATGTGGAAAGGGGCGGGCCTACGACCTAGGGCTTGAGAAGGCTTGTAACAGCCAGGCCCTGGGTATCATCCGCAGAGACGGAGTCAAAATGCTATGGTAGTCGTCAAGGTCAGTCCATGCCCTGGCAGCCCTAATAAACAAGGCTCAGCCACTTGTCCTCAATAGGCCAATTAAACAGACAAGCAATAATAATGAGATGTGAGGTTGGGGAGCTGACTTAGTGGGTAAGAGTGCTTGCTTTGCAAGCTGGAGGAGCCGAGTCTCAGGGCAATAATGTCATCTGCCTGGCAGAAAAGGCACCAGCTGGAGGAGGACTTGTCTCCCAGAAAGAGGCGTCACACAGTTCTAATAACTCATCAGACCACCCTACAGGACGAGACTGGTATCTGGACAATGATGGGTCAGTGGTGGGCAGGACCACATATTGACAGGGAAACCTCAGACGTGCATGTCCTTGGCTCTCTATTTAAACTTTGATCTCATTTCAAGATCATGAAGCTGGACTTGGGGGAGATGGGGCTTACTGGATCTCTTTGTCCCTCTTCCCGACGTAGCCAGTTTCAATACATCTTCTTTTCCTGCTTTCCACTTTTAATTTGGCTCTTTTAACTGGTTTGTTGAGGATGAGTGGCCAGACCTGACTTGATGTACAGGTTGTGATCCTCAAGTTACGCAACAATAACACAGATATGGACAGAAGATACTTGGCACCCTGTTGTGACCTCCTCATATTCACACAGACCCACATACACAAACACACACACACACACAGATACACACAGACACACAAACACACAGAGATACACGAATACACTTACGTACATACACACAGAGATATATGCATACAGACACACACACATACAGAGATACAGACAGACAGACACACACACACCTGTGAAAGGCAGAGAAAGATTTATTCATAGTGGCTACAGTGGAAAGAGTCTGTCCTCATGAGGCTTGAGTTCAGATAGCTTTTTCTTGGTTGTTTTTTGCAGCCTCTTGGGCCTGGAGCACGCTAGGCAGGTACTCTACAACTGAGCTACATTCCCAGAACTCTTTTTATTTCTGACTTTGATACAAGGTCTCACTAAGTTATCCAGGCTGGCCTTGAGCTTATGACCCCCTGCTTCAGTCACCTCCAGGCCAGGCTCCCTCCGGGCCTCTTGTTCATGGAAGAGTCAAGCCACAGAATGTGTTGACAAATAAAGGCAGGAGTCTGGAATTGGGTGGGAGGAAGTGGGAAGTATGAGACCCCTGGCACAGACCTCATCATCAGATACTTCCAGAACTACAGGCCAGTGATCTTCCCAAGCTGAGGCCAAGCTGCCTGAGGGAGGCAGCTTCTCCACTAGACTTGAGCTATCCTGCTCTCACTCCGGTATACACATCATTTTATGTTCCCACCCCAGGCCAGCTCTTCACCCACTCCTAACAGGCGGGGCTGCTGGATTGCCATTGCGGATGGGAGGTGGGAGTTTTGTATTCCACTCTCATGCCATCAGCTAATACCCTGCAGCCAGCTGGAGCCTAGCTGGCCGTAGTTCCCTGAACCAGGTGAGTCAGGAGTCCCACTAGGACCGTCCAGACCTTCCCTCCTGGCCACGAGCTTCACACGCCATTGATGCGCACTGGCCTTTCTGCCAGCCTGCTCTGGTCTGCAAAGCCTTAACTCTTTTCTCCCAGCCCCCGGTTTTTGTCACCCTTGCCTCTCCGAGATAAACTGAAACAATGATATCTCTTCCTAGTCAAATAATGTATCCATTTCTAGAGCCTCAAAGTGCTTCACAAACACCCTCAGATTCCCACAGCTAGAAACAAGCGAGCATATTGAGGTCACTGTCTGTGGGTCAGAGGCTGAGGATCTTCCAACTAGACTTCTGTCTCTGGAGTGGCTCATGTATCCAGGCAGCCGGCATGGGACATTAGGGTGACTGGCTGTATGCCTCTCCTGTTCCCCAGGCAGGAGAGGCAACTCAGAACAAGTTCCCACGGCAGCGTCCAGAGAGAACAAGGCCATCTCAGTTCTCCACTGTGTCCCCCTGGCTGGTCCCAGAGCTAAAACAGGGTTACTCCTAAGATAGCTGGAAGCCCCAGGAACTGGCTGATGAAGAGTGGAGCTGTGTGCACCTAAGTCACCTCGAACATATGCACAGCCCCAAAGGAGAAGAGGTCCCAGGGAGGGGCCTCTAGCACAGCCTAGTATTAAACACCTGGCCCTTCTCGCCCACCATGTTCCAGCTCCCAAGGCCAGAAACTATGTGTGACTCACATTGTCCCTAGTTAGCATCTGTCAATCACGTATTTTCAACCAGGCAATCTGCTTCATACCATTTGATTTTTCTCTGGGCCTTGACAACTGGCCACTCAGGTCCCTGTCTGTGATCTTGGGTAAGTTCTTTCCCTGGAGGTTCTGGAAGACTCTAGCTAAGACTAGGGAAGAGCTGAGTTGAGGGGTTCCATTTTACTCTGGAAGCTGGGAAGGAAAAGCATGGCCTTGGATTTAAACAGACCAGGACTCTAATGTCTTTCTTCAACTCCAACCAGCCCCCAGGCCTTGTGACCCTTCTTGTTCATCTCTGGTAGTTTCTTATTTTATTTAATCTTATTTTATCATTTTATTTTTTAAAAATAATTTGTTTTTATTGTATGGGCATTGATGTATGTCTGCATGAGTGTGTCCAGTCCCCTAGAACTGGAATTATAGCTGTGAGCCACCATGTGGGTGCTGGGAATTGAAGCCAGGTCCTCTGAAAGAGCGATCAGTGTTCTTTGTTGTTGTTGCTGGTTTTTCAAGACCAGGCTGGCCTTGAACTCACAGAGATCCACCTGGTTCTGCCTCCCGAGTGCTGGGATTAAAGTCGTGCGCCACCACCGCCCGGCAATAAATGTACTTTCTAAAAATGGGAAGTAATATGTTTGATTTCAGAAAATTGAGGACTAGCCCCAAGAAGTCAAAGTCAACAGCAATATCACAACTAAAGGGGATCGGGGGACATGCATGCTTTACAGGCCCCTGCTCCAGCTCCCCAAAGTACAGCTCTGAGGCCAACAGTCCATCTATCTCCCCAAGACACTGGTCTTTGAATCACCTGGATTCTATTCTCCCTGGCTCTCCTCTCCTGTATACTGGCTTTGATGAGCTAGTGGGTCATTAGTCTGGTGATATCCCGACCTCTCTCAAGAATTCCCAGATTTGCAGAGTAAACACTGGTCAATTTTTGTCCAGGCACTGTCTTGTCTGGATGGTTAAGGTGTGAGGAGGACAGACCAAGAGACAAATGGCTGTCCTTTTCTCTTGCTGTTAGAGGGTGATGCCAGCTCCATACCCTCGGTGAAGGGACCCTTGAGCCTTTCTACACCCTCACACCAAGAGGCAGGAGGAAGCCTGGGCCTCATTCTACCCCGGCATAGTTTGTTTTTTTTTTTCTAGGACATGATCTCATTTGTCTTGCTGAAAGGCTTTTTCTCAAAATGCACATTTCATTTTCCATTATTTAACAGACACATGATGTCCCAGCTTCCTTCTGCGTGAGTTCATTCAGTGTGATTATATAGATTGTTCCGAGTCACATGTACACACCAATAAATCTCTACATGTTCCTTTTGGTACAACGGTAATAAAAATACAACAAACCACATGTGTCTGGGTTTGGTTTAGTTCAGGAAAACTTTTAGTTTGGAAAACAAAAATTTTACAAATAAGGGTCCAGGAGGGAGGCAGCTATGTGTCTCCTCTTCTGAGGAGAGTTTGGCATGAGCAGTATCAGGGCACAGATACGTGCATGGGAAGGCTGGAGCTTGGCTAGGAGGTAAGGTAAGGAAAAAATCTATCCTCAGCGCTTGTTAAAGACAGCCTGGCAGACTACTGGGGAATGCGGGCTGTGTTGTAGGGACTGTGCAGTGGGCTGCTGCCTTGCAGAGGACATTGATCTCCTCTCTGCACTCAAGGAAGGAAAAGTGATCATTCACAGCCCAGGGGTAGAGTGGGGTGGATGGTCAGGACTTGGAAAATTACTAAGAGGAAATGTTAGCAGGAAGGGGCACTCTGGCTAAAGGAAGCTAACAGACTAGAGTGGACAGATGTCCCCTGGTGGGAGTGGGCAACAGAGGAGGAACTTGATCTAATACAGGGGCGGTCAGTATGTCTGGGAGGGTTCTTGCTGGACTCACTAAGCAGCATGGAGGCCCAATATTAGAAGCACCACTTGGGAGAGGGTTCTGAAGAGCCAGTTCTCAGCCTTGTTTCCTAAGCTCCATACCCTCCTGGCTCCCGTAGAGGATGTTCTCTACAAAAACCACTCTTGCTTTGCCAGCTGCCCTTACAAGGCTCTGCCATCAAGTGGCCGGAAAGAAAGTCCAGAGACCCATGGAGGAGGCTCATTTCTTCCCATCCGCCTCCTGCCCGTGCGCTGGTCTTGAGAACACTGCCTCAGTTCTTCCCCCTCACATTGTGCCCTCCCACAGCTGTGGCAGAGGCTAGCACATAGCTTGCTCAGCCCTCAAAGCATTGCCTTGAAGGCTTCTCCTTTAGAGAGGCTGCATTCTACAGCTCCAGCCTGAACAGTGCTTCAGGGAATCTCCACAGCAGTGAAGACATCCGGCTCTTTGCTCATCACTTGGCAGCAGCCCTTGGTCCGTGGATTCCTCTTCAAGTTCCTGAGAGGGCAGAAGAGGCAAGCGAAACCAGATCCACCTCTCCTTGCTCCACATGACCGAGTGAGGTTTCTATAAACTACAGGTTCCTTGACAGCCTGCTCCCTGTGAGGGCCTGTCAATCAGAGAAAAGCCCTGGGAGAAAACGAGAAAGCAGAGAAAAGCTCCCATTTTGGACCTGACCGTGGGGCCGTTGACAGCTGGGGAAGTGGCATAGCAATTGAGCAGAGGCAGGACTGGTCTGGACTCTAGGAACCCAGCAAAGGCAGTGTGTTTGACGATTCCATTCCTCACGACGTTTCCATTCCTCACAATGCAGCAGGAAGTGTGAGCTAATGAATACCAATGTTTCTCATATAGGGGACAGAAATAAATTTGTGTGTGTGTGTGTGTGTGTGTGTGTGTGTGTGTGTGTGTGAGCACAGAGAATGTGGTGGGCCTAATAATAGCCTCTAAAGGCTTTCAGGTTCTAATCCCAGAACACTGACATTGTTGTAGTGCCTGAAAAAAGAGATTTAAAATTACAGACCTTTTGGGCAAGAGATGTAGCTCAGTTGGTAGAGAGAGCTTGACTTGTGGCCCTGGGTTTGAGCCCTATGCCATAGAACCCAAGTCTGGTAATGCATGTCTGTAATCCTAGCATTCGGAAGTTAGAAGCAGAGGATCAACATTTCAAGGTCATTATCAGCTACAAAGCTAGTTCCAGATTGGCTACATAAGACTGTTTCAAAAAAGAGAGAGGGATGCTGGAGAAGACTCAAATTTTGTTCTCAACACCCACATGGTGGCTCACAAATACCCGTAACTCCAGTTCTAGGGGATCTGACACTCTCTTCTGGCCCCCTAGTCTTCCTGCACTCACGTGGTGCACATACATATACTCCAGAGCACACCCATACACATGCAATTTAAAAAATAAATATTCTTTAAAAATAATTTTCAAAAAGATTACAGGCCTTAAAACTAACAACAGGTTATACTGAATTTTTCTCTGTGCATTCAGCAGAGGGGAAATGAACCCTACAGTAGATGCTGCGGTGGTCCCAGAAGCAAAACCTAAAATCAAGATGCAGAATGCTCACACTGATTTCCAATAACCTGTGTCCCTGAAGAGCTAAAGAACACTCATGGGAATGCAAAAATATTTAGCAACCAAGCTAAAATTCACAATCAATTAAAAATGCCCAGTCATGCAGACAAAGCAGAAAGACATAGCCCATAATGAGGGGGAAATCAATTATTTAAACTGACCTGGAGCATGGATTAAGAGACAAGGACACAAATAGGGTTCTACAGTGTTCCATGTGTGCACGAAGCCAGAGTGAGGATGGAACAGAGACAGGGAAAAGAGGGAAAACCTAAGCCGACTGTGAGAGACGGAAACCACATTGGCTCAGGCGAGAAAATGCACCGGATGGAATGAGAAGCAGACAGAGAAAATGGAAAACAGAAAAGGTTATATAATGGAACCCTAAAAAAAAAAGTGAGGCTGTCGTGTTGGCTCAGCAGTTAAGAGCACTTGTTGCCCTTGCCAAGGACTGGGGTTCAATTCCCAGAACCCACATGGTAGCTCACAACAAGCTGTGACTCCAGTCCCAGGGGGTTCAAAACTCTCTTCTGACCTTCAAGTGCACATACCAGGCACCCACATACATACACATAGGCAAAACACTCAGACATAAAATAATAAAATAAATCTTAAAAAAGGGAAAAACAACAACAGAAAAAAAAGAAAGAAAGGAAGGAAGGAAGGAAGGAAGGAAGGAAGAGAAAGTGAAAAATATGCAAGGCCAGATAAGGGGTTGGTTCAGTGGTTCCAAGCACTTGCCCTTTCACAGGACCCAGGTTGAGTTCCCAGCACCCACATGGTTGCTGGCAACCACCTGTCTGATGCACAAATATAATTAATCTTATCAATAAAAACCAGGAGTCAGATATCAGGGTAAAAACCTGAAAGATCAGAGAAGCAGGGGAGCCGCCACCAGTGACCTCTTCTGTTCCTCTGACCAAAAGAGCCAAGATCTGGTCTCAGCCCTGCCTTGCCACTTCTTGTCCCTCTTTCTACAGTCCTCCAAACCTCTATGGTTAGCTAGTGGCCAGCTCCGCCCTCTGACTCTAAGCACACTTTGTCAGAACACAAACAAAATACCATACAACACCTATCACTTCAGTTCTAGGGGAACTGACACACTCTTCTGACCTCTGCAGGTATTGTTTACATGTATACATATGTAAATGAAGGCCAAACACTCACACACATAAAATAAAATAAAATAAAATAAAATAAGATACTCTACAAGCTATCAGATAAATTCAAGTGCCGTCCTGTATCTCTATACCCAGAATTGTCCAAAGCAGAAGCGGGATAATAAAAAATACTTTACAGAAATAACCAATTTCAAACCTTAATAAAAGCCATAAATTTAAAACAAATAACCCCCCAGGAACTTCAGTGGACAGCAAGTACAGAGAACACCGGAGCAATCTCACTCCTGCAATAGGGTGGAGGTGTTCAGTGAAGCCCGACCACAGGAACACAGTGCACACAAAGGAAAAAGCAAGGATGACAACAGATTTCTCATCAGAAATACTGTGAACTATAAGAAACTGGAGCAACAGCTTTCATACATTGGAAGAAAAAAGAACCATCTAGAAGTAATACCTTGTATCGAATCTGTGGTTTCAATATGTCCCCCAAGGTTTCCGGTGTTAAAATTTAATCCTTACTATAAAGTATTAAGAAGGTAGAAATGAAGAATCTGGGGAGATGGCTCAGTGGTAGAGTGCTTGCCATGCAAGCCCGAGGACCCGAGTTCGATCCCCAGCACGCATACAAATGCTGCCATCCCAGCTCAAACGGAAAGCTCCAAATTAATGATAACCTCCGTCTCAAAAACCGAGGTGGAGAGAGGCTGAGGCAGAGGTGTTTGGTATGACTCCAAAGGATGAGGGATGGAAATGCAGATACCCTCCTCTCCTGTGGTGTGTAGACAAGGAGTCCAGAAACTCAGACACCAGAAAACAGCAGAATAGTGACTGAAGCTACAGGACCCTTAACCAGGAATGCAGAGGGGCTTAACCAGTCAGCCAGAGCAAAGGCAAGTGACCGTGCCAAGGAGACCATAAAGATAGGCTGGAGGCAAGGGACAGCTAGGGTGTGAAAAAAACCAGTGTCACGGAGGAGACTTGGTCAGGGACTGGGGCTGTAGATCTCACATGGATCTCAGTGACTCTCCTATTTCAAGTGGCTGGCACTGTCCTGATGAAGTATGTTGAGAACCAACCATGGGGATAAGATCCCAGAATGAAAGAGATAGACTCTGGGAGACAAGAGAGCTGACTAAGACCATATAGTGCATAAGATGTGGCAAACTCCTAAGATGGCAGTTTCCAGTATTGTGATGGGAAAGAGAAAGTTGAGAAGCTTCTGGAAGCTAGGTCGTGTGTGGCAGAGTCGGTTCTTTAGACATCTTCCCTTGTCAGAACTCTGAGCTGTCTGGGGATGGGGCCATTCTCTTCCCCCTCTTTCTAGTGTCTCCATCGCTCAGTTAGACTAGGAGACACCTCCCGTGGCTGGGCCTTCAAGGACTTGCAAGTGGCACAGCAGAGGTCTCAACACAGGAACTCTGAGTTCAAAGCTGCTTCTGTTATGCTATCTTGTGTTTGTTCCCAGAGGCTCCAGGGCCTGCCTGGCTGTTCCTTCTCATTGGAAGGAACAAAACTGCCCCTCATGGCATAGTCTGCAGACAATGAACTGGGCTTTGTCTCCAGGAGTGTTCCAATTCAGGTACCCAGAAAGTCTTTTGAGCTCTCTCCTCTCCTTCCCTTTTTTCCATTCTGAAAGGCCCAGGGGGCTGGGAACATGCCAGGGCACACTGGTAGCCAGCACAGCCTACTTCTGATTCCCAACTGTGGTGGTGGGTATCCTTCACACTGGGGGTTGGCAGGCACTCTTGGCTCTCTGTAGAATGACGCTTTGTTTCCACAAAAGATCCAGGGCCCTGAATTGGGCTGGCACCAGTGAACTTGGTACTCTTGCCCAAGTCACATGCCCTGTTTTTCTGAAGCTCTGGCCTCTCTGGACTACAAGGCTCTGAGGTGACAGAATTTGGGGGAGTTTGGAGCCAGCTCCAAATTTCAAATACCAGGGGCTGGTTCTGTGTGTCACACCAGGCAGAGCCCAGAGGATAAAGTCTAAGTACCTGTAGAGACAGTTTCTATGCCTCAGGTGTGTGTTCTTTAGGTCTGACCACAGGGCTATGATGGAGTCAAGCCTAGAGACCACTCTGAGGGACACAAGTTGGTGGCAGGTGATTGTGAGTCACCGTTGTGAGCGTGGAGACTTTAGTTTCGGTCTTGACATGAGCAGTTCATGCTCTTAACCACTGAGTCACTTCTCCAAATGGATAAAAAAAATTTTCTTAAGTAGTGCTGGCTGGAAAGATGGCTCATGGGTTAAGAATAATACCACTAACCAGGCCTGGTGGTACATGCTGTTTTCCCAGCACTGGGGAGGCAAAGACAAACAGATCTCTGTGAGTTTGAGGCCAGCCAGAGCTATATATGTGAGATTTTATCTTAAAAAAAAAAAAGAAAGAAAGAAAAGAAAAAAGAGTGCATACTGCTCTTGCAGTTCCCAGCATGCACATCAGGTAAGTTCACAGTTGCCTATAACTCATTCCAGCTGCAGGGAATCTAGTGCCCTCTTCTGGACTCTCAGGCACCTGCATTCCTTTGCACATTCTTCCACACAGGCCTCATTTAAAAAATAAAATAAATCCAATTTGCAGTAAGGCTCATTAAGGAAGGGAATGGCTCAGTTACCTTTAGCCTACTGGCTATGGGTGGGCTAGGACTTCTGTTGGTCTTTTCTGTGTCAAACACACAGATTGCAAGCCCAGTGCCACTTTGAGATCTTTGGCAACAGTTAATTCTGAATTCAGCTCACACACGATTGAGCCTGTATGATAATGAATATCCAAAGACAGGTAATGCTTGGGGGGGTGCTCACCAACCTAAGACAGAGCACCTGTGTGGTCTGGACAGGCGTCTCTATGATGGGTAAGGTGACCTGCTGACGTCCCATGCAACCTAAGTCAGAAGCTCATTTATTAGTAAAAGGGGGACCTGTAGGGCCCTGGCCCCCGTTTTGGGTAACTGTTGCCTCGCTTGCTGACCTTAATCTTGATATCCTCCTATGCTAATTCCCTGCCGGGTTCCACCCTCCTGAATGCTTAAGTGAAGTTCCTTGTCTGTGTATCCTGCATATTGGGTGTTAACAGCTTAGATGCAAAATTGTAAAACATCAGTAGCGAACTTTTGTCCTCGGGGTTCTCCCATTGTGCTGTAAGCCTGTATTTAAGACCTCCTCCCAGCTGGGCGGTGGTGATGCGCACCTTTAATCCCAGCACTCAGGAGGCAGAGGCAGGTGGATCTCTGTGAATTCGAGGCCAGCCTGGGCTACAGAGTGAGTTCCAGGAAAGGCGCAAAGCTACACAGCGAAACCCTGTCTCGAAAAAACAAAAAATAAATAAATAAAATAAAATAAAATAAAATAAAATGGCTTAGTGGGTTAAGTGCTCACTTCTCAAACTGGAGCATCTAGGTTTAATCCTCAGAAGCCACCTTTTTAAAAAGGTGAATTTGGTGCTGCGTACTTATTTGCAAGACTAGCACTGAGGAGATGGAAACAGACAGATCCCTAGGACTCACTGGCCAGCCAGCCTAGCCCATCTGGTGAGTTCCAAGCCAGTGAAAGACCCTGCCTCAGAAACAAAAAACAAGCACACACACACACACACACACACACACACACACACACCACACACACACACACACACACACACACACACACACACACAAACAAACAACAACAGAAGCTGAAGCCAGGACTCAGGGTACTAGAACATTGACTCATCAGTCGGTGGTGAGGCACAGTGGAAAGAGGGGTGCCTAGAAACCCATAGCAACAGGCACAAGTGGTACCATTGGTTCTTGTGAAGAAATGATTTTACAAGAAGTATCACGGAGTCAGAGAATGCAGCCAATTCTTTTAGATTCCTCTAGATTACAGAGGAGAGGGGGGAGGGTGGTATGAGGCAGGGAGAGAGCAGTGGTCAGGATGGTGCTCCAGTAAAAGTTCTGGGGTTCATGGTCCAGAAGCCAAGTATCAGAGGAGCAGTCGGCATCTTGTCAGTGCAGCCTCAGATGTTCATGGTCAAGGTGATGAACTGGAAAGAGAGAGAGAGGAGGGCTTGCACTTCCAAGTCCGGTCTAGCACAGGAGTGGCCTCAGTTAGTTTATGTCACAAGTACTCTGATGCTCGTTTTTACCTACAAATTTGGACGTCTGACTCAACATGAAACCATTTTTAAAAAATTTAAATTAAGCCAGGTGGTGGTGGCTCACGCCTTTAATACCAGCACCCCAGAGGCAGAGGCAAGCAGATCTCTGTGAGTTCGAGGCTAGACTGGTCTACAGAGGGAGTTCCAGGACAGCCAGGGCTATTTACAGAGAAACTCTGTCTGGGGGAAAAAAATTAAATTAAAACAAATTTGGTGGGGGTGTGTTTTAATTTTTACACACACACACACACACACACACACACACGCACACACGCATGTGTGCAGACCAGAAGTTGATATCAGGCATTTTCCTTCCTACCTTATGTTTTGAGACAAGGTCTCTCACTGAACTTGGAGCTCACTAATTGGCCACACTGACCAATGAGCTCCAGAGATCCACCTGCCTCAGCCCCCAGTGCTTGGATTGCAGATGCACGCCACCAAACTCGGCTTTTTACATGGGTTACGGGGTTGGGGTGGGCCCCAAAGTCGGGCCCTCAGGCTGGTGCAGCAGGCATTCACACACTGAGCCATCTCCCCAGCCAGGTGAAGCTTTTCATAAAGGCTAAATGAACTTGCAGGACAGAGAGATGAAAATACGTTTTTTCCCTGTTGAAAGGGACAATCTCACAGAGACATCCTGGGCAGGGCAATGTAAGTTGTGCTCGCTTTTTGGTACCCCCCCCCCCCCCGTGCCCTTTTTCAGAGAAAGGCGACCCTCTGCCATAGTGGAGCTGAGGGAAAGAGAGGCAAGCTCGCTGCTCAGGCTCTTTGTGAGAAAGCGAACTGCTATGGAAGCAGCCGGAAATGTCTCATCTCTCCCCTTCTTCCCACCAGGCTTGCTCACGTTTACATGGAATGTTCTGTTTCCTCACGTTCTTTCTTGGGCATCTCATGAGCAGGCACTAATGCATGAAGACACCCACAGCTCAAAGGATTACAGCATGCATCATACTAACTGCCAAGTGAACAGAAACACCAGCCTCTACACTGTGTGATTGCCCACTGTGAGTGCTGGCCCTAACTGGGGCATCCAATAAGGATTATAGAGCATTTGTACTCCGCTGGGCCCTGGCTGGGGTCCTCTTGGCCGTACCTCATTTATGTTGAGATGGATGATGTCCTTGTTCTTCACGCTGAGAGACTGGAACACCCCTGGTGGGAGGGAGGAAGCATCACATTGGAGACAAGCCCCTGGGCAGGTTTAAGGGTTCCTGGACCCCTGGGAAGTCTGTGGGTAGCTGCTCCCTCTAGTGGAGATCAGATTCCCTGCCTGACAAGGTGGAGACCACTGAAGGGGCTTCAATGCCTGGCCCAAGAGATCTGAGAAGCAACTGTCTTCTCTGGACCCCAGGCTCCCATTCTAGAAGAGAAACAGCCAAACCTTGATTAACAAGGAGGAGGAGGGCTGTCCCTGAGCAGAAAAAAGAGAAGGGAGACTCCATAAATGCAGTATGGACTTGTTTAGATGTCGAGTCTACCAAGCAATGGTGACAATGTTCTGTCACTACACTGGACACTTCACTATGGACTGGGTAATCCATGACAGTGAAGATTAGCTAAGAATTTTTCTAGGGATGTAAAATGCATGGAAATTATAACACCGCAAGAATTGTGACATGTTTGTTTCAACAGAAGGGACAGAGGATGACTGAGCTGCCCTGGACACATTTGGCTGTCCTCCAGGGCTATTTGTAGGGGAACAGCATGACAATGAACCACCTCTTAGGAGTACCTATACATGCCTTTCCACTTTCTGGTATAGCAGACCCTGCTTAAAATGACTGAGTCTGTGTCTAGGGCTTTCAGAGGGACAGTGGATGAGGGACAATGTTCTATGAGGGGACTTGATCCTAAATGGGACCTTTCCTCAGTAGGAGGCATGAACCTGCCCACTCACAGCCCTTCACAGCCTGTAGGTGTGTGATGAATGACAGCCACAGGATGTAGTTTGCTACATTCATTCATATTCCATCTCTCAGCTGACAGGGCACAGTTATCTGCACAGACCCCATGGTGGCTCTCTGTGTCCTAGATCTACCATATTTTCCCCAGGTTGTTTCTTATATACTCATAGATGAGGTCTGGAGACCCTGAGCTGGGCACTTCATGTCCAAGGACACTCTCAGATCTCCTGTACACTTTTGGCTCCCCTGCACACTCACGGCTCCCCTGCACACTCACGGCTTGCATTCTCCAGCCGCACCAGGCAGTTGAGGTAGTCATCAAAGTCCAGCTGGAGGCTCTCATCTGCATACCTGAGGATGATCAGCTGCAGGAGATGGCCACTCAGCTGAAAACCTGCAGAGGGACAGGAGACTCAGGACCTTCCATGGCTGAGCTTCATGGTGAACCCACAGCTTTGGGGTCCCCAGAGCCACAAAGGTGAATTATTCAACCTACACAGCCTGTGTGCATGTGTTCATATGGATGTCCATGTGTGAGTATGGGTGGAGGCCAGAGGTCAATGGGAGCTGTAATTCCTCAGGGCCACCCCTTCCCCCCACCCCCCCAACCCCCACCCCCCACCTTATTTTTTGAAACAAGGCCTCTTATTGTTCTGGAACTTGCCAAGTAGGTTAGGCTAGCTGGCTACCAAACTTCAGGAATCCTCCTGTCTCCGCCTCCTTGGTGCTAGGATTATAAGTGCATGTCATCACACCTGACTTATCTTACATGGGTTCTGGGGATTGAACCCAGGTCCTTGCGCTAGTGTGGTCAGTACCTTGATGGCCGAGCCATCTCCCCAGTCCACTGGCATTTCTCAAGACCCTTAAGATCCAGAGTGTTGTAGTTATTTCCTAAGGGTGCTGCTACCCTCAATGAAGGGTGCTATGCAGGGGCTCATTCCTCACATCATGCTAGAGAGAGGTGCCATGCACATTGGAGGTCAGGATGGCCCTGGAGAGGCCCTGGCTACCACATGACATGGTTCCACTTCTCTGGCCTTCCTTTTCCTCATTCGTCAGATAGTTTGGATGAGTTGGGATTCCATCTGGGTCTGACTTTTATTGCTCTGCTTCCTAATCTATGCTTTTGGGAGTGGTATTCATTCCCCCCGCTGTAACTCTGGCTGTATGCCTGTCCACGTGTTCACAGGAGCATTTGGAATTCCGCCAGAAGTCTTCTCACTTATGCTTCTAGTTCCACCAGAGGTGGAGGCTGGTCAGGCTCACAGCACTGTCTCCGGAGCATGTATACCGTGCTTAGCCTCATCCATTCCTAAACCCTGGCATCTGCATGCACAGGACCAAAGGAGCAGAATGAGCAGCTCTCCCCACGCAAAGGCTTGGTTAAACCCCACAGTTCCCTGCTCAGTCTATTCTGCCCAGGAGGTGGAGTCACAAGCGCCTAAGAGAATCAGGCACCATCTCAGGTTTATGACACACTTTGTTCTTCACAAAGGACCCAGGGTGTCACACTACGTTGTGCCTACGGCCAGCTGCAAATGCCAATCACACTCACCACAGACAGCCCTCTTCAGGCTTTTGTTGTTGATGATTCTTTCCCCCATATTTTCTCCCCTCCCCCTTCTCTCCTTGCACCCCCGTATTCCACCCAGCCTCCTTTGCCGTTCCTGTCACATGTCCGACTGACCACCCATCCATCCTCATCTCCTCTCTTTCCTCTCATGTTCTTTCCAGTTTCATGGCTTCTACTCACCCCCACTTAAAACAAACATGAAAATATCCACTGGAGCACACATCTGACTGGTGTTTCTTTACCTGCGGCTTTCAGTGCGGTCCGCAGCTCATAGGAAGACATGGTACCAGACTTGTCCACATCGAACTGGAGAAACAGGTTCTGGGGCCAGGGAGTAGAGAGCATTGAGAAGTCAGAGCCCAGGGGCCAGTTACAGCTAGTAGCTGCCTAGGGATGATGGCTGCCTTCTAGATAGGCAAGGTTGGACCAGGACCTGTCCGTCCATCCGTCTTTCCTTCCTTCCTTCCATCCTTTCTCTCTCTCTCTCTCTTCTTTCTTTCTCTCTATCTCCTTTCTTTCTTTCTTTCTTTCTTTCTTTCTTTCTTTCTTTCTTTCTTTCTTTCTTTCTTTCCTTCTCTTTTTCTTTGACAGAGTCTCATGTATCCCAGGCTAGCCTCCAAATCTCTATGTAGCAGAAAATGACCTTAAACTTCTGATCATTGTACTTCCACTGCCTAAGTCTTGGGATTATAGATGTGCATCAACATGCCTAGTTTCATGTTGGGGACCAAATCCAGTGTTTCACACATGCTAAGAAAACACTGTCAACTTTGCTAGACCCCTAGCCCGTAGGCTATCTTTTCTTTTCTTTCTTCCTTTCTTCTTCCTCCTCCTTCTTGCTTTGTTTTTTAGAGACAGGGTTTCTCTGAGTAGCTCTGGCTGTCTTGGAATCATTTTGTAGACCAGGCTGGCCTCACACTCAGAGATCTGCCTGCCTCTGCCTCCTGAGTGCTGGGATTAAGGCGTGTGCCACCCCCGCCCAGCTGGGCCCTCTCTTCCTCAGTGCAGTGCTGGGGAGTTAGGGTCTCACATGGCAGCTCTACTCCGAGCCACGGGTCCTCTTTTGCCTCCTTTCATTTTGAATGGAAACACCGTGGCACCTCTGACAGCATCAGGTGTGCTGTGGTTCCTGGACTCCCCTCCCAACACTGCCCTTAGCCTGTCGCTGAGGTCTTTGCCCTACTCTGCTGGAGGTCTGGACCAGATCACATACCATCCAGTGCTTTAGCTTGTCCCAGAATACCCGGAACTCTTCAAACTCCAGCGTTCCATTGCCACTGGTCTGGCCACATGGGCTAAGGTTCTTTCAACTCAGGATCCCTGTGGGAGCCCAGCTCTGGGTTCACAGGAGGAGGCCAGAGTTGTGTGGCATGAGTAATGGAGTTGGGGCCCTGCGGGAGTAACCTTAGTGATGGAAACAGGAACCTCTGAAGAGGGGAAATGGCAGGTGAGATGGGGTGAGCCCCTGAATATTTACAATACAGGAAAGTAGACCTATTTATCCCCTTGGGGGAGACCCCGCAGATTCCTTCAGAAGCCTTCTCCCCACTGCATTGTCCTGACCCTCTTGACTCTGACCCAACCCTAGGTAGGTTGGCAAGGCCTCCTGTTTTTAGAGCTGTGGCGCCTGTTCCAGGAGAGTGAGCACCACAGGACACTGCCACTCAGAGGGACCAGTGCAGTTGCTGGAAAGGATACGTCCATCAAAGAGATGATGTTTCTGCAGGACAGCAGGCTCAGCTTCTTGAACTTGAGGGCTGTTTCTGCAATCACATGGGAAGCTTCGTGATCAATGACCCTTACAAGACAAACATGTCCTGCCTTCTTCTGAGAGCCCTTTGGTGTAGGCAGATCAGGCTCTCTGGGACCATGATGTGGACACTGTCTTAGGACGTTGAGAGTAGGGCCTGGACTTCTGGAAGAAAAGTCTGCAATCTGTGTGGGGGGAGGGGTGGGGGTTGGATGGGGCGTGTGCGGGGCATGGGGGGCGCTGTTGTCCCGCATTTACTTTAGCACTAGTGATCCTAAGATTTTTACCATCTGCCTGTCTATTAAAGATTTGTTCTCTTTTAATTTGTGTATATGTGGGTTTGTCTGCATGTGTGTATGCACAGGTGCCTGTGGAGGCCAGAAGAGGGCATCAGATGCCCCGGAGCTGGAGTTACAAAAGATTATGAGCAGCCTAACTCTAGTGCTGGGAACCCAACTCTGGTCATCAGCAAGGGCAGCTCTTAACCATGAACCATCTCTCCAGCCCAATCACCATCCTGTTTACAATTGCAAACATTCTTTAGAAATGGCCAGCAAGGAATATTAACATGACTTAACTGCAACCACACCATATTCCACTGTTTCCCAAGTGCACTTTAACAACCAGTTCAGAAAAGTTCAATGGGCGGGATTTACAATTGCTAAAGAGCTGAATGTGGTGGTGTATGCGTGTAATCCCCACACTAGGGAGGTAGAGGCAGGAGAATCACAGAGAATTCCAGGTCAGTCATGGCCCATGTGAGACCCATTTTTTTTTTGTTTGTTTGTTTTGTTTTTTGTTTTTTTTTGGTTTTTCAAGACAGGGTTTCTCTGTGTAGTTTTGGTTTTGGTGCCTGTCCTGGGTCTTGCTCTGTAGCCCAGGCTGGCCTCAAACTCACAGAGGTCCACCTGGCTCTGCCTCCCAGGTGCTGGGATTAAAGGCATGTGCCACCACTGCCCAGCTGAGACCTGGTTTTAAACAAACGAAACAAACAAACAAACCATAAACCCCCAAATTGCTCAAGAAATTTGATATTTATACGCAGCTGGTAAAACCTCAAAAACACTGTGGTAGCTGGGTGTACCACGTGCCTTTAATTCTAGCAAGCAAGAGTCTGTGGCTGGAGGTACGTAAACTTGAGGCCAACCCTAGGCATTTAGCCAGACCCTCTCTCAAAAAAATAAAAACAGGGCTAGGGAGATGATTCAGGCCGTGAAGCATGCAGATCTAAGTTCAAGTCTCTACTCTTGAAGTCAGAACCCCCATAAAAAAGCCCGAAACACTGGCATGAGCTTGTAACCCCAGAACTGGGGAGGTGGGAACCTAGAGGCTCACGGGCTGGCCAGACTGGTTTACTTGGTGAGTCCCAGGTCAATGAGAGACTCTGTCCAGACGAACAAAAGTAGCAGGAGCCAGATCTGAGGTTGTCCTCTGGCTCTCCATGCAGGTGCACACCCCTGTGAACACACACACACACACACACACACACACACACACACACACACACACAAAACCAGTATGTAAGAGTCCAGTAACAAGCATATATTGTATGATTCTTTTATATAATATGTCCAGAATGGCAAGTCTGAGACAGAAAGTAGATGGGAGGCTGTCAGAAGCTGGGGGAGGATGGGATAGGGGGTGACTGCTGCGGGAAAAAAAAAAATGTCCTGGAATGGACTTTACATACATATGCAAACGTAGACACATATGCACATGTGAAAACCCGTACATGTACACACAAATGCACACACAGCACAGATAACACATGTATGCATATATACACACACGCATGTACACATGCACAGCACAGACAACGCACACATACACATTCCTGTCTGCAGAGCACAGACCACACACGGTGACAGTAGTTACTTGGGGTCATGAGGTGCGGTGATTTTTATCTTTGCTGCTAGACTTTTCGGTAGAAAAGTCTATAGAACACTCCACCAGAAGCCTGCATCATTTTCGTAGTTAGGAAATAGTGAGAACAGTTTCTAGTCTGCACACAGGTCAGCCATGGGGAGCAGGTCCTAGGCTCTAAGGAGCAGAGCTTGGGAGAGGTCTGACAGCATGGCCACTCTTCCTGTCCAGGGAGCCCTGTCCCCTGTGGGAACTGACACTTACTCTTTTGCAGAACAGCATTTAAAATGTACTCAAGCTCCTCAGCTGACACCGCCATGTCCTGTGGAGTAGAGACAATTGTTCTTCATGGTCCTTAGCAATTCTCAGCTTGACTTGGCTCCTTGGAGAGAACGGCCCTGAGGCCACTGTGCTTGGAGCTGAGTTCACCTCCAAGGGAGAGGCAACCCGCTGGTTTCTCAGGGAAGGGCCAACTGTCCCAGGAGAGACAGTGGCCTGGGAAGACTCAGGGAGGGTAAGGCAGGCTGCCCATTCCCTGGAACATGCAAGATTCTTGGAGAAGGCTTCAAAAGCTGCCAGGTACTATGAAGAGTCCAAAGGCATTTGGAGAGCTAGCTGGTCCTTGTACCTCCTCACAGGAGTACCCAGAGAACTGGAAACATTTCCTGAACTGGGGTCTTATCTGCAATGCAGGACAGAAGACCTAGGGCACAGTTCACTGGTTAATATAAAACCTCTAGGGGCAAATGTTGGAATCATCAGTGTCAGAAAGTCACTAACCCCAGCATCCGCAGAGCAGAAGCTGGTGAGAGATACACTCAGGTGTTACCAGAACCAGGGAATGGGAGCCCGAAGTTCTAGGATGCCCTGGCATTTTAAAGAAAATTTTATTGTAGTGTGTGTGTGTGTGATGTATGGGTATACATGTATATGTGTGGAGGTCAGTGTGTGTGTGTGTGTGTGTGTGTGTGTGTGTGTTGTATGTGTGTGTGTGTGCGTGTATGATGTATGGGTGCATATGTATGTGTGTGGAGGTCAGTGTGTGTGTGTGTGTGTGTGTGTGTGTGTGTGTGTGTGTGTGTGATGCTTGGGTGCACATGTATGTGTGTGGAGGTCAGTGTGTGTGTTGTGTGTATGTGTGATGTATAGGTGCACATGTATGTGTGTGGAGGTCAGAGGACAACTTTGTGGGGCTGGTTCTCTCCTGCCACTTTTACCTGGGTTCTGGGGATCAGATTCAGGTCATCAGGCCTTCATCTTGCCAGATCTTGCTTAGTTTATTTGAGACAAGGTCTCACTCTGTAGCCCAGGTTAGCTTGAAAAATCTTCCTGCCTCAGCTTCCCTGGTGCTCTCATGACAGGCATGAGTCACCACATTTGGCCACCTGTGTGGTTTTTATGCACGTGGAGGTCTGGCTAGCTCCTCAATACGCCTGGGTGCTGAATTAACTCATGTGAACATAGTCACTGTTGACATTATTTTAATATATGCCAGTCGGCTCTGCCACTGAAGCTTCCTGGCCTGGGGAGTGGGTCTTTGGGATTTCAGCTCTGGTAAGAAAGTAAATTGCAGTACACGGCTATCCTGGCCAGGGGAAAGAGGCATGGAGCTACACACCCAGCCACCCAGGTGGAGGAAGAGCAGGACAGGACCTGAGCAGGTAGAGCTTCGCTCTCGGGCTTTTTATTTGTTGTTGCTAATGAAGGTCGAGTGAATTCTCCTGCCTTGGTTCCCTCCTTCCTTCCAAAGGCTGCACCTCTCCCTCGGTGACTTCTGTCCCTGCCTCATGCACCTGCGCCGGGGTTCACAGCTATCATGATGTGGGGCCAGCCCATCACCTCTGGAATCCTTGAGAGATCGTTTGACTCTGGGACTTTCCCTCCTATCATCCTCTGCCCCGATCTGGAGAGGGGTGTCTGCATATGGCTTCGTTTCTCCACCAGAAACCAAGTGTGGTGTTTCCGCCCCTCCGCCCTGCCCCACTTGTGTGTCTGCAAAGCAGCCAGCAGGTGTCGTCTTCTAAGTGTGCGGTCACCCCCCCCCCCCTCCACTGCCCCTTTCCATCCAGGAGCCCCAGGCAGGAGAAGGGAACAAGGTAATACAGTCACCAGTGTCTGACGTGAGCTAATCCATCAGGCTCCTTCTATTATGGTCTTCAGTGAGGCAGTAACCAGCAGTGATGTGAGCCCCGGAGCTAGGTGAGGCTTTGTCTCATCCCCCAGAACTGCCAGGGCTCCCCCAAAGGAAGCTGAGCAGAGATGGGAATGAGGTGGAAGATCAAGGGCAGGAAATGGGCCCTAACCCTAACCTTAATCCAATCCCTAACCTATCACTAGTTAGCAGAAGTGCATTGATTTGACACAGTCAGCAAGCTGGTACTCAGGCCCCCAGGGACCAGAGCTGGCTTTACTTTGCAACAAGCCCAGCAGGGCTTGGGGAGGTGCTGTTGACAAGTTCATTATCACAGTCCTCTGCTGGGAACCCAGAGCAGGCCCCTAGCCAGGGTCAGAGAAGAGGGAGGAGGGGACCAAGGCAGCTGCCTCCTACCTCACCAGCGATTCGCTGGAACAGGGCCCGGAACTGCTGCTCCTCCTCCGTTTCCTCCTCCTGTGGAGCTGGCTTTGGGGGCTGAAAGAGCCACGTGAGGTTGTGTGAAGGGCAGAGCGGGGCTCACAGAAGAGAAACCTGACACATGCTTTCCCACACAAATAGCAAACAGAAGAGCCCCACACTGGAGACTATGCTGTCCCTGAAGGAAAAGCCAGTAGAGCTCTTCCCTAGCACGAGGCCCTGGGTTCAATCCCAACACAACGAAAGAAAAGAACAGGAAGCGCACAGCACAGAATATGCTGGCCAGCATCAAGCTGCTCCAGAGATTTCCACATGGGAGTTAGAGCAGGGGGATTTCCCAGTCATATGGCCAGAGCTGTCACGTCGGGTTCATCCTACATCTCCTGATTTCTCAAAGCTAGATAAACAACTTGGTTTCATCTCAGGAACATGAAGTTCCAGCTTGAATGGCGTCATTTCAGTTGGCCAGAGTAGGAGCTCTGTACTCATGGAGGGCTCCTTAAGTTTCACTTAATGTGAACAAGAAGGCTAAGTAAGGGTGTCTGGACACGACTGGCAGGTTAGCACAGGGCAGCCATGCTCCAGCCTCATCCCCCAATCTATTATCTCTCTTGGTAGTCACCTTCCAAGAGTCTGTCACCAGCATCCAGAGCAGACAAATGGCTCAGTACACTTTGGGTGTTTTGCTATTCTGTAGATTTTGGCCCATTTATAAACTGCCCCTAGGGGGCAGCACAGAGCAGCAGACTCTCCCTAAAGCAGGTTTCTGGGGTCGGTGGAGATTGTTCAGAAGCACTTAGCATGTCTTCCTCCACCCCTCATATAGCCAACATTTATTATACAGCTTTGGATTTCACAATGACATTTTGATTCAAGCATATTATGTACTTTGACCTTATTAATTCCTCCATTAGCCTCTCCTCCTCTCCCTGCTAGAGCCCTGCCTCTTTCTGGTTAGCCCTCCTACCTTTATGACGTATATATGACACATAGACATATGCACATGTGTACATAGATCTTAAGCACATCTTAAGGATCTCACAGCACTTCACAGTGAGTCCTGTATTCTCCAAATCAACCAGCCTCATTCTTTTCTTTTCTTCTTCTTCCCCTCTTCCTCCTTCCCTCCCTTCCTCCCTCCCTCCCTCCCTCCCTCCCTCCTTTCTTCCTTCCTTTCTTCCTTCTTTTATCTTTCTTTTTGTGTGTGTATATTTTGAGATGGGCCTTATATATCCCAGGCAGATCTTAAGTTCACCCAGTAGCCAAGACTGGCCTTGAATTCCTGCCCCTTCTGCCCCTACCTCCAAAGTGCTGAAGTCACAAGTGTGCTCCACCTTAGTTATCTTCTTAAACAAAGTAAATCTGAAGTCATTTCACTCACTTCCTTCACAACTAGCAAGGGGCCTCTCCCCAAAGAAAGATGGCACCCGAGAGAACTGGCCCCTGTCCAGTCCCTTGGGCTGTGAGAGATGAGAAACAAAAGCCCTGACCTCCAGGTTAGAACCAGCCAGGGCACTTCCCTCTCTGCAAGCAGCCAGCTCCTGACTTTGATTTTTAAGAGGAACTGTGGTTTCAGAGACAAGTTCTAGAACCTTCAGCTGAACCCCATCCTCCCCAGCCACATGAGAGGACTCACCTCGGGAAGATCAATGTCTATGTTCTCATCCAGGTCCCTGCAGTGGCAGAAAGCACACCGTCTTAGTTGTGGGCGTGCATCCCATGAGACTAGAGCTGTGAAAAGGTCCTGGCCTGTCAGAGCCCTCTTGTTCAGTGCTGTTTGCTTCTCGTGGGGTTGGCAACCTCTCCCTGCACCAGTATCCCATCCCCAGCCTTTCACCCCTGCCCAGTGTGCCAGAGAGGAGACTGGCATGATCCTAACTCAAACACAGCTTGCGATCCTCAGCACATGAAAGCAAATACTATAACAGCATCCCCTGCTTCCCAGATGCACTCCAAAGAGGGCTCTCGAGGTGATCTGCGGAACAGTGGCTCCTCCAAAAATCCAAAAGCTCTGCCTCCAGAGGAGACAGACGTCGCCAGAGACCAGCCACTCAGCCTGCTCAGCCTATTCCTTCCTGAGCTGGGTCCTGAACTGCACAGGAAGGAGAAGGCCTGCTGAGCAGCAGCATTCATCTCTCTGTTTCTTGACTGCACATGCAGTGTGAATGGCTGCTTCAAGCTCCTGCTGCCTTGACTCCCCCACTAACATGGAATGCACCTAGAACTGTGAACTGAAAATAAAACCTTCAATTGCTCTTGCCAGGGCACTTTATCACAGCAATAGGAAAGGGAACCAAGACACCATGCCCTCTCTCAATATTCCCTGAACAGATACGACATTATCCCCCCAGAAATGCTGAAGGTTAGGACCCTTCCTGAGAGCCACACCAACAGACAGAACTTGCTATATCCCCTCTGATGAGAACACAGTGCTGGCTTGGGCCCTGCATCATAGTGGGACCATCAGGGCTCAACTTTCAGTCTTCTACTGGGGTAGAAGACAGAGGCTTAGGACCGGTGTCATCTGGCTCTGCTCTGTACTGGCCACTCACAGGATATGGTCATCTTGGGCTTTTATATATAGGTGTTATGTGGGAATGGATGCTGAGAAACCCATCCTTGGCTTGTATCAGCTTCCAGGAGAACACTGGAGAAATGTGAAGATTTCATTTCTTCTATTTGGCCAAGGAAAAGGATTGTGCCTTTGTCCTCTGCTGAGAACCCCAACCACACTTTGGAGCTGGGGCCTCCTCATTACATATTGCCAGTCCCATTCTACGTTACTATACAGAAGGTAGACTAGAGTGGTGAGCCCACATATCTGTGCATGTTGGTCCCTTTGGGGCTGTTTCTGGAATTCTCTAGGTCAGTGGTTCTCAATCTTTCTAATGCTGTGACCCTTTAATACAGTTCCTCATGTTGTGGTGACCCCCAACCATAAAATTATCTTCCTTGTTACTTCGTAACTATAATTTTGCTACTGTTCTGAATTGTAATGTAAGTATCTGATATGCAACCCCTGTGAAAGGACCATTCAGTCCCAAAGGGGTCTTGACCCACAGATTGAGAACCATTGTGATGGTCTTCCCTAGATTAGGAAGAGAGTTCTTATATCTTGAACCACTCCCCCGGAGCCACAAACACACTCGTTGGCGGTGAATGATAGCAGTGAAAAATGTTAGCATCAGGAGGAACTAATTTAAAAGGACCTCTTTTAAGACTCCGGAGCACGAGGTGGTAGTGTGAAACGGTTCACACTCACTAGTGGGTGTTTAAATTGAAGCTGAAAGACTGTGTGATTCTGGAAGCTTGTAATAGTCACCTTCAACATCACGTGCATAATACGCCCCGTATCCCTAAATGAGCTCTCCCCATTCTAGAAGCTTCTTGGGACTTGGGGCTGAGAAATGAATGGTTATACCCAAAAGGCCTGATGAGTATGACTCCAGAAGCAGGTGAGTCGTCACTGGTGTGCAGTGGGGAGGGGGGAGGGGGAGGAATTTGCGGCTAGGGGATGCAAGTTGCTTTGTACCCATCTCACTTCCTGAGCAGGCGATGGGAGGAGAGAATGGGGGTCTAGCTCTGCTAGACGCATCCCCGGTGGCCTTGAAGTACAGTGCACACTGAGGGAGGGCTCTGTGACCCCCACTCCTCACCGAGTAACTGCTCTCTTCTCAGAGAAGATTCTCAGGCAGAAGTCAGCCTCCTGGTGTGGCTCAAAGGTGCTGGGGATGAGGATATAGTCTCCCGGGGGCAGCTGGAAGCGGCCTGAGACTTCTCTCAAGTTGATGAATGTCTTGCTTCGTGCTAGGGAAGCATGGTACCTGAAAAAGTCCCTACTCAGGTGTCCATCCTTGTCCTGGTCCTTGTCTGGGCACTACAAGGGAAAGCAGGGGTCATCAGGGAGGCATGACTCTGGTCTTCATACTCAGTTGGCGAATTGGCTGTTGATCATGGCACAGAGTCCAGAAGAAACAGGGAACTCCAAGCCCTTGCAGGGACACTGAGAGCAGTCGGTCCCCTACCTGGTAAATGGCATAGCCAATGGTCAGCATGTTGGCGCCAAACCTCTTCAGCTTCCTGCGGTCTTTCTGCATCAAGGCTGCTAGGAAAGTGCAGCCATCCTGGCCCTCGTCCCTCTCAGTCAGGGACAGCTTTATCTGTGGGTTAGTCCAGAAGGTGTCTGCATTTGAAAGGGGGTAGATTACTATCCCATCCTTAAAAATACAAAATCATAGCTCATATGACAAGGTGCTTGCTGTGTGGGCACCTGAGTTTGATCCCCCAGATTCTACCCCCACCAAAAACAAAAACAAAATAAACAACTAACAAAAAGCTCAGCAGAACACCTCCATGTATAAAGACACTTTCTGTCAAATCTGATGACCTGAGACCCACAAGATAGAGAGAGAAAGACAACTCCCAGAAGCTGTCTTCTAACCTCCACTGGTGCGCCGTGGAATGCACATGCATGTGTACACACACACACACACACACACATACATACACACACACAAGCAGTGAAGACTAAGATGCATACACATGCATACACACACACACACACACACACACACACACGAGCAGTGAAGACTAAGATCCATGCACATGCATACACACACACACCACACACACATGCACACACACACACACTAAATAAATGTGATAAATGAAAACACAAGGTAGGTATAATGTGTGCATTTAGTGCTGGACATGTGGAGCCAGGCAGATCCCTGGTGCTCGCTGACCAGCCAGCCTGGTCTACTTGATGAGCTTCTGGCCAGTGATAGACCCTGTCTCAAAAACAAGGCAGGTGACTTTGAGGAGTGACAGCCAAGGTTGTCTTTTGTCTCTAAACTCATGTGAGTACACAGAAGAAAATTACAAAATCAAAATAAAAACCCGACACATGGGCTCACACATGTGAGCACACATAACACTAACACAAAGAAAACAATGACCGGACCCACACTAAAAAGGACACATACACTCTTTACTGCACCCCTGATGCTTGTTTCTAACCCAGAAAGGTGGTCTCTTCCCTCCTTGTTCCCATTGGCCCTCTCACCCTATTTTCTTTATCCTCAGCAATACGCCAAACTCCTGCCTTCCTCTTCCTCCACCTTTTCAGCCGTTACCCACACAGCTCTTAAAGGTGCTCACACATGCCCCACTTCTCTGTTGGGCAGTAGATCCTTTCCCCCCACTAACCTGGTATGACTTGTGGCTTCGTCACCTGAACCTTACAATGACATTACCCTGAGTGTGTCTTGCCAGCTTCCTGCCTAAGGCTCAGCTGTCATCCCCTGAGCTTGCTGTCCTTCTCCACACAGACTGCCCCCTCCATGTCCCCAGATAGATTGGATATGGGAATAGGAGACAGAAGGACAGAGAGGCCACCTACCCAGGAAGTTGCGGCAGCCACCAGCTGTGGAGCCACGAACCCAGCTTCCTTGGTGGACAGTCACCTCCCACTTGTGGAGGGCATTGTCCTCCAGGGCATCAGGTGTGAGGTTGCAGATCTCCACTTTGTCAAAATGGGCCTTGAAGTCTTCGAATGCCATCCTGAGATGGAGGGGAGGATGCACCATCAGAGCAACATGGTGATGACACCAGCTGTCGGTGCAGTCAACCACCTAACCCTCTTCCTGGGGAGGGGGATACCCTCAGGGTCCCTCCCAGAAAGAGGAAGACAGGGAGAAAGAAAGAGGGAAGAGAAAAGAAAGGGAGAAAGGAGGGTGGTTGTTGGATACATGAGATCTGATTGCAAGCAAAAATGGAAAGGATGACATTACCAGAACTCCCCATCATCAAGAGCAGAGTGTCCCAGACGCTTCTGCTCCTCCAGGCTCACAGAGCGCCACTCGAGAGAGCTGAAAGACCAGAGCTGCAATTCAGCCTGGGTGCAGGGCCACCTCCCAGGAGCCACACCAAAACAGATATGCATAACATAGTGATCATATCCTGTTTAGTGAGGCTCACTGGGCCCAGGGAATATGAGGCCAGCTCACCACTGGCTCTAGCATGATGGTGGCTAGAAAATGCACTTTCAAGTGTTGTTGGTAGACAGCCCCTTCATGGGTGACATATGTGATGTATCATATGTGAGAGTCACAAGGAACTGAACACAGCAGCCCAGCTGGAGATCACAGTTCACGCGTGTCCCTCACTCAATAGCCTGCCTGTGGCCTGGGGCAGGTCAAAGCCCTTCTGGTTTATAAATTGACATTTGGGTAGTGCTTCTAACTCTTGTGGTTGCCATTTGAAATACTGAGTGCCTTGTTTATGTGACTAGGAGCTCAGGAAAGGTCTGCTGTGGGCGAGTTCAACCTCAGGCCCCAACCTGAAGGCTCAGATAGAGCTAGAACTCACTCGCAGGAAGAGCTATCAAGGAGAAATGCTGGCCCCTTTGCAGGCTCAAGCTTGGCATTCCAGTCTCAGTTGTGTGTGTTGTGAATTCCTCACTGCTTTCCAACCCAGCAGTCTCCCCAGCCCTGGGGAGGTCCTAGGATCCCCAGGGAGTGTTAAATCCATGAGAACAGAGCCCTATACATGCTTTCTTATATATACACAGATGGTGAAGTTGGTTTATAAACAGACACAGGAAGAGTCCAGCAGCAATGTCTAATACCAAAGTAGGACAATCAGAGCAACAAAGGTTGTGTGAACGTGTTATCTACCATCTACACTCTCCAATCTATTATCTATCATCTGTGTCATCCATCTATAGCACTTATCATCTGTTCATCCATGCGTTCGCACATCACTCACCCATCCATCATATACCCATCCATTAATTCATCTATCTACCCATCTATCTATTATCTAGTCATCCATCATCTATATACTCATTCCTCAACCATCATCTACCTATTCATCCATTAATTTATCTACCCACCCACCTATTACTCATCTACATTCATCAGTCCATCATCTATCTACCAATTCATCTGTCATCTATCTATTCATTCATCCACTCACACATCCATCTGTCATCTGTATACCCCTTTTAACCCATCATCTATCAATCTGTCCATTGTCTATACATCCATCTATCATCTATGCATCCATCCATTAATGTATCCATCCATCCATTATCCATCTATCCATCATATGTGCATTTATCCACCTGTTATCCATCCATCATCTACCCACCAATTTACCCATTTATCCATCACCTATCCATCAATCCATTCATCTACTATCAATCCATTCATCTGTCATCAATCCATTCATCTACCCACCAATCCATTCAACATCTATCTGTCTGTCTGTCTATCTATCTATCTATCTATCTATCTATCCATCCATCCATCCATCCATCCATCATCTATTGCTCTAATTATCCTGTAGATCTCAGAAACCCCAACATATAAATGTTTCTTTCCTAATTAAGCTGAGCACTTGTATGTTTTCACTTGAAGGGTGCATTTTCTGGTTTCTCTGACCTGTCTAAGTGGCCAGTGTCACTACTCCTGCACTTGGGGTTATCATTAAGCAGAATAAGGTTGCTTGAACACACACACTGCAATAGACCACAACACAGGGGTCTACACCATAGTGTAGCATTCATCCCACCACTAGAAATTACGTGACAGTTAATATATTCTAGACAGTTAATATTTATTTCCAGAATTTTCCATATGACACTCTATTTTCAGACCTCAGTTGATAGTGTTTAATTGAAATTGTGGATGGTGAAACCTCAGGTAGAGGGGGTTTCTCTCATTGAGATCTCATCACTTCTGCTGTGGTGCTGAGACTGTGCGGCAGGTCTATTTTGTGTTCACCTAGGCGGGGCCCATGACATTCAGGAAGGGCCTCAGCAGGACAGAAGAGAGACTAGGGGCCTCTGTTGGCTCGCCGAGTCATTTTCTGGGTGGGTCACATCCAGTGACGGGCAGCTAAGCAATGCCTTTGATGGCAGCACACGACACCAAGGGGCTAGAGTGGCCACACCTCCTGCGGGCTTTGTAGGCGGACAGCCTCTGTCCCTCTCATACTGTACCGTCTTTGCTTCTCCCTCAGCCCGAGTTTCAGAAGGGGACAATGGCAGCTTCCTGTACAGACTGCTTCTGTGGACAGAAGGTAGGAAGGGCTGCAACATGGTGTCCTCGTGTTAATTCTAGTATCAGTGTCAGTCTTATTAATTCAAGTTCCGCTCAGTCTCAGTTCTTCCCATTTCCACCAGCAGAGGGAGGCCAATCTTGTCCCTCCTTTGCTGTTCTGGTCCAAATCCTCCCTAGCCAGTCTCCTTGAGCTCTGAGAAGGGCAAATGTGGACCAGCAGGACAAGAGCCTTGCAGGGATGGGGAGAGGCTGCAGCTTCTCAATTCCCAGTCACTTGGGTCACAAGGGACAGGTGGGGACAGCCTGGAAAGTTGCCCTTTCCAAATTATTAGTAATGGGCCAATTTCCTGTCCTACTTGTTTCTCTGTTGAATACATGGTCTTTAGGCAGTGATCAATGACCACTAGAAAGAGCCCTAGAATGACCTGTTTGATAGTATTTCAGGGATTCCCAGACTCAAAAAAAACCCATACACACCCACCCACGCACACATGCACGCACAGTTGCTCGTAACTGGAGTCAAAGTCCTTCCTGATAACCCAATGGTAGTAACTATCCGCAAATATGATCACGTGACAGTGGAAGGGCTAGCCTGAGAGTCGTTTACCCAGGATCAAGTTTAATACAGGTATCCTAAGTAAGGCCTGAAGGGAAGAAATAGGGAGTTCTGGGACAAGCCAGTCCCCCACGGGTCTGCATAGGCCAGCCTGGCTATAGGCGGAGCTGGCCACAGAGGAGGGATGAGGCCACTCACCTGTCGCTCCACCGCCCATTCCACTCCACCTGGCCCCAAGGGTTTCGGACTCTGATGAGCTTGATTCTCCGGCCTTGGAAGTTTACCTCAAAGGAAAAAGCGTCAAGGGAACACGGTGCAATGAGCCTGAAGTTGGCTTTAGCCGTCCATGAGACCGAGGTCCATCGCTGTGTGTGACAGCATTATTCAAGCTCTTGAGGAAAACACACCAAAGATGTGCCGCACAACCTCATGTCTTCTTTTGTGCCCGCTCCTTGCTCTTCTGAGACGGGATTCACTATATACTGACCTCAGGTTTCCTGAGACTCCTGTCTCACCTTCCTAACTACTGGGATTATAAGCCTGCACCCCTGGGCCTGGTGAGAAATGAATTTTCTTTTGAGACAAAGTCTCACTATGTCAGGATCATCCCATTCTTGTTGTGTAATTCAGACTGGCATCAGCCTCCTGTTGCTGGAGTTATAGGGTGCTGGGGCTACAGATGTGCAGTGCTACCCCCAGATGACCCATCCATTTGTTTTACACTTTATTTCATTCATAGTGTGTGTGTCTGTAGGCACGGGAATATCACAGAGCACATGTGAAGGTCTTGAGAGTTGATTTTCTCCTTCCACCATGGGAGCTGGCAGTTGAACTCAGTTTCTCAGCTTGTTATGTTTGTGTGGCATATCCTTTTCCTTGCTAAGCCATTTTGCTGGCCTTGACTCATCCATTCTTTTCGTATGTTTGTTTGTAGCCCTAGCTATCCTAGAACTTGCTCTATAGACCAGGTTGGCCTTAAACGCTGGCCTCAAACTCAGAGATCCATGTGCCTCCACCTCCTGAGTGCTGGGATTAAAAGTGTGCACCACCACTGCCCAGCTGGGTAGATGGATTTCACTTTTTTAAAAAAAAATACACTGGCACTTTTCTTTTCTGTTTTTTTTTTCTCTAAACTTTTTTTTAATGATTTGTTTATTTTTATTTTACATGCACTAGTGTTTTGCCTGCATGTATGGCATGTATGACTGTATGAGGATACTAGATCCCCTGAAACTAGTTATAGATAGTTGTGAGCTACCATATGGGTACTAGGAATTGAACCTGGGTCCTCTGGAAGAGCAGCTAGTGTTCTTAACCACTGAGCTATCTCTCCAGCCCTGACTCATCCATTCTTAATAAGCTCTTGGAGCTTTCTTTCTGAAAAGAATACTGAACCACCTCTGTAGAATAGTCATGTCATATCTGGGAAGTGAATCTAGTTAATAGGAAAGTGGTCTATCTTGACACAAATGAGTTTTCCATTAGGCTACGGTCCCCAAAGTTCCCATACGTGTGTCCCTTTAGTAATCTGCTCAGGGAATGATGCATAGTAGTCCCCAGAGGTTCATGGAGTTACTACCTGCTCCCAATGTTCATTAGACTGAAATCCTATGTGCTGGGAGTTTAATTAGACTATAATCCTACATGCCAGGAGTTTAAGCAGCAACAATAAATGAAGAATTCTGCATCTCACATCCAGCCTTCTCTAGCTTTAGTCAAGAAAAGGTTTTTGGTGTTGGTGTGGGTAGGCCTGAGCCAGTAAGAGGCAAGTCAGCCATTCCTGAGGTCTTGGTAGGAAAGGGAGACTCTGAGAAAGGATTTAGAGGCTAGGAAGTATCAACTAACCAGAAATCTTAGCTATCAGTTTATTGTCACATGATAAATTGGAGTTGTGTTTTGACATGTGAGAACAATTCAGATAAGCTGGAAATGTGGAAGACTTAGCAAACAGCCCACATCTGAAGAATGAGGAGAGTAAATGAAAGGCAGAGGAAGGAGGCCTCACTGTCTGCACTGCCTGCTGGGGCTGGGGCATGACTCTCCTGCCTTGTAACCAGGAATCACACTGCTGGTTTTTCTGGCCTTTAGGCCCTCCCTCAGACTTAGCCTGCAGTGAGGTAAGGGGTGTTCCTACAGTCTACGAGCTACAGGAGACAAGTCAGAGTGATTTTCATAATTATACAGGCCAATCCAATACATTCACATAATAATTGCACATATGTGTGCATAACTACATAACAGATATGTACATATGTGCATGTGTTTATGCTTATATAAAATGAGTATGCATATGTATTATACATGACAAACATGAATATATGTGTGCATATGCATAATTTGTATACATATGTGTACATATAATGAATATGCTTATTGGTATGCAAATATAACAAAAATACATATGTATATACAATGAGGGCACATGTGTATGTATGTATATATATTTATTAATTTGTTCTTATAATGACTGTGTATCTCTGCAGAACCCTGACTGTATAGGACTGCTATGGAATTGGGAAAGAATTCATTTATAAACATAAAATCTAGCCAGGCAATGGTGGTGTACACCTTTAATCCCAGCACTCCAGAAGCAGAGGCAGGTGGATCTCTGTGTGTTTCAGGCCAGCCTGGTCTACAGAGCAAGTTCCAGAACAGCCAGGACTATTACAAAGAGAAAACCCAACCAATCTACCAAACAAACAAACAAACAAACAATCAAACAAACAAACAAAACATAAAATCTAAGATAGGCCAACTGCAATTCCCAAAAGGTGAGTTTGGTGCATGGGTCACCTGCCTCCTGTCTGTTTCCTATTCCAGCTCGCCTGTGTTAGGTGGTTTGTTCTCTGCTGCACAACATATCTAAAGACCAGGGTTGTCCTGTCCCCGTCCTTGGTCTCCTGCAGCGGGCCCCACCCCTACCTGGTCGAGTCCAGTCACAGTGTAGGCATGGCTCTTAATGAGACCAAAAGGAGTGCGGGCTTCAGATTCGGAGGCATTCAGGATCTAGAAGAGAGAAAGACCGGGATCAGACCTATCCTCTAAGCCAGCCTCCCTCTGGGTCAGCCTTGGCTCCAGCCCTATGCCCAGCTCTCACATCCTAGCCCCCAGTTCTGCAAGGGCAGCCATGTGTGTAGGCCTTCGAAGTTAGGGGTGGAGGACCCCCTACTAGGTTCACCAGTTCAACAAGATTAATCATTTCCCAGGGTGAGGAGGGGGACCCCCATACATTGAAATGAGTTTACTTTTTTGCCCCCAAACAGAAACTAGTCACCCCAGTCATAGATTAGTGAATGGCACCACAGTCACACTGGTGACATGCGATTTTAGTCACAAAACATGAACCTGAAGGAGAAGTGAATAATTTGTTCACAAAAAAGTAGCTCTTTATAGTTAATCCAAAAAGAAAGGGGAAACTTGAATAGATTTCAAAAACAGAGGGTATAAAATTATACCTGTATATGCATCCTACGCATAGAGGAATTAGAAAAATGCTCTTAGCCTTCTATCTGGTGGCATTTTTTTTTCATAGAGAGTAAAAGGAACACATTTCAGGAGAGCACACTGGAGTGTTCCTTCAGTGGGATGAAGGCAGCCTCCCACGGTTGCTGTGCAGCAGCACGGCCACATTGCGTTGAGGACAGCCAGGGCCCTGGTTGGGGTCGTGCTGGGGAAGCAGCCTTGGACATGATGGGAGAGACAGACAGCTGTGCTTCTAGACCTCGCGGAGGGCTCCACTTGGCTGCAGGTGTATTCGCCCTTTGCAACCCAACAAGCATTACACAAAAGATTGCATTTGTTTGTGTGTTTGAGACGGTCGCATGTACCCCAGCCTGTCCTCAGGTTGTATAGTGGAAGATGACTTTGGACTTCTGACCCTCCTGTCACCATCTCCCGAGTGCTGGGAGTTACAGTATGTTTCACCAGCCTATTTTATACAGTGCTGGGGATGGACCCCAGGGCTGCCTGCAAGCCAGGCAAGTGTTCCACCAACTTGTGTTATAATTGAAGACGACCACCTTCCAGACACTCAAGCCCCTTCGGGGTTGCCACTTCTGTCTGTTGGTGCTCAGATGGCTGGCCGGCCACTTACATCTATGGAGCAGCCCAGCAAGGAACCACGCTTCAAGGCCTTCTCCAGAATATCATAGAAGTCCTCTGGTGCTTCTCGGATTTGGAAGGTCTCAGCCACACCCCCAGTGAAGTCTTCCATGGCCTCCACGGTGCTGCCCCCCTTCAGTGCCTCATAACTACCATTAAGCCTACAAAGATGGAAGAGCAGATTGGTTGAGGAAATGGAGGGACAGGAAGAGGGTTTTCTCAGCCCACAGAGCACAAGCCAGACTCTATGAGGAAGGGGAGTGGTACTAGCAAGCTGAGCAACTGAGGCTGAAGCCTCATGGGAATTGGCGTCTGAACATCACTCCTCTCGTCTTCCTGGTAAACGTGTTTTTATATGTTTAAACTGCTCAGTTTTTTTTGTTTGTTCTCATGCCTCAGCCTCCAATGTGCTGAGATTTGTAGTTAGAGTTTTCTTTGGGCTGCGAACCAGCTCCCAAATAAAGACACGGAGACTTATTATTAATTATGAATGCTTGGCCTTAGCTTAGGCTTGTCCCACTAACTCTTTTAACTTAATCTAACCATTTACATTTTGCCTCAGGGCTTTTTACCTTTCTTTCATTCTGTATGTCCTACTTTCCTGCTTCCGCTGTGTCTGGCTGTCTGGCCCCTGGTGTCTCCCTGACATCTCTTTTCTTTCTTCCTTGAGCCTAAATTTCTTCTACTTCTCTACCTGCCCAGAAGTTCTGTCTATCTCCACCCTTGCTATTGGATGTTCAGCTTTTTATTAGACCAATCAGATGCCTTAGGCAGGCAAGGTAAAACAGCAACACATCTTTACATAGTTAAACAAATGCAGCATATCTTTACATAGTTAAACTAATATTTTGCAAGAGAGATTATTTTTTATTGTTGTTTTTTGAGACAAGCGCTGACTCCATAGACCAGGTGGGCCTCAAACTCATAGCAATCCTTCTGTCTCAGATTCCCCAGTTCAAGACTGTAGGAGTAAGTTACCACATTCAGCTTCTAATTGAAAAAAATTAAGACACAGCATTGCTATATAGTGCTGGCTAGCCTGAAACTTGCTATGCAGGCCAAGTTGGGCTCAAACTTATGGTGATTTTCCTGCCTCAGTTTCCCCAGAACTTGGGTTGAAGGTATTCATCACCATGCCCAATTTCTTCTTGAAATTTTTTTTATGTGTGAATGTATGTGAGTAGATATGGTGTATATGCACATTTGTGTATGGATGCATATGCCTGTGTGCACATGCAGAGGCTGGGGGTGGGGGACCTTGAGTGCCCTGTCTGTCCCTCTCCTCCTTATTCCCTTGAGAAAGGGTCTTTCACTGAACCTGGAGCTAGGATAATGGCCAGCAAACCCCAGAAAGCTTCCTGTTTCTGCTCCCTACAACACTGGGGCTATGGTCATTCACAACCAAGCCTAGCCTTTTGTATTTGTGTGTATAACCTATGTATATACATACATACACTTCTCATCACGGCCTCTGATGGGAGCATCGTAAGTCTACCCTTTGCTCCAGTTCCCTCCATCAGCATACACTACAGGCCCTTCTACTGGTGGGTAATCTTGCCCTCCAACAGCTGACATCTGGCTTTTCTCTTCCTGTCCTCCATCTCACCAATTGCTCAGTCACTGTGTGGACCACTGCATTGGGATCATTTGTCTGTGCCCTATGAGATGTGACCTTATCTACCAGAGTTCAGTGCCTTAATCTCTCGGACATGTGTTTCTGGGGTGAGTGAGGCATCTACTGTCTTCCTCCACTCAATTGAGGTTCATTTCATGCATTTGTGATGTGATTTGGACCTTTGAATCACAGGCCAGAACTAGAGGTCTGAGGGAATTGACCATCTGGCTAGGGATTAGAAATGGATGTGTTAACTCCACGTATACAAAGTTCCTGGACTGGTTCAGTCACAGAGACAGGAAGTGGACGGTGCCAATGTGGGCTGGGAGGAGAGGAACAGGAGTCTCAGTGTCTGCCAGGGACTGGGGTTTTAGCTTTGCAAGGTGAACAGTTCTGAGCACGGGTGTGTGGTGGTCACATGACAAATATGTGTGTTAATGCCATGGGACTATGCTCTCAAAATACTAAAATGGTAAATTTTATGTCATGAACATTTCACAACAATTTTTAAAAGGAGGGAAGGAAAGGAGCACTTTTGCTGTCTTTCCATGTATGTGGTTTAAAGCCACATACCTGAGCTGTGGCAAATCCTGGTATGAGACCTGAAGAACCATTGTTCTGTGTGGGCACAGCCAAGGGCCCTCTTTCCTCCTAGTGCCTCTCCTGCCAACATTCCCAAGGCCAGATCAGTGATTCAGGGAGATGGAGGAGACATGAGGCCACCTTGAGGCTTGAGGCTGGAAATGTCTAGGCCATGGCATGAAAATGGCCTAGTGGTCCAAGTCCCTGACAGGGAGGAACAACTCTTCCCTAGTAACAGCCTCGCAGTTTCTCCACCAAACATCCCTGTGAGGGGATGCACACAGGCTTCCAGGAGCAGGAGGGAGCCCCACTCACTTGGCATAGGCTTTCTCCAGCAGTGCGCTCCAGAACTCATTGTGGTCAGCAGAGTGGAGGAAGACCAGGCGGTCCCGGAAGGTGGGCAGGCGGTCATCGATCACGACATCCAGCCACTCACTGTGCTGCCAGAACTATCACCCAGGGCAAGACAGGTGACAAAGACGAGTCATGTGGAAGTGTGGCCCGGTGGTAAATGCTTACCCCGTGGTTCTTCTCTCTGAGCAAACTGCCCTTGAGCCCCAAGGAAAATCTTATCTGGTGCCATGGCAGGACCACATGGATGTCATGGCGAGGCCATCTGGGCATCATAGAAGGGTAAGCCAGGTGTCACTGCAGGGCTACCTGGCTTTGTCCACTCAGCCATATGTTGGGCCTTCATCTGCCATCAAAATCAATCCCAGATCTGTGTCACCGTGGAAGTGGGTGAGAGAGCAGTCACAGTAGACACACCTGTGCTCTGAGCTGATACATCTTCTCCACAGGACTCCAGGTTAGGTGGCCAGGGGAGGGTGGTGTGTGAACTCAGCTCTGTTCACACACAGCCCAGTATCCATGTACACTCACACCTTGTTTTGGCCTTTCATTATTCCACATTTTCCAACCCACATAGTTCCCCCTTGGTTCATAGATGGAGCCCCAACATGAATGTGTATGGACTTGGTTTTCCTACGTGCCATGCATGTGGAAGTGAGGAGCATATGGGTAATGCCCCTGAGAGTCTGTTTGGGTGTATGCATGTGTGAATATATGCATTTATGGGCACGAGTACCTACATACATACATATATTTGTGAACATGAATGTGAGTGTTTATGTGCGTGCATGAGGTGTGTGTTCATGTACATGCACTTGTGAGTTAACACACATGTGTACACACTTAAATGTGCACCGTGTGGGTGTCCTAGTTAGCATCAGTTGTCAACTTGATACATCTTGGAGTCATCTAAGAGCATCTCAATTGAGGAATTGCCCAGATCCAGTTGGCCTGTGGTCATGTCTGAGAGATTGTCTTAACTGATAACTGATGTAGGAGAGCTCAGCTCACTGTGGGTGGCACCACCCTCAGTGGATAGTCCTGCCCTGTATAAGAAAGCTGGCATGAACTAGTGGGCAAACTGTAAGCAGCATTGCTTGAGTTCCTGCCTTGACTTCCCTCAGTGATGAACTGTGACCTAAGAGTGTAAGCTGAATAAACCTTTTCCTCCTCTAAGTTACTTTCCATTGAAGTGTTTTATCACAGAGACAGAAAGAAGCTGGAACAGTGGGTGAGAACATGCATGAATGTGTGTGGGACAGAACGTGTATATGTGAATATGTGGGTGAATGTATAGGTATGCACACCTGTGTGAGTGTGCATATATGTGAGTTAGTACGTCTGTGTGAGTGTACTGTGTGTGAGCCCATAGGTGTGAGAATGTGATAATGTGCATCACCTACAAGCATAGAAGAATGTGTGTTTGCACAGGCATGTGAGTGCATGTGTGTTTGTGAATACAGGTATTGTGCACACACGTGTGAGTATATACACATATGAACATGTGTGTTCATCTGTGTATTACATGTGTGTTTACCCAGGTAGAGAGAGATAGGCAGATGAAGCGAGAGGACAACAGGAATCAGGCCCCTGGGACAAGCCTTCCACGCAGCTGTCACACAAGCTCATGGCTCGGAGAGCCGTGTTTCTCCAGCATCTCCCCATCTGCACTTCCTCCGCTTGTGAGAAGTGCCCTGGCTCCCCAGGGGAGCAGCCATGTTTCCCTGTGGATACGCTTCTCTTTTCCTGCTGCTTGCTGCCTCTGGAAATCCCCCCAGAAGATTCCCACATGGTCTGGCACCATGACTCATGCACACTCATGCACACTGTCACACAGCTCCCGGAGCTGTCAACAGTATCTCCTGTACCAGTATCTCCTGGTCTCCTCCCCTACAAACAGACCCAGGGGCTCAGGCTTCCCTTACCTGGAAGTGGAATATCCCGGCATAGCCAGAGCCAAAGCCTTGGTCCTGGGGAACCACCCTGGCCAGTGCTTTCTGATTGAGGGTCAGGGAGGCGATGGCCGCCAGGAGCCAGCAGTCTCCTGCAGAGCGGAGGTCACACAGGCGTCATATTTTCTGCAGCTGATTCTCAGGAATCAAGAAAAAGCAATGCCAGAGTGCTGTGGGATGTTCTGTATGGCAAATGTGTTGCTCTGATTGGTTGGTAAATAAAACACTGATTGGCCAGTAGTCAGGCAGGAGGAAGTATAGGCGGGACAAGGAGGAGAATAAAGCTGGGAAGTGGAAGGCTGAGTCAGAGAGACACTGCCAGCCGCCATGATGAAAAACAGCATGTGAAGATGCCGGTAAGCCACAAGCCACATGGCAAGGTATAGATTTATAGAAATGGATTAATTTAAGCTCTAAGAACAGTTAGCAAGAAGCCTGGTACGGCCATACAGTTTGTAAGCAATATAAGTCTCTGTGTTTACTTGGTTGGGCCTGAGAGGCTGTGGGACTGGAGGGTGAGAGAGATTTGTCCTGACTGTGGGCCAGGCAGGAAAACTCTAGCTACACCAGAGGGGTGTGGAGACATATTTCTGCTTTGCTAAAAACAATGGAGTAATAGCAAATTCCTCTGTCCCCTCTGCCTGTCCGGCCCGCTCTGCTGCCCTGCTCTGTGGTTGCCTCCTGGATACTGTGGAAGTATTTGCTGACTAGTTTCAGACACAGGGATCCATTGCCTCTCATCTTCATAAGGTCCCAGAGGACCAGGGCGTATGATACATCCCAGTAGCTCTAGGGTACTGGGTGGGGAAAGGGTTTCGGAAACACTCCAGTGGTGCCTGCTGCAATCCTGAGCAATCCTGAGCATTGCCTCTTCTAGACCAGGCTTGGTTCAGCTACCAGCAGCAGCAGCTCCAAGGAGGCTCCTTTGCCTTCCTCCCTCCCTTCCTTCATTTCCTTCCTTCCTTCCTTCCTTCCTTTCTTTCTTTCTTCCTTCCTCCCTCCCTTCCTCCTTCTCTTCCTTCCTTCCTTCCTTCCTTCCTTCCTTCCTTCCTTCCTTCTTCTTTCTTTTTTTCCTTCCTGGTCTTTTCTGACAGGGTCTCATTCTATAGACCAGGCTGGTCTGGACCCAGTAGTAGCCTAGACTGGTCTTGAACTTATAGCAATCTTCTATCCATCCATCAACCCATCCATCCGTCATTCATCTATCCATCTATCACCCATCCATCCATGTATCATTTACACATCATTTACTCATCTATCACTTATCCACCTGTCTATCCATTATCCATACATCTGCCATTCATCTGACCATCCATCCTTCTACTATCCATCCATCACTAATCTACCCATGCATCATCTACCAACCCATCATTCTTCTATCCATCCATCTATTGACCATCCACCTGTCATCTATCTATCAATTGTACTATCTACCATCTGTCAATCAGATATCATATCTGTACATCTATTTATGTATGATCTGCTCACTTTTTTATGATCTACCCATCTATCTTCCTATCATCTGTCTGTATTATCAATCATATTTACCTATTATCTACCATCTATCATCTATTTGTTATTCATCATTTATCATATATCTACTTATTATATATTGACTATTTTATAGTCAATCTATCATCTAGATATCATCTATCTATCTATTGTCTATTATCTGTTTTCAATCTATTATCTACACATCTATATTCTATCCATCTATCTTTCTTCCTTTCTTTCTTTCTTTCTTTCTTTCTTTCTTTCTTTTCTTTCTTTCTCAATCTGTTTACTGTCACCAGTCTGGGCAGCTGGCTTTGGGATTCTGTGTGAAGACAGCTCAGGGTCTCACTGAGATTCCAGATGATCTGTTCTAACCACCAGGATCACAGTGACAGCCTGGGCTCTGACTAGCTCAATCTACACAAGCCATGCTTCCTTCTTTAGCAGATTCTACAGTGTGTTTGTTTTTCAAAGATTCAGTAAGAGTTAGTCTTGCCCAGTTTCACACTAACTCCTGGTGTACTGGACTGATTTAGCTGCTGTGAGGTCTACCAGGGTCCCTTGTAGGAGTCAGATGGTGTGAGCATGAACACAATTGTGGTGTAATGGCCAGAAGTATGGTTTCTGTAGCTGAAATGCCTTTGCATTCTGACTGCCCATCTGGCACTCATGACCTTGGACATATTGTTTGGTTCCCTTGCCTCAGTTTCCTTGAATGCAGCCATGGGGATGTGTCTGGGAAGAGAAATAGAAGTGTGAAATCTTAGGGAGAGTATCTAGCAGGTGAATAGGTTCACTGTGTAGGCATCAGTGGGCTGTGAAACCATGAGCCACCTGTGAGGAGCTGAAGGGTTGGGAGCCTCTGAATCAGGTGCTGCTTTTAGGGATGGCTCATCTCTCTAGGAACTTCTGGACAGGCCCAGAGCCCAAGTATGATGGTACCAGAAAAGCAGGGGTGTCAGAGTTGGGGAGCCCACTGGATCCTTGCAGGGAAGGCAGCTGAAGACTAGGGAGGGAGTGGATAGGGTGGCGGCCTTGTTCTGCCCAGCCCTGTCCCTGATCCTCAGGATCTTGTGCTGCTCTGATGCTGTGGCACTTGTCATCCCCTCCCCTCTACTTACCCAGCTCCCCTTGGCAGATGTCAGTTCTGGTGGCTCCTCCAAGAATGAATTCCGGGTTTTCCACAATTTCCTGGAGGAGTGGGTGTCTTAGGGAAAGGCCCAGAGCATAGCAGTCATATCAGAGAGAAAGGCAGCCCCCGCCCCTCAGGGAGGAAAGATGCTCATGAAGGGCCAAGAGGAGGCAAAAGCTGCCAGGGATTCATGCTCTGACCTTCCTGGACTCAGCTTAGTCCATTCACAGCTCAGCCCAGGGGAGAGCCTAGCCCCAGCGCTTTCCTCCACAGAAACTCACACATCTAACAGGGGAGCGGAGTGGGCTGTCAGCCAAGTACCAAGCCTCAGTGCATTCCAGGCACAGGCTGGTTTTATGCAGCCCCTTACCATGAGAACTGTCAGCTTTGGGCCTTTGAACTCTTCACCATGTAATGAGCACGTGATCAGCACCTCAGGCAGGCATCCCCACACCCTACCCAGCTGCTTTCCTTTTCCCAGTAGATTTTCTATATCTGCACCACACCTAGAGGGATATCTTCATGTCATTCATAACTTAATCCACATGTACTGTGTATACTTTATTACATATTACCCTACTAGGAATTTTATGTAATTATGAATATTTTATGTATATTACTATAAACATATAGAAATCTAATATGGAAAGTTCCATATAAACATTAAAAAGTAAAAACAATTATATAAAATACGTGGGTGTTTTGGAGACAGGGTCTTACTATGTAGCTTTAGCTGTCCTGGAACTTGCTATGAAGACCAGGCTGGCCTTGAACTCATAGAGATCCCCCTACCTCTGCCTCCCAGATGTTAGAATTAAAGGCATGCACCACCATATCCATCTGAAATGTGCATATATGAAAAAGGGTTTAAAGTTTCTTAAGAATGAAGTCCTATGACATGAAGCATGAGATTGCAGTCACCTGGTTACTTTGCAACAGCGCAGCAGGGCTCTGAGGACCCCTGGCTTGGCTGAGGTAACAAATAGCTCTAGTGGGAGCCTTTTCTCATCAGCCATTTCTCCACTGTGCTGAGGATGGATCCCAGGGTTTCAGCATGCTAAGCAAGTGCCCTACTACTGATCTACAGCCCCATTTTTATTTTATTTTTTATTTTGAGACACATTTCACTAAGCTGCCCAAGCTGGTGTTGCACTCCCCCATCTAGTCCAGGCCAGCTTTGAACTTTGGATCCTTCTATCTGAGCTGGCTGGTAGCTGGGATCATCTCACTTCTTCATAGCAGTCACTGGGGTCACCTACCCCATAGGCTGCTGTCCTTGGGCAGAGCCACACCACTGCTGCCTGCTGTCCATCACGCTTATTCTTTTCTCCCTCAGAAACCCAAGCCCTGCGATTTAGGAACACTGTTTCTGGGCAGCTAGAGTTGGAGAATCTGTGCTATTCCCTGGAATAAATCTGCTGCCACTCAGTGTGCCTCGACTTGTCCTACAGGTCTTGATTTCTTTCTCTTCCTTCTCCAATCCCATCCCCTTTCTCCTCCCTCCCTCCCTCCCTCCCTTTCTCCCTCCCTCCCTCCCTCCCTTTCTTCCTTTCCTTTGGATTTTTGAGACAGGGCCTCATTATGTATCCTAGCCTGGCCTTGAACTTGATCTTCCTGCTTCAGCTCTCTTCTGCCTTTCTGAGTGTCAGACTCTGACCCTGACTCTTCAGCCCAGCACAAGGGAGAGAGAGAAAGTCCATGTGATCTCTGAGAGAGACCATCAGTCAGCTGTCAGGGCAGGGCTGGAGAGTCTAGGGGACCAGGAGGCCTAGGGGAGGCTGAGGTGCACAGAGGCCTAAGCATCTGCAGGAGGCATTCCTGTGAAGGTCCAGAAGAGGGACAAGCATAGTCCGAGGCTTAGAAGGATGATCTGAACACAGAGCAGGACTCACTTGAACTGGATCAGGGTGACACCAGAAAGAAAACAGGATTGATAAAGCTAGAACTGAAGAGAGGCCAGGGCTGGGACAGAAAGTTCCAGGAGTCTCTAACTTGATACTTGGGGTAGTTCCAGTTGCAACTCCTCCTCTTAGCTGTCCAAGTTGTCTGCTTCCTTGCTGGGCTCAGATTCCAGGGAGATGGTGGGAGTGTGTGTGTGGGGGTCTACTAAGGCCAAGGGCTGAAGTGAAAGCTGGTAGCTTTCCATCAGGCCCCCAGGATGTGGCAGTCTTGGGGAGTGTAGTCTCCCAGGTCACTTGCCCAGGAAGGGCTGTGTGCCTTTATTTGTTTCTAGAGTGTTCATGTGACCTTAGGGGGAGGGTTCTGGGGACAGGCTGTGCTGTTGGCTGTGCCAGAAGCCCAGGCCTGGCAGAGGATGGACACGGGAGGCCAGCTTCTCCCTGAGACCCTGCACAACCTTTTGTACCAGCCCAGGCCCCAGCAGCCCTGGAGTCTGTCCACTAACTGACAGCATCCACTGTGCCCAGGGCAGACCATGAGGCAGCAGAAGGGCGTCTCCATCTTTGTGCCTCAGGGTGGCTGTGTGGCTTTCTCCGTAGAGCAAGGCACACTGTTGTCCTCATCCAAGCAGAAGTCTGTTTATTACCCAGCCTGGTATGTCCCCTCCCACCCTTCCCGACCCCCAGGTTCCTTTCTCCTCCCCTTCCCCCACTCTAGTCCACTCAGGGCTTCCAGCCCTGGGCTGCCTGAGGGTGAGTCTAATAGCCTCTGATGTCACACCTCTGATGTCACACTGGTTTTGTGTTCCCTTTCCCCAAACACAGCTGTGTTTGACAAGAAGGAGGGTCACTCTGTCCCCATAAAGTGGCTTGGCACATGCTATTGAGATGTGTCCTGTGTGAGATATGCACTTAGCCACAGGCTGAGGCTGAGGCAGCTCAGGACCTCTCTGTACCCTGCCCTTCACCAGGCCCTACACTTCCAACTTGGCATGACAGGAGGAAACTCGGGGTTTACCACGTCTGTAGGGCTGAATGCAGAGAACAGGCTCCCTGACTAGGAAACAGATGAGTGTTTTCAGGGACAATATGTAGATAAGGGACAGTCTGGGTGACATTCACAGGGGAGGCAGATCCAGGTCTGAAAGAGTCCACAGGATGGGCTGTGGCAAGGAGACTGGGGACTGAATGTGATGAACACAGTGCTATGGATATCGGTCTATATGCTGTAATTGTGTTACTCTGATTGGTTAAAAAATAAAGTGCTGATTGGCCAGTAGCCAGGCAGAAAGTATAGGCAGGACAAGCAGAGAGGAGAATTCTGGGAACAGGAAGGCTGAGTCAGGAGTTGCCAGCCAGATGCAGAGAAGCAAGATGTAAAGCTACCGGTAAGCCACGAGTCACGTGGCAAGGTATAGATTTATAGAAATGGGTTAATTTAAGATGTAAGATCTAGCTAGCAAGAAGCCTGAGCCATTAGGCCATACAGTTTGTAAGTAATATAAGCCTCTGTGTGTTTATTTGGGTCTGAGTGGCTGCAGGAGCTGGGTGGACACAGGAAAACTTCAGCTACAATACAGGCATGGCTTGGCCCCAGCCTCAGCCAGGGAAGGGCAGAAGAGCCCAAATTTGGGACACCTTTGCAAGCGGTATGTGGCAGGCACCATGGAGGCTGTGCTTCAGGGCCCTGCCCTGCAGATCAAAGCTTCCCAGTGTTGGGCAACTCTGGATGGATATCGGGGTACAGATGACAATCGCTGGGGCTGTGGGCTGAGACTCAGAGTCTCCATGGCTTTTAGTGGTCTCCCACTCCAGGAGGAGAGACAAAAGCCTTCAGGCCCTAGACCAGTGGTTCTCAACCTTCCTAATGCTGTGAACCTTTAATACAGTTCATCATGTTGTGGTGATCCCCAACCCTAAAATTATTTTCGTTGCTACTTCAAAACCATAATTTTGCTGCTGTTGTGAATTATAATATAAATATCTGATATGCAGGACATCTGACATGGGACCCCTGTGAAAGGATCATTTGACCCAAAGGGGCCGTGACCCATAGGTTGAGAACAGCTGCTCTAGTGGAACAATGTTAGTGTGGGTACAAGGCCGGGACTCCCAACCACTCGGATGTTAGTGTAGGTGTGAGGCTGGGCCTCCTGAATGAGTCAAGCATGGCCACAGAGCAAGTCCTAGAGGAGCAGGATGGCCTCAGCAGGGAGGCTGAGAGAGGGGAGAGTGCACACTGTGAGGAACAAGAGCCAGGGCACGCTGAGAGTGGAGCAGCAGAGGGGGCCAGCATCTGGGAACACCCCAGAGTCCTGAGGGCTTGCCAAACCTACACACCAAGACTTTCGCTACACCCAGAGGTCCCTAGGTCAGACTCCCACACATTGCAGAGATGTAGTGCCAATGTCTACAGCGTATTTGTGCATGTAGGGACACACAGAAATTCATATGCACAGGATACACGCAAATATGTACATGTGTGCACACAGACACAGTGTACAGACACTTGTACACATGCATGAACACAGAGCTACATATGCACACCACACACAAATACACATGTGCACCATGTGTGCATAGGCATGCAGAACTTTCTTGCAAATATACATTTGTGTGCACAAGATCTACACACACATATATATACACCCATGTGTCAAGAGTGTGGCTATTGAGGTCTGTGGCTCCAGTAAGTCCGCTCCCAGAAGTTTCTAAAGCAAGAACTTCCAACTTTTCCTCATCACACAACACAGGAAACGTGAGTGTGGGGGGGGGGGGGCATCCTGAGATGGAAGGGAAAGCTGCCTAGGGCCAAGTGTGACTGTCCCGGGAAAGTGACCAGGCCAAGTGTGACTGTCCCGGGAAAGTGACCAGGCCAAGTGTGACTGTCCCGGGAAAGTGACCAGGCCAAGTGTGACTGTCCCGGGAAAGTGACCAGGCCAAGTGTGACTGTCCCGGGAAAGTGACCAGGCCAAGTGTGACTGTCCCGGGAAAGTGACCAGGCCAAGTGTGACTGTCCCGGGAAAGTGACCAGGCCAAGTGTGACTGTCCCGGGAAAGTGACCAGGCCAAGTGTGACTGTCCCGGGAAAGTGACCAGGCCAAGTGTGACTGTCCCGGGAAAGTGACCAGGCCAAGTGTGACTGTCCCGGGAAAGTGACCAGGCCAAGTGTGACTGTCCCGGGAAAGTGACCAGGCCAAGTGTGACTGTCCCGGGAAAGTGACCAGGCCAAGTGTGACAGTCCCGGGAAAGTGACCAGTCCAAGTGTGACTGTCCCGGGAAAGTGACCAGGCCAAGTGTGACTGTCCTGGGAGGAGGCATCAACTTCTCAAGAACAATTTCCGAAGGTCTTGATTACCAGCAATTCCCAGGACTGAATGAACTGCTCCTGCAGCCCATGGCCCAGGCAGCTGCCCACCGCTGGATGACATGCACACACAGCCTGGGAAGTTGCCCACAGCTGGATGACATGCACACACAGCCTGGGAAGTTGTCCACAGCTGGATGACATGCACACACAGCCTGGGAAGTTGCCCACAGCTGGATAACATGCACACACAGCCTGGGAAGTTGCCCACAGCTGGATGACATGCACACACAGCCTGGGCAGCAGCCATGTACCCATTTATCTTTGTCCTGAGGGCTGGAAACAAGCCTAAGAAGACCTGAGGGTTACCAAAGTGCCACCAGAGGTCACTTCTCTGTGTCTTAGGACCTGTACTTTTTCACATTAGAAATGTCCATTTTTTTCCATAGCAGAGAGCAGTCTACTTATCCACCTCATGGCCCAAGTATCTACCTTTAATGCTATTGGCCACATGCAGAGAACCAAACTAACTTAAAGCCTGGGAGCCCTCAGTACGTCCTGCTAGGACCACTGAATGTTCTTTGCTGCTCCCCACACACAAGACACCAAAATAGGACTCATTACTGAATCCTCCCATGAGGACCATTGCCTCACTGATGGAGGCCAGTACCATCTGTGTACACAGACACATATGCATGCATGTGAATACATATGTACATGCAGATGTCATACAAATACCCATACGTGTACACAATACATATACAATCCAAAACAAACCCATATGTGTGTACACACACTTCTAAACTGCACACTGTCCAGGACAGGAAATAGCAGTAAGTACTGGTTAATTTTTATCAACTTAATACAAGCTAGAGTCATTGTGGAAGAGCAAACTTCAATTGAGGAATTGCCTCCACCAATTTAGACCATAGGCAAGTCTGTGGGGGCATTTTCTTGATTAATAATTGATGTGGGAGGGTCAAGGTCATTGTGGTAGGTGTCCCCCTGGGCAGGTGGTCTTGGGTTGTGTAAGAAAAGTAACTGAGCAAGCCATGGGGAACAAACCAGTAAGCAGTGCTCCCCGCATGGTCTCTGCTTCAGTTCCTGCCTCCAGGTTCCTGCCGTGTGTCCCTGCTCTGACTTCCGTTCATGATGGATGATAAGCTGTCAGGTGAGTAAACCCTTTCCTCCCCAGGTTGCTTATGGTCTTGGTGTTAATGGCAGCAGCAGAAAGCAAACTGAGACAACCTCACTGCTTTATGAATAATGCCCCTGAGGAGGCCCGATGCCTTTCTTGTGTAGCTGTTTTCTAAACGTTAGGCATGTCATATATTTAGCACATCCACATTACTTTAATGATGTCCAATAGGAGGAGGTGGCTATGGTAAGCAAGATGAGATCTGAAGGCTGGCAGGATGGCACAGTAGGTAGAGACACTTGCACATAGTCCCGAGGACCTGAGTTTGATCCCCAGATCCCATAAGGCAGCAAGGAAAACAGGCTCCCCAGAGTTGTTCCCTGACTTCCACACATGTGCTACGGCATGTTCGAGCCCGCATACAGAATAAAGAAAATAAGGGCTGGTGAGAAGGCTCAGCAGGTAAAGGCACTTGCTGCCAAGGCCGGTGGCCTGAATTTGATCCCTGGGACCCACATAGTGGAAGGAGAGAACCTGTTTCTGCAAGTTGTCTTCTGACCTTCACTCATGTGCACACACACACACACACACACACACACACACACACACAAGTAAATGTAATAAAAATAAATAAACAAAATTTCAAGATGAGATTCTGAGCCACCGGTGATGGAGAAGCACATGGCAACACTAACAGTGAAAACCCGTTGATTACAAAGGACACCTGTGTGCTGGCCAAGCCCAACCTCAGTCATCTCTAGGTGAGGAGGCAGTGGGGGCACTGGCCCTCCCTACACACACAACATCTGTTCCCACCCAGAGGGTGCAGCACCATGGCCCTGGGTCACAGGGAGGGCCCTGACTAACCAGGTGCTGCAAATATTGACCTTGTGTCCTGAGCACCAGCTGGTGCCTCCTAGGGACATTGGAGATGGGATGGCACTCACCGACTTTGTCTCTCTGGGAGTGGTGTGTGTTGCTTTGGAAAAGTAGCCCTGCTTTTTCTTCCAAAGTAGGGTCCAGGCATCCCATGCTTGCTGAGAGCTTGTACTAACATCCACCTGTCCCCATAGTGCATCCTAAGTTCTGGGCCCAAAGCCTCAGAGCAGGGTTGGTGATCTCCTAGTGCATCACACACATCTCAATCAACCCCACTCACCCTGGCTAGTTTGCCTTTGTGTTCTGATTGACCAAGTCACCAGAGAGCTGTCCTTGGGCTACAGCTCTGATCCTGCTCACAGGTCATAGATGAGGTCTTCTCTCTCTATGTCCCCAGACTCAGTGGGACTCAGAGCTGGAGGCCAAAAGGTTGTGGCCAGATACCATGGGGACCAGCCGAAGATGCATCCAGCCAGCACATTACCAGAAAGCTTCCCACAAAAGACAGAAAGTGGTCTTAACAAGTGACTGGCTCTTCCCCACCCCTTCAGGGTCTCTCTCTCTCTCCCTCTCTCTCCTTCCTTCTCCTTCTCCCTATCCCTCCCCCCTCCTCTCTCGGGTTCTCCTCCTCCACCTCACCCTACTTACCCCTGGCCGTTTCCACACAAAGGGGACCTGGGGCCTCTCACTGTAGAACAGGGAGCCCTTGCTGGCAGGGAAGTCAGCATCCTCAAACAAGGTGCTGGACTGCAGGCAGCCCTGCCTCAGCTGCTCAAAGCTTTGACCCGAGGAGTGGATAGTCCGGGCATCCTTGGGGACTGGGTGTGGCTGGGGTCTCAGAGACTGGTGCAGGTAAGGCATGACTGCTTCTCCACAGCCAGGTGGAGAGAGAAGATGTGAGAGGCAAGGTGAGAGTAGGCAGCAGCAGAGAGGAACAGCCAGAGGCCCTTGCTCTGGCCTCCACCCACTTGCTGGGCACCACCCTGTGAAATGAAATAGGGCCCTCCCAAATGGCAAATACTGGGTGAGACCTCTGCCCGTTCAGAGTTCCGAGGAACCATAGGCATCTCAGGAGCATGGCTGTCTGAGCAGAGGGAGAAGGTATCTTATTGGTGGAAGTATTAAGGCAACTCCACGTAGTTAAAAGGGAGGTTTATTTTGTGAGGTAACTTACAAATAAAGGGATAGGTTACAGGGTCCGGGAAAGGTGAAGCGCAGTCCAGCGGTGTTCTCTGGAGAACTCTGCTTGATCCTACCTCCAGCATCCAGGATCCAGGAACCAAGAGATTCAGCACATCCAGATCTCGGGTCTTAAGGGGTCCCATCTCGGCCCACCTCATAGGTGTGACAGTAGCCTCAATGGGGGTAGTACTTCCAGGGCAAAGCTGGAACAGCTACCCACTACAGTACCTTTCTGATGCACTGAGGAGTCCCTGAAGGAAAGGCAGGGCAGCTTCATAGGGAAGGACAGCAAGCAGCCAAATTGGTTCTGGAGGTGGCTGGAGGGTCTAGAGTCAGGCAGAGAGTGGCAGAGCTCTGTGGTTGGAGGGAACTGGGTGAATCACAATGTACACCGCAGAAAGATGGATCCTTGTGAAGACAACCCCATCCTGACTCATATCAGGGCTCAGCAGTCTCTTGTGTGGCAGACCTTCCTAAAGTATGTGGAACACCGTCTGGATCCCAGGCACTTGACGGTCACAACGATGAGGTTACATCCCCACCTCGCCTTCCCTACAAGGCTGGGGAATTGATTCAAGTGGGAGAGTGCTTACTGCACACCCAGGAGGATCCGAGTTTGAGCCCCAGGAGCTACATAAAAAAAGCTGAGCACAGTGGCACCCACTTGTAATCCCAGCACTGAGAAAGTGGAGATAGGTGGGTCTCTTGGGACTAGCTCCAGGCCAATGAGAGACACTGTCTCCAAAGAACAAGGTTAGTCCAGCGGTGGTGGCACATGCCTTTAATCCCAGCACTCAGGAGGCAGAGGCAGGCGGATCTCTGTGAGTTCGAGGCCAGCCTGAGCTACAGAGTGAGTTCCAGGATAGCCAAGCTATTACAGAGAAACTATCTCTAAAAAGAACAAGACAAAAACAACAAACAAACAAAAAAGAACAAGGTATGAGGGCTGGAGAGATGGCTCAGTGGTTAAGAGCACTGACTGCTCTTCCAGAGGACCCTAGTTCAGTTCCCAGCACCCACATGATAGCTCACAATTGTCTGTGACTCCAGTTCCAGGTAATCCAGTCCTTCTTCTGGCTTCTGTAAGCACTGCACACACATGGTGATATACATACATGCAAGCAAACACTCATACAGATAAGGAAATAATAACAACAACCACAACAACAAGGTGTATGGCATCAGAGGAGTATGTACTCTCTACAAAAGCATGAGGTCCTTGTGGTTTGACCCTGAGGCAAGTGAGCTCAAAGGACGGCTATAAATCTCCCCTCCAGACCTTACGCTCACAATGTCTCTCATCACATTAAACTCTCCATCAGAATCTTGCAGGCTCTCAGTGGCTTGAGCAAAGCTTCTAGGCATCTTAGAAGTAGACCCAGGCATTCTCTGGCACAACCTCTCTTCCTGGAGCAGGATAAGGGTACCTGAGCAGCTGGCAGAGTCTGTGACAGGGTTTCCAGGTCTATGGTAGCCACTGGGAAATGCCAACTGGGTGGCTGGCTAAGATGAAAATGATCCCCAACTTCACAGTGCCCTCAAGAGACCCCGTCAAACTAATTTACAAGACATAGGGTTGAGATTATTGTTTCACTGACAAGAGTATATCTGGCATGCAGGAGGCCCTGGGTTTGATTTTTGACACCATAGAAACTGGCATGGTGGTAAATGACTGTAATGCCAGCACCTGGGTGAAAGGCAGGAGCAGTGGAAGTCTAAAGTTACATAGCCTGGCCTACAGACCCTGGAGACAGCAGGGAGGGGAGGAAGGAAGGAACAAGGAAAAAGAAATTGTATAATTCCTCCCCATCTGAACTTCATGGTCAAGTTCCTCAGAACTTGGCCAGTCCCTCAGAAGCTTTCTGTTTCCACACACCAGGGATGACATTTTGATGCACCTTAATGAGTTCTAGCAAATGAGACAGGCTTCAGGGTACAGGTAGGTGAAAATACATTGCCGAGCATGAAAATTTGCCTCACAGCCAAGAGTTGTCAGTGGGATTTCCTTCTGTGGGAATACAGTTTCATGCCATGTGCTAACAGCGTCACATGGAAACAGGGTGGTACTATAGGGTGAGGCAGGAGTAGGGCAAGGAGGTGGTCACCGAACTCTCTGCTGGAGCCCAGATATGTATAATGATACAGCATAATGGGAGTAGCAAGCATCCCACTGTGTGGGGGACGGAGCCTCTGGGTTCGGGGGACAGAAGTGAGCTCACGGTGTTGGACCGGGGGGATCAGGAGACAGGTATTGTGGCTGTAAAGAGGAGGCAGGTGTCCTGAATGGGACTGCACACTGACTGGGGAAACAGCCTTGGGAAAGCAGCTCTCTGGGGGGGCTTGAACAGAAGTTTGAACAGAAAAACTCACTTCTGGTGGTGTGTAGATGTGACAGGCAGACGGGTGCTGTTGGGAGTCATGAGAGCAGCCGAACAACAGGGAGCGCTGTTGGAACTAGACTTGAACTCAAGGCCAGCTCCCTGGCTGGAAACTTCCACAGCATCAGGTAAGGCTCTGGTTACCAGGGAACCAGACGATGCAGGAGCCTGGCTGCCAAGAACTACCCAGCAGAAAGGAGCCCATCACTCACAAGACTTCACCCAGAGGCAAGGCAAGCTTCCCATCCTCCTGCTGGAGGCCTTGGTGTCTTGGAGCAGATGCTCCCAAAGTCAAGTCTTGCTTCCCACAGAGACCCAGAACTGTGGCCTGTGTCCTTCTATCTGTGTCTCCAGAGATGGTCCAGAACCCTGGCGAACATTCCTGGTTCCTGCAACTGGCTAAGCTTGCCCAGTCCTTGAAGAAATTTTTCATAACCACAGGAGAAAGTCCCCATAATGACAGGCTGCACACGGTCGCCCCTTGTGAAAGGGGAAGTGGACTCTTCCATCTTCAGTAGGAAGGATTACACCTTTTACTTTTATCTGGTACTTGTTAGCATGCACTAGGGGTTAACTAGGGGTTAGTGCCTGGAGCTGGGGGAGGGTGACAGGAAGCTATGGTCCCCAGGCTGTGGTCTGGCTGAGTGTAGATGAAAGCAGAAGTGTGGGGTAACAAAGGGCACAGTGGAAGGGAGGTTACGTCAGGCACAGGATCAGGTCACCTTCGCTCTTTAAAACACACACACACACACACACACACACACATTCACTTGTTTAGTGTGTGTGTGTGTGTGTGTGTGTGTGTGTGTGTATGTGCACGCTCACATGTGCTCACAAGTTTCATAGGACAATTTACGGAAGTCAGTTCTCTTTCTACCATGTGAATCCCAGGGACTGAAGTCAGGTTAGAAGGTTTGGATCCAAGTGCTTTGTCTGTGGAGCCGTCTTGCTTACCCACCTTTGACCTCCCACATGGTGAGCCTAACAGTTATAGACTATGCGGACATGCCTGATGACAGATACATCTCCCATGAGTAAAACAGGCCACATACAGACGTATTACTCCAAACTCTTCTCTATCGTCTCTCCTTTTCTTCCAACTCTTTGTGTGTGAGAGGGAGTGCATGTGTGTAGGGGGTGCATGTGTGTAGGGTGGTGCATGTGTGTAGGGGGTGCATGTGTGTAGGGGGTGCATGTGTGTAGGGGGTGCATGTGTGTAGGGGGTGCATGTGTGTAGGGGGTGCGTGTGTGAGAGGGGTGCATGTGTGTAAGGGGCGCATGTGTGTAGGGGTGCATGTGTGTAGGGGGTGCATGTGTGTAGGGGGTGCATGTGTGTAGGGGTGCATGTGTGCGGGGGTATATGTGTGTAGGGGGTGCATGTGTGTAGGGGGTGCATGTGTGTAGGGGGTGCATGTGTGTAGGGGTACATGTGTGTAGAGGGTGCATGTGTGAGGGGGGTGCATGTGTGAGGGGGTTGCATGTGTGAGGGGGGTGCATGTGTGTAGGGGGCGCATGTGTGTAGGGGTGCATGTGTGTAGGGGGTGCATGTGTGTAGAGTGGTGCGTGTGTGAGAAGGGATGCATGTGTGTAGGGGGTGCATGTGTGTAGGGGGTGCATGTGTGTAGGGTGGTGCATGTGTGACAAGGGGTGCATTGTGTAGGGGGTGCATGTGTGAGAGGGGGTGCATGTGTGTAGGGGGTGCATGTGTGTAGGGGGTGCATTGTGTAGGGGGTGCATTGTGAGAGGGTGCATGTGTGTAGGGGGTGCATGTGTGAGGGGGTGCATGTGTGTATGGGGTGAATGTGTGTAGGGTGGTGCATGTGCACATTTGAGGTCAGGTTGAACTATTGGTGTCATTTCTTAGCACTATCATTTATTTATTTATTTATTGTTTTTGTTTTTGTTTTTTTGAGACAGGGTTTCTCTGTGTAACAGCCCTGGCTGTCCTGGAACTCACTGTGTAGACCAGGCTGCCCTTGAACTCACTGAAATCTGCCTGCCTCTGCCTCCCAAGTGCTGGGATTACAGGCATGCACCACCACCGCCTGGGAACCACCATCTTTTTTTTTTTTTTTTGGCAACAGGGTCTCTTACTGCCCCACAACTGACAAGGCGGGCCATTCAGTGAGCCCCAGGGATACAACTGTCTTTACCTCCCCAGTATTGGGGTGACAAGCATGCATCACCATATTCACCCCTTCTTTCTTCCTTTCTTCCTTCCTTCCTTCCTTTCTTTCTTTCTTTCTTTCTTTCTTTCTTTCTTTCTTTCTTTCTTTCTTTCTTTCTTTCTTTCCCTTTCCCCCCTCAAACTTAGGTCCTTATGCTTGTGAGGCACACACCCTTGTTTTAAACACTGTGTATGTTAACCAGGTGGCACTCTGTCTCCCCAGGCCCATAAGTGCAGCATCCCTAGCCACATGGCTGGACCTTGTGCCTCGGACTGTGCACAAGGCCACTTTTACTTCTCATCACTCAGATGAGTACAGTAGCCATTGTGGTTTCTTCTCACATGAATGTCCAGGCAGTGTGAGCTGCCTGGCTCTGTACAGGGGCTGGAATCACGACTTAGTGGCAGCTAAGGAGCCCCAGCAACCACAGTGTTCCCTGGCCGACTTCCAGGGATGCCCTTTGATCCACCTTCTTGGTGTTTGTTTGTTTGTTGGGCATAGAATCTTACTCTGTAGCCCAGGCTGGCCTTGAACTTGAGGGGATCCTCCTGGCTCTGTTTCCCCAGTATTGGAATTGTGGGCTTGTACCACCATGCCCTGCATCCATGCTACCTTGCCCCCCTCTTCCTTGTCTGCAGCGGAAAGATGCTCGTATTTGTGTTTCCAAATGTCTTTGCTGTGTTTTCCATAGAAGAATTGACCATTAAGTAAATATTATTTCCAGAGCTCAGTTTTCGCAAGAGACAGCCAGGCCCGTAGGACAGATCTTCTGTCATTGTTTGGAGCTCTGGTAGAAAGAGGGTGATGACATTTTTCCGTAGGAAGGGCCACGTCTTATCTAAACTCACTGAGCTGGGGCAGAAGCACCCTCCCATAGGCTTTCCCAGCATCTGCGCCAATGCAAACATGGAGTTTGGACCAGCAACATGTGGCTGTGGCTGTGGGCGCATGAACGCTAATGAGCCAAGGTGGAGAAAGGGATTAGGAAACAGCACTTTCTGTCTGCTGCTGTGGCCTCATTCTGCTGTGATGGAAATAGTACTTTGTGTGCCAAAGGACCCATAGTGCACCCTGAGGACACCCCCAGATTCTGCCACTTTAACTATGAAGACTTGGTTTAGATGTATGTGACTGCTGAAACACACTTCTTTCTACTGGAGTCTGCCTGAGTGTAGCTCAGTGGGTAGAATACCTGCCTAGCATACACGAAGCCCTGAGTTCAATCCTCAGTAGCCCATAAACCAGGCACAGTGATGCATTTCTGTAATCCCAGCACTTGGGAAGCGGAGGCAGGAGAATCAGGAGCTCAAGTCGTCCTTGGCTACATAGTGAGTTTGAGGCCAGCCAGGGCTACACGAGATGCTGTCTTAAAAATAAAGAAAGCCACTGAAGTGATTTTATTCCTTAAATAAATTTATATATTTGAACAGTATTTTTCTAAATTAATAAAGCATTCTCCATTTTTATTTCTCAAGAGCATTTTCTATCAGGATGAATTCTCTTTCATGTCAAGTCTATGGTGGGAGCTGGAAGGCGGGTATAGTGGCATAGAATTTACCCAAATCCACCGCAAACACCATAAACAAACAAACAAACAAAAAAAACCCAAACAAGCAAGAGAAATAAAGATACAATACAGCCCTGACTCTCAAGCTCCTAGTAGCACCTATCCTCGTCATATACAAACATGTATGCATGCATAAACCACGCACACGTAAACCACACAGATATACATATATGCACAAACCACAAAAGGTAGGCATGAGCAGCACAGACATGAAAATCACAGAAGTACATGCATGCACCAATCATACACATGTGCTTGTGGGTACAAAACACATACATATACACACAGGCGCACACGTACATGCACAGCTTTTCTCGAGGACAAAAATGCACATTTGGTTCCCCGCTAGTGCAAGTCTCTCAACTGTACGTGCGCTGACCTTGGGATGCAGGAAGCTCCAACACTTGAGAGCAGGAATATGTGTGGTGTGCCCGTGTGTGCTCTGAAAGTGGGCCTGTGGTCTCATGAGCTTTGTAAACCACAGTGAGACCCTGGAGCTGGGAGAACTGCAGGACCTGGCAGGCATGGTGTGGAGCAGATGGCTGACAGCCACGAGGTGAGAACTGAGAAACACAGGCCAAGGGATAATGCTATGCCTGGATGCAAGGCTTAGAGAAATTCCTGGTCATGAAGAGGTCTGGGAACACACCGTGGAGGGGTGGGAGGGACACTTGGTGTGAGCTGGCACATGCTTCTGTGGTAAGGGAAGCTGAGTGAAACTAATCATGAAGGTCCTAGGACGCAGACTAGGAGGGGCTCTGTACCGTCTCACCCTCAGTCCTAGAGAGTGCAGGAACAGGGGACCGTGGGACTGCAGGCCACTCAGTAAACCCCCAGAGCAGACAGAAAGTCTACACAGCAAGCTTGGCCCAGGAACCCTGCTGTCTAACTTGCCACCACAGGAGCAGATGCTTCAGCTGGGGTGAAATGCACCTGTTATCTCTGTTAATTGGAATGGAGGCCCAGAGATGTATGCCCCGAAGGCAGCTCACTCTCAGAAAGCCTTAGTAGCAAGGGCTGCCTTACAGCTTGGCTGCACAACAGGCTTTGTCCCTGACCTCATGCTTCACAATGGGCTGGAAACGCTCCAGGGACTCACTTTGCCTCTGTTGGCTGGTTTTTTAGGAGACACACAGAAATAGCCAGATAGTGGGGTTCTGAGGGCAAGAGGCAGAGGGTTGACAGCACAGGACCTTGTCACCTCGGGAAACATCCTCATTTGTGCTCCTCAGTTTGGAAGTTCTCCAGACTCCAGGGCATAGGTTTGTTTGTTTTTTTTTTCCCCTCTGCATACAGGACTGGTGACATCCTTACCATCACTGGTCAACTCCATCTCAGCCCGTCTCTCTTTGCAGGGGGCTGAGGCTGGAAATTCCTTTGGATTGCATGGCCAGACTCTCTGGTCACTAGTCCTATCCTGAAGTGATCTTGAGCTTCCAGCTTCTCAGACATCTCATGAAAAGATGTCCAATGATCTGAAGATCCAGTCTTCTAGGGTCAGGAAGTGAGAAGAAAGATCTTTCCATCCCTACATGGGTCAGGAACTTTACTCTTGTGTTCCCAGCCCAGGTCTCCCTGCTAAGCTCCAAAGCTGCTAAGACATTCATACACTCCTCAGGAAAATCTGCCTACAGCTGGCCTTTCCTGAGCCCTTACTCCCTGCCTATCCCCCTAGGCTGCTGGAATTTGCTTCTTCAGTCCTGGGACAGCAGCCATTCATGGCAGGTGGTCTGCAACTGAGATCTTGTAGTTACTTTACCTCCATATCTAGTGAAGGTCACACTCCAGCCCCCAGCTCAGACCCTATCCATCCCTGTATTGTGCATCTGTTTCCTTCTGAGCCAAGGACTGCTCCGCTCACCCTCCCTCTCCGACTTCTATTTCCCATTCCTCATCTGGGTGGAGGTAGGTTGTGCCTGTGTCCACGCCATGGCCAAGAGATAGCTTGAGGTTCTGAGTTGTTGAGACAATGCAAGCTTGTCACCATCTACGGTGGTCTGCATGGAGGGACCTCTGGCAGGCCTTTTCCCCCTGGGCCTACCGTGTCCTCATCTGTCCCCACACTCCCACCCTTCCTTGGCATCCCACCAGCCTCATCCTCTAAAACCTCGTCTTCAAAACCATTCTCTACACTCGCCAAGAGCAGCACTCCGAAACCTCCACCCTCCAAAACAGGCAGCTCCTGTCCGCAAGCCCAGAACATTTTGTTTCAATATGGCTGCACTATAGTTGGCATTTCCCAGCCTTCTCAGATGTGCTAGAAGTTTCTAGAAGGTACTTCCTACCGGTGGTTTGCATCCACAGCCCATTAGAAGGCCCTATGCAGAACAGGCAACTAACGCAATTACAGCTGTTCAAGGTTGTACATCCTGAGAGCAGCTGGTGACGTGAGGCTCATTCCCCTGCAGGAAGGCCCCTTCCTGGCAGGTCCTGAGAGGCTTACAAGTGTATCACGAGGGGCTTGAGTCCCAAGGCCTGTATGGCTGGCTTCAGGCTGTCACAACCCAGCCAGTCCTGTGACTATGGCCCCGACTCCAGGGAACTGGGGTAAATGTGTAACTGGACTCAACGCCAGCCCATTTTGCATGGCGCTCATCTGTCACCAGGGCTTCCTGGAAGGGGCCCAGAGGAACATCGCCCTGGCCTTGGTCCATCTTGGCTCAGCCTGGATTCCCATGGCCTCCCGACCTGGGTCCTCCCCCAGCCTCTCTCTGTACAGAGTAGCCTGGGAATAGATCCACCTCCACCCCTCCAGTATAAATAAGCCTGTGCAGCTCACCAGGGAATAGCCGTGCTTGTCTGGGCTGAAGTTAAAGGTAAGTGGAGCCCTCTGGTTCCCTTTCTGGTCCTTCATGGGGTCCTGCCGGGCAGTCGCTGAGCTGTGGGTGGGAAGAGGAGGCAGGACTTGGGCAGAGACACTGAAAAGGGCTGGCTGGCATTCATTCTGGAGTGAGGAGCCAGAGGTCTGTGGTAGCGGGTGCTTCAGGAGACATGACCACTGACTGCTTCTCCTCTCCCGAAGGGCTAGATATCCAGGTAGGCTGTCCTCTGTTGCTCACCACTTTGGGCTCACTGGGAATAGCTTGTCTTCAGTCAGGCAGGATAGCGAGGCATTCTGCCTCCTGTGAGCCCAGCTGGGTTCTCAAAGGCAGAGGGATTTGCACAGGATCAGCACTGGGGTGGCCAAGTCCATGGGACCCAGTCCAGCTTGAGGGGAGAACAAGACTTTATTGTTCAGGCTGCAAGCAGCAAGGAGGGGCAAGTCCCATGGCCCTCTCAAGTGGCGTCGCTATCCAGGCTCACTGCTGGCGTCTGTGTCATCTGGCTCCTCACTGTGTCCTGTGGAGCCTCAACTTGCCCTCTGTAACAGGCTTCCTTATGGCTCAAAGGTTCTCTGAGGCTAGGTATGTTAGCAGGGCCCAGTAATGTGGAAATATTTTGATAATGTCAGGCTAAGTGAAAAGGTAGCTCCTTTATTTTTAGTGTGTGGTGCATGTATGTGTGTGTGTGTGTGTGTGTGTGTGTATTTGTGTGTATATATGTATGTGTGATGTATGTGTATGTATGTGTGGTGTACATGTATTTATGTGGTGTGTGTGTATTTGTGTGTATATATGTGTGTGTGATGTATGTGTATGTATGTGTGGTGTGCATTTATTTATGTGGGGTGTGTGTGTGTGTGTGTACTGTGTAGCGTATGTGTGTTTTGTTTTATTTTTTGAGACAGGTTCTTATTCTGTAGTTCTGGCTATCCTGGAACTCAGAGTTCTGTCTGCCTCTGCATCCTGAGTGCATCACCACACCCAGCCCAATGTATGTATTTATGTGCATGTGGCACATGTGTATATGTATGCATGTGGGGTGTATGAATATGTATATGTATATGTATATGCAAATGAATGCTTATGTGGTGGGCGGGGGAGGGATGGGTTCAGGAACCCATGAACACAGATGCAGACCAAAGGAGGACATTGGGTGTCCTGACTGTTACTCTCCTCCTTATTCCCTTGAGACAGGGTCCCTTGCTGAAGCTGGGGATAGGCTGGCAGCCCCAGAGATCACCCTGTCTCCATCCTCCATAGCCCTGGAGTTACAGGTGTATGTGGTCATGATTGCCTTTTTTTTTTTTTTTTACAAGGGTTCGGGGGGGGGGGGGGGGGGAGGGGACTTGAACTCAGATCTTCATATTTATGCAACAAAGTGCTCTTACTTGCTGAACACCTCTCTAGCCTTGTCATTTCCTTATTATTATTATTTTTTTTTGCAAGGCAATGCACATTGTACCTAAATGCCACTCATGGAATCAAGGGTCATGTCTGAGTCCTGTTTGTGACCTGGTGCAGGTCACCAGACTTGTCTGTTCCTCTACAAAATGGCATTAGGGACTCTACCTGACAGCTGCTTATTGAGGATCCCTGTCCCAGGACGACCTTGGGAAGGTGGGCTAACCTGTGGACCAAAGAGCTCTAGCAGCACTCAGGTTCACATGGAAGGCAGATCAGTGGCGTATACAGTGGTGTATATAGTAAGTACACAGCTGCAGGATACAGGGTGCTTCTGGTGGCTCTAGGTAAGGAGGAGGTGAGGGAGGAGTCTAGGGAGCCAGGGGCAGGTGTTGAGTGCTGAAGATGAGCTGGTGACATTAAACAGCACTGAAAACACACCCTGTCAAGGACAGAACAGGAAGCATAGCCCTGAGAAGCCACAGGACAGGGACACAGAGAGGTGACTGACTGGGAGGGAATAGAAAAGGGTCTAGAACTCCTCTGTTCTCAGGACCTGATGCAACCTGACTTAGAATGAACTTGAATGGCAGCAGGTTATAGCTGAGAGCAAACAGCCAGCTTTGCCTGAGAACAGCAGTGACGTGCTTCCTGGGACAGCGGCCATGACACAGCACCCATTCACAGGAACAGCAATATCACAAGGACTGCATCTACCCACATGGCCCATCCTACCACATGGGCACCTGAGGCAGGTCCCGACTCTATTGTGCCTTGGTTTATGATAGCCGGATGGGCACAGTCACGTCTCTGCATAGGAAGGGCTAGTGGGCACAGGTAGAGTTTTCCACTCTGCTTTTCCAAACCACAAGACTTTCCACGAGAATGGTGGGTGGAACCAGATGTGTGTGCCAGGAGGAGGAGGGACTGGAGGGTCAGAAGCCAAAGGTCCTCTGACCAGCAGGATGACTCGAACAGAGCACCTTGCCTGTCTGTGGAAGATTATTATGTGCAGCCCAGGCAGGTGCCACGACCCAAGTGTGGGAGGCTAGGGTGACCTCGTAGCTTTGCAACATCATAGTGGAGTTCTGAGAATACTAACTTGAGAATGGAAAGGTTTGTTTTGGCTCATGGTGCTGGAGTTACAGGCCAGGTTCAGACAACCCATTGCTCTGGACCTGCTGGGGGTGTCAGGTAGCAACGGCAGGAGCCTTTGGCCAAACAAGCTACTCCTCACACAGCAAGGAAGAAAAAGCAAGAAAGAGGGAAAAGCATATACAGAGGTCCTGCAACCCCTCTTAAGGGCACACCCCCGCTGACCTCAGACCCTCCCGGTAGGCCCTACACCCTAAATGTCTACAGCACCTTCAACAGAATTATGCTGTGCATTAAGATTTTCACATAGGGACCTTGGGGGTGGTTTGTTGAGCATCGTGGAAGATGGAAAGTGGAAGACTGTATGTGTGAAGGCGAAGTAGGGCAAATGAAGGCTTCAAGGTGACCTCCAGTCAGGGCTGAGGCACCAAGGCCCAGCAGCGGTGGCCACTGACAAGTGAGGTAAGAGGTGGAAAGTCACGTGGCAGGATGGTTCCGTCTATAGAAACAAGCACACGTGGTTTACATGGTCGGAACTGAACGATGGATAGAATTCACTCCCAAGGATCAGAGAAGAAAGTTGTAGATTTTACAGAGTCAGCTCAGGAACCTCCCTCTGGGAGCCCAGGCTAACTCTAGGTACTGTGTGTGACAGCTGAGGCTAGAGCAGGACCAAGGTTCAAGGGAAAAGGGTATCCAGCTCACTGGGTGCCCCCACCCCCTGGCCCATGGCTGGGCAGGGCCCCAGGCACTGTCTGTGCCTCACAGCCATCTGGGCAGTTGACAAATCAATGTCTGGCCTACCATAGACCACTGAGGCCAACCCTGGGTGAGCAGGCTGGGCAGGCAGGCTAATTCTGGATCTTCTTTGGTCAGTGCCGGTCCAGCCTGCCTGGAGCACGTGACCGGTGTGAAAGGCAGACCTGGGCTTGGGCAAGGCTTTGGCACCTAATTCTGGCTACATGCTAGGACCTATGGACACTTAAGCCAATTTTAGGGCACACCCATGTGGGTGCGAGGGCTCCCCAAAGATAGCTGGCTGTCCACATGTAGTTCTCAGGGATAAACTCATAGTCATTGTCACCTGAATGTCTGTTTTTACCAGGACTGCGCCACAGCCTAGTATGATAACAAAAGGAACTCCAGAAGCCCAAGGCCAAGTCATGGTCAGAGGTCAGAGTTGAGTCCTCCTGAGGCCTCTGTCATTGGCTTGCAGGTTCACGCCTCTCTCTGTGTCTATCATAGTTACCTGTGTTCCTGTATCCTGACGTCCTTGTGCGTGCGTGCGTGCATGTGTGCATTCGTGTGTGTGTGTGTGTGTGTGTGTGTGCGCTAGTGTGCTCACATGTATATAGAGGCTGGATGACAACCTTGGGTGTCATCTCAGAATGGTGTCCACCTCTTTTGAGATACGGTCTCTCATTGGTTTAGAGCTCGCCTATTAGGCTAGACTGATTAGCCAGAGAGCCCCAGGGAACACCTACCTCCACCAAACCCCAGGAATCTACCTGTCTCCACCGCCTGAGTGTGAGATTACACGCATATGTCACCACACCTCGTATTTTTACATGGGTTCTGGGGATCCAACTCAGGTCCTCAAGCTCGCAATAGAAGTACCTCACCAACTGATCTACACCCCTGTCCCTAGATGCCTTCTTCGTATAGGAACATCAGTCAGTTTACATCAGGGCCTATTGTGAGGACCTCACTTTACCTTGGTCGTGTCTTTAAAGGCCCCGTCTCTAAATATAGTCACATTCTGATGAGTGTGGTGGAGCAGGCCTATAATCCCAGCTACTAGGGAGGCTGAAGCAGGAAGATCAGAAGTTCAAGTCTGCCCAGAATATTGAGTGATTTCAAAGTTAGCCAGGGCAACTTAAGAAAGGTCAAAAGAGGGCTAGAGATGTAGCTCCTTTGGTAGAATGCTTTTCTAGCATGCATGAGAGCCTGGCGTGGCTCCCTAGCCCTCTTATAAACTAGGAGTGGTGGGGTATGCCTGGAATGCAAGCACTTTGGGGGTGGAGGCAGGAGGATCAGAACTTCAGAGTCATCCTAATCTATATACATAGTGAGTTCAAGACCAACCGGGATTACATGAAACCCTGGAGATGAAATAAAATGGTACAGCACTTAGCTAACACACAGAGGCCCTGGATCCTATACCTCCTGGAGGTGGGAATGTTAACATGTAAATCTGGGGAGCAACTCAGCAGGTGACAGTGTGTTTTCTACGTGGATCATCCCGAGTTTTCCATGGATCTGTGATGACATTCCTTCGTCTCCCTGACCCCAGCTGTGGGTGGGTTCTCCTGGGCCATCTATGATAGGCATGCTTTTGGTTTTGAGGGAGTGAGTTATTAAGTATACAGCAAACAAAAGTAAAAATGAACAGCAAGTGGTGGGTAGAAGCCAGCAGACAGATGGCAAAACATCATGAGATCATGCTCTCGAAACACCCGGCAGAAATAAGTGATACAAACACAATTGGGTCTGAAATGGGGATGAGGAGGCAACTACTCCCAGAGCCAGTAGCCCTGTGAACAGAAACAGCACATGGCCATTTACCCATAGAATGGGCATTACATGCGGTCACTGGGAATACCAGAACAACTAAAAGTTTGGCTTCAGGGCACCAAATAACCGCTTGCCACCCTCACATAATGTCATTCTAGGACACACAGAAGCGAGCTCAGATCAATGATGATTCCCACCGAGATGGGCCTGAAGGCCATCGTCTTCTGCATCCTGGCCTGGGTCAGCCTGGCAGCTGGGGACCGGGTATACATCCACCCCTTCCACCTGCTCTTCTACAGCAAGAGCAGCTGTGCCCAGCTGGAGAACCCCAACGCAGAGACACCCCCAGAGCCGACATTTGCGCCTGTGCCCATTCAGGCCAAGACCTCCCCTGTGGATGAGAAGACCCTGCATGACCAGCTTGTGCTGGCCACTGAGAAACTAGGGTCCGAGGATCGGCAGCGGGTCTCCCAGGTGGCAATGATAGCCAATTTCATGGGCTTCCGCATGTACAAGATGCTGAGTGAGGCAGGAGGTGTGGCTAGTGGAGCCATCCTCTCCCCTCCAGCTCTCTTTGGCACCCTGGTCTCTTTCTACCTTGGGTCTTTGGACCCCACGGCCAGCCAGCTGCAGGCGCTGCTGGGTGTTCCTGTGAAGGATAGAGACTGTACCTCCCGGCTGGATGGGCACAAGGTCCTCGCTGCCCTGCAGGCCATTCAGGGCCTGCTGGTCACCCCGGGTGGGACTAACAGCCAGGCACATCTGCTGCAGTCCACTGTCGTGGGCCTCTTCACAGCCCCAGGCCTCCGCCTGAAGCAACCATTTGTTCAGGGCCTGGCCCCCTTCGCCCCTGCCGTCTTCCCACGCTCTCTGGACTTCTCCACCAACCCAGGTCTTGCCACTGAGAAAATCAACAGGTTCATAAAGGCTGTGACAGGGTGGAAGATGAACTTGCCCCTGGAGGGGGTCAACACAGACAGCACCCTGCTTTTCAACACCTACGTTCACTTCCAAGGTAAGGCAAACCCTTGGGTCAGCCCTGGCCCCGGCTTGTACCCGAGGTGGCGCCTGAGTTTCCATGGCATCCCCATGGCCCATGTGTGAGATGGGTTCGGGTGGCCTCTGTGTTGCTGGCAAAGCCCTGGAGCCGCAGGAAGCAAACCTGGCTTAAGATGGCACAGCCCCACCTCCCTACCCCACAGGCCTTCTGTGCTGGGTCATGCGCCTGTGTCTTGAGAAGCCTGGGACTAGAGTGACTGGCCCGGGCAGGAACACCCAGCTTACTCGCTCACATAGGGAATCACCCATATATCCCTGTCTGGGAAGTTGTTTATTCATTCTACCAACTCTTACTACTTGTAAGACTGGACAGGCGTCTCAGAGGGGCAGGAGATTCTGACCCCCGCCCCCCAGGTTTCTTATTTAACATCAGCAAGTATGGAGACCCCAGGGACAAATGTCTGAGACATCACTACAGGGAACAGTGCTAACTGTGAGGTGGAAGGGAGTGAGTGGTAACAGGCTGGCGAGGGCCACGGGCAAGCATCCTTGCAAAGCCTCAGGAGATCAGGGAGGGGGTAAGGGCGGAGGGCTGGGCTGGGCTCAGAGACCGAACATTCTGTGGGGAGTGCTTCTTCTCCAGTGGGCTGATCAGGACAGTTTTATTCATAGGATGTCAGCCTTGTAGCCTGTGACAGCACTGCGGGTGTGTGTGTGTGGGAAGTGCCATCCAGAGGCATGCAATGGTCCAAGTACAGTGTCCTGGGGACATGTGCAAGGGGGCCAGATCTTCAATTGGTGGCTACTGGGGGAGGGGCAGACCGATGGGAGCCTGCAGGAAGACATGCCAGCCTGGAGTGGAGGTGGAGGGCTCAGTGCACCTGATGCCTCGGCCACTGTGATTTACATTTGCAGTCTATAAACTCACATGGGGAAAGACCTTGGCCTGCCTGCCTTTGAGACTGAGAAAGGAAGAGGTCAGAGCGTTAGAGGAAAGAGGCAGCCCTGAGGCTGCTGAAGGGTGGCCAAACTCTGTAAACTGCAAAAGACCCTCCAGCTGAGCCACAGTCCGTGTGAGGAAACCTGGGAAGACTGCCATTGAGAAAGGAACGCTTCTAAAGGGCAAAGGTGTCAGCCATGGCTTAGTTTTTGAGACAGTGTCTTACCAAACCTGGGCCTTGCCGTTTCAGCTAGACTGGCCAGTGAGCTCCAGGGGTCCTCACGTCTCTGCATCCCCAGGGCTGGCATTATAGACCTGCAGTGCCTTTCCCGGCTATCACAGGGCTTTGGGGCTCAAGGCACAGGTTATGATGCTTGTAGAGCAAGGAGTTTATCCGTGGAGCCGTCTCCTTAGACTACGACCTCTGAGTTTGTAAAAAGTGAGTTGGCAAACAGAATGGATCTGGGTTGCATCTGCCTGGTCAGGCAGGAGCAGACTGAGTAGTCCCTGCAGGTGACAGGTGTGAGAAATCAGACTCCTCACCGCATGCGCTGCTGCTGTATTTTCTGCTTCTGTCAGAGTCTGTGGGGGAGCTCCAGTGGCTGGGATTTGCAAAAGAGTGTCAGAGAGCACCTGAGGGTGAAGTCTCCAGGCCACGCCAGTGCAGCTTCATGGCAGGGCAACTAAGTGAGGCAGGCAGGAGCAGGGGCGGGAGAGTCCCTCCCTAGCTCTCCCATCCCACCCCCACTGAGCCTTCCTCCTGGTCTCTGTGGCTTTCAGGGAAGATGAAAGGCTTCTCCCAGCTGGCTGGACCCCAGGAGTTCTGGGTGGACAACAGCACCTCAGTGTCCGTCCCCATGCTCTCGGGCACTGGTGCCTTCCAGCACTGGAGCGACTCCCAGAACAACTTCTCGATGACGCGCGTGCCCCTGGGTGAGAGTGCCACCCTGTTGCTGATCCAGCCCCACTGCGCCTCAGACCTAGACAGGGTGGAGGCCCTCATCTTCCAGCATGACTTCATGACTTGGATAAAGAACCCGCCTCCTCGGTAGGAAGTGTGGGATCCTTGGAAAGTAGAGTTGAATGAATGGCATCCATTGCATGCTCACATGTCAGTCTATCCGTGTCTGTCCACACACACAGTGTGTCCTGTTGTTGCCCACTCCCCCCATCCTTCTGTCATGAGCAGTGTAGCTGTGGATATGGCTCGTTATCTGTGACTCTACAGATACTCCCTCCACAGGGAGGCAACCGGGGCTGTCTTAGGCTTACTACTGTTGTGATGAAACCCGAGGACCAGAGGCAACTTGGTGAGGGCAGGGTTTATTTGATTTACATATCCTGAATCACAGTCCACTGAGGGAAGCCAAGGCCGAAGCTCCAGCTGGGCAGGAGCCTAGAGGCAGGAGCTGATGCACAGGCCCTGGGGGGTGCTGCTTACACGCTTCCTCTCCTCATGGCTTGCTCAGGCTGCTTTTTTCTAGAGCACAGGACCACCAGCCCCGGGGGGGGGGGGGGGGGGGAGGGGGGGTGGCCCCACCCACAGTGGGCTGGGCCCTTGCACATCAAACATTGATTAAGAAAATGCTTTACAGGTTTGCATGCCTACAGCCTAATATCAGGGAAGCATTTTCTCAATTGGGTTCCCCTCCTCTCAGAAGACTACAGCTTGTGCCAGGGTGACACAAAACTAGCCAGCCCAGGGGCCATTATCTTATTAGTATTTTGGTTTTTAGAGAGGGTCTAGAATTTGTGGTAATTCCCCTGCCTCAGCTATGTGGCTAGGGTGAGAACAGAGGGCAGACAGCTGCCCACCATCAGCAAGCTCTCCGCAGGAGCTGTTCCAGACCCTCCTGTTTCAGGCCACGGGGAGGTTTTTGTTGTTTGTTTCTGAGAATTTCCTTGGGGTGAGGATGTCCTGGATTGGGTGACCCTTCCTGGGGAGACACAAGCAAACATCTCTTCACCCCAGATGGGGCATTGACTACAGACCAAAGAACCAATTCCCTCCAAGTCGAATTTGGTCAGTCAGGGCATTTATTGGGTTTATTTTCATGAGTGTGAGTGTATCACCAAGAGCCCACCACAGCATGGGTGACCACTCATGAAAGCTGCATCCCTGGGGCCCCCTGCACAGCCTGGAGGCAGCTCTACCAGTCTCCTCTCCCCAGCAATTGTTTCCTGTTTACACAACACTGGGGAGGGGCTTTCTGAGGCTTATGCACCTCTTTCCAGAAGGGACTGTCCCATCTCAGGACACAGCTACACAACACTGACTGGGTGAGGGCTCAGGACCTCCTCCTTCCTAAGTGGGTGGGAGCTCCCCAGCCCCCTAACAGCATTATCTCCACAGAACCATCCGCCTGACCCTACCCCAGCTGGAAATCCAAGGATCCTACAACCTACAGGACCTGCTGGCTCAGGCCAAGCTGTCCACCCTTTTGGGTGCTGAGGCAAATCTGGGCAAGATCAGCGACCCCAACCCCAGAGTGGGAAAGGTGAGTGCTGCCCCGGCTGTGCCCGGGGAGGGAGGGTGGATGCGATATGGAGGAAGCTGTGGACAAGGCCAGCAGGGCAGGAAGGAAGCACAGGGCTGGTAGGCATTGCCAGCACTCTCTGGCATCCCAGTAACATGCAGAACAGCAGTCTCCCACTCAGCTCTCCTGCTGCCTCTAGCTCCAGGTCTGTCTCTGTCCCTGCTCAGTCCAGCCTTGCATCCTCCAAGAAGCTGTAGTAGATTAGGATGGGAAGAATGACCCCAATGCCCTGATCTGTAGTTCCTGTGGGGAGCAGCTCAGCAGTAGACAGAGAACTACGTAAAACAGAGGATGTGTCTGGATACTATCGGCATTGTGCTAGAAGCCGGGAAACAAAGAGGGATTACTGTAGAAGACATGATCCCATTGTGCCATTTGTCCAAAATTGGAGAGCAACGTCAAGATGGCAGTGGAGATGAGATGTGGACATGGGGCATGCTGAGCAGGAGCCTCCATGGGAGCTTGGTGCTGATGCTCAGTGCCCGCTTAGAGGACTGGTGTGTCCACACTTCCTCCTGGCAGGCTGGACAGTGTCCTCCCTCAGGGCAGTCCAGCAGTCTCTAGCCTGCAAGTCCTTCTGAAGGAGAGATGTCTCTGCTTTGCAGGTTCTCAACAGCATTCTCTTTGAACTCAAAGCGAGTGAGGAAGAGCAGCCAACGGAGTCTGCCCAGCAGCCTGGCTCACCTGAGGCACTGGATGTGACCCTGAGCAGCCCGTTCCTGTTCGCCATCTACGAGCAGGACTCAGGTGCCCTGCACTTTCTGGGCAGAGTGGGTAACCCTCAGAGTGTGCTGTGAGACCTGGTGCCATAGGGGCCCATCAAGGCCTCATGTGCAGCTATGGAAACAAGGCTAGCTTCAGAGAGCTATGCTGGGCAAAAATCAGTGCTGCCACCCCTGGCTTTCCATCACTTCTTCTAGCAAGGCAGCGGCCATCTCCATGGAGACTATGCGCTGCCTGAGAATAAACAGTGAGCACCAGAGCTGGCCTCCTGGGCTGTGGGTTTGTTCAGAGACCAGGTAAGAGCCAGGAGCTGGTACACAGCACAGACCACTGCTCTGCACAGGACTACCATTCTGGAAAGAATTTGGACCAAACAACTGTGAAACCAAAAAGCATTCCCTTTTTATTCAAGAACAAAACTTGGGTTTTAACATTAAAATACACATTGTCCCCTTGCTTTGGGCTTGTATTTAGCTCACCCAGTGTGAGACCATGACCTTCAGAGTCCCTACACCACCCTACATTTTCTTACCCACGGCACATTTTGAAACACTGAATTCATACCAGTGTAACACCGTATCCCTTTGCTGAGAAACAGACATGGTTAGTTTAGCTGACAGGTTGAGCAAACAAAAGTTCCTGAAGCTCTTGGCAGAGAGGCCAATGTGTAACAGGAAGGAGAGCCCTGTCCCCAAGTTGCACTGAGAGAGGACCTGGGCAGAGGGTACATCCTACATCCTTTACCCCAAAGACACAGGGTTGCTACTTGCTTCTCTGTCTCCTTGAGATTATACCCACAACTTGTGTGTATGTGTGTTTGCGTATAGCAGGCTGCCTCTTCCCTGAACAAACAGGAAACCAGGTGAACAATGTAGCATGTTAGTCACAGGAAAAGGCCAGCAGTAGAACCCATGGTGCATACAGTGGATACACTCTGTGTTAGCACATGGAATGGCCTCTCTGGCCTAAGCTGGAGTTTTTGACTCTGCATGAGCCTAGCCTAACCTCTTAGACAGGACTTGGGTCCTGGGAGTTGGGACTACAGCGTCCTGAAAGAAGAGCTGCCATGCCCCTTGAGTCTCAGCTTTCCTCACCCTAGTCCTGTTCCCTCCTGAATACTCCTATCCAGCTTCCAATACCACGATGGCAGCTTGTCTGTTTTACAAGGCGGGTGTGGTCAACCCAATCAGGCCATCCACTGCTTGTGCCAGGCAGATGGGGAGGGACCTAGGTACCATGATGTGACCGGCAGCCAGTTCCTTATCCTCCCTGGCCCGTGTGCAAACAGGAAATGCTAAGGTGAACAGATGAACTCTCATTCTAAAAGGCCCTGTTCCCGGAGGGAGGTGGAGTCAACTTCTCACTACTGTGATAAAACACCAGACAAAAGCAACTGAAGGGTTTGTTTCAGCTCATGTTTGAGTGCTGGGGAGAGTGCAGCAGGAGCACAATTCGGCTGCTCCCTTCCTGTTAGGACACACGGGGACTGAATCTGGGGCTCACTTCACTTTCTTGGCCCATGGGATGCTGCAGTTCACTTTTAGGGTGGGTCTTCCCACATCTATTAACCCAGCCCAGGAACTCCCTCACAGGCATGCCCAGAGTTTTGTTTCTTGGATGATTCTAAATTCAATCAGGCTGGGCGGTGGCGGTGCATGCCTTTAATCCCAGCACTCGGAGGCAGAGGCAGGCGGATCTCTGTGAGTTCAGGCCAGCTTGGGCTACAGAGTGAGTTCCAGGAAAGGCGCAAAGCTACACAGAAAAACCCTATCTCGAAAAACCAAAAAAAAAAAAAAAAAAAAAAGAAAAGAAAAAAAAAATTCAATCAGGCTGACAAGATGAAGCATCGCAGGAGTTGATGGGAGACAACAGAGGTGAACTGATATCCAGGCTGACACTCGTCCCTTATGGAGAGAAGACTAAGTCCTTGAAGGCCACCCTCCCCTACAGCTGCCCAGACTCTTCAAGAGTAGATCTAGTTGTCCTCCACTCCCTGTCATGGGAACCCCTGACTAGGCTGGCATAAGGCTGAGAGGTGCCAGGGCCATGCAGGCTGCCTCAGAGGTTCAGGCTATCCCATACCTACTTGCTCTGTGATTGGGGTCCCAACATGCCGCCACCTCCACTCCTTGTTAGTCCACCACACCAGGACCCTGGGCTGGCACAGATGACACTCCACACGTGTTTGCTTTAGCAGAGGAGCCTGAGCTTGGCCTGTGCCATCCTGCTAGTTGACCTGGTGTCAGTGCCTGGCAGGACACGGCACAACTGAGCTCTGCCTTGGGACAAGCTACAAGGCCAAGTAGGAGCCAGCGGAAGTCCTGCTGCTCAGAGACCTGTAGTCCTCGGCAGGAGCTTTGCCGGCTGACTCCAACTCCACCCTCAGCGCTCCGTGGGCTAGAATATGGTATATACAGCATAGGATCCTCCCAACGGGACAGCTTGAGCCACAGGCCCTCAGAGGGAGGGAGCAACACAGATTTTGAACTTCTGCCTCCAGAACAGAATCATTTCTTTGATTCAACTACCGTATCTGTGGTCACTGAAGACAGCTTGAGAAAAGAATGCATGCTCTTTGATTGCACGGGAGGGAGATGGTGGGCTGTGGGTGGGTCCCTGAATGACGGACAGGCCTCCTCCTTGTAGTCCTCTTTTTATACCTGAAAGCAGTAAAGTGCACTGGGAATGGATTTTTAGTGTAAATGTTGAAGTTGGAAAAATGTATTACTCTTAACTTGAAACCCAGCTGAATAAAACTGAATCTCAACAGGGAAACTAAGGAAAAATAACAAGAGAGCTGTTTTGGGGGAGCCAGATGTAAGTCTGAAACCGTTAGCTTTGGCCTGAATGTCCTGCTCTCGAATGCAGAAACATAACAGGGAGGCTGGAATGCAATGGCCCGGAGTCAGAGCCAATAGGGTAAGAGATTCGGCCTCAAGGCCCACTAAGAACCTCAGACTGGCAGTGTGAGTTTGGAGCCATTTATTCTGCCTTTAAATCCCACCTGTCAGTCATCTCAATGACAGGTTTGTGTTACCTATCTGTAGAATGGAATAGCAATACTGGAGTTGGGCTGGGGATTGTGCTCTCTCCTTTCTGGGATCAAGGGACAGCCATCAGGGGACACTGATAGGCAGGGGTCCTTGGGTATGGAAGCATATGAGTTCAAAGTGTAGCTATGACCTCTAGTGACTATCTCGTGACAGCACAGCTCCTTGGTAGAAGCCCATTCCATGCACCTGTAGCAGCCGCCAAGCAGACAGCGCTGACTAGCCTGTGTGGGACAGAATTCTGTGCTAGGAGATCTATCTACACAGATAGGACCCTTCTATCTGTGTCAAAGGGAATCATATCGCTGAAGGTATGTATGATGAGAGCTACTTGGACTGAATTCATAACTTACACATTTGCAGCAGATACTTCTTTTATTTAGGAAAGGAATCTTTGCTGTCGGCTCTGGCTCCTGACAGAGAAGTGGGGTGGCAAGATTAGATGTGCTATTCTTAAGTGCCAAGATGGGATGGCCACCCTGTAGCCTCTGAGGAGGTCCAGGACTGACAGTATCTCCCAGGTTAGAGACAGCGTTTCTATACTGTATTGGTGCCATGATGCCTAGGGCTTCCTCTGCAGGTCCAGTCAGCCCACTAGCCACACCTGTATATTTAACAATACTGTAGAAATCAGCTTGTCTACACGAAGATCGACAATAAAAATAAAACAATTTGTTCAGTAAACTATAGTAAAAAGCTTCAAATGTCATAAAAACTATCTTCCACACAATGGAAAGGCTTCTGGTTCTTTCTGGGTGAAAGATGGCCCACTTCACTGGGCAGGGGTACAGGCTGTTGCTGGGTGACTCAGAGGACAAGGGTCGCTTTCTTCCCCACTCCAGGTCCTACCAGGATGCCTAGGGCTGTTCTGCAGTTGCTTGGTCCCTGGCAGCAAGGACAAGCTCTGCGAGGGCTGGGAAGCTCTTGATGTCACTGGTCTGCAAGCCCATCTTTTGTATCTGCAAAGGCCATGAGAATGAATTGTCACTGTGAGGAGATCTGAGTGGGGAAAGAGGCCCCCATTAAAATCAGGACAACTTCATTTACCCTGCCCTCATTAAGGTAGAAAGAGTTCCCAAAGGAAGGAGGAAAAAGTCTTCTGCTACAGCCAAGGACTGATTTATTGCAAAACTGCATGTTTTGGGTCAAATGCTTCGTATTCTAAGAAGCTAGCATATTCGAATCCCTCAGTCCACCACACTAGACTGGCCAGGGTGAGAGTCTCTTCTGTGGGCTTCAGAAAATGCTAGGAGAGAGAGAAAAGCCCTTGTGCAGAGAATAATTAAAAAAAAAAAAAAAAAAGATTCTTTAGCTAGAGAGTGTTCCATCAAGCACCAGCTGAGCTCTCCTTTTTCCCAGCACCCTTCTCAGAGTGCGATGGACTGAAGACACACAGCACCTCAACAGCAGCAGAGACCACATCGCCTCCCTTCCTTCTGCTTCTCACTCTGCCCATGCCTGGAGCAAGCTGTCCTGCTTGTGAGAAGACTGTAGATTCCTTATGAAATAAGCATGGCAGATGATGTTTGCAGGCTGTCTGTCTCTCTATTTTTAAGACAGAGTCTCCCAATCTAACTCATGGCAATCCTCCTGCCCAAGCATCCCAAATGCTGGGGTAACAAGCTTTGTGTAATCCCAGACTGTAAAGGAAGCAGTTTCCTACATCTGTAAATTTGGTGGTACTGAGGATATCACTGCAGCCGCCCCGCCTCCCCTCATGGGAGGTCTACATGCTGCCATCAGCCATCTACCGTGACCATGACTTGAAAATCAGTGTTTTATAGGACACACAGCAAGAGGTTGCAGGCCCTGCCACTGGCTCAGGACTTTGGGCAGCAAGGGCAGGTATGCTGACAGCCTGAGCAAATGCTGAAGCGCCAGGGCCAAGCTTGCTGCTGGGAGGGATGCTCTGTATGCCTCTACCTTTCCTATCTTCCACTTCCTGGCAGGCATCCTCCTCCTTAGCAGTTGGGCCTGACTCTTTTCTATCACTAGTCCTAGGGTGGTAACACCCCAGCCTTGGCCCCAGCCAGGCCCTCAGAGCCAGGCTCAAGGTGCTGGTACCTGTTCTCCCAGGAACTCCACATCCAGGGCCAGCTGCAACCGGATCTTGTCATCATCACTCATGCCACCGCTGGAGCTGACGGGGTTGGTGGTTGGGGCTCTCCTGGCCTGTTTGAGGCGCTTCAGGCTTTCCTCCATCTTCTTCACTGAGTTCAGCACATCGGACACAGTCTCAAAGTACCTTGGGCACAAGACAGTAATGAAGGGTTGGTAACTAAGCAGATATTGGTGACACCAAGCAGGAATTTGCTTTGCACGCAAGATAGTCTTAAGATGGCAATGACATGCACAACAGCTCAACTGGGAAATGTGCTGTCATGTTTCCTAGGTCTCCAGCATGAGGTACCCTGAGAACTTAAGAAATGAGTGTACAGGGGCTGGAGAGACGGCACAGACAGGGGAGTCACAGTTTTCTGGTCAGCCAGCACAGCTGAATTGGTGAGTTCGAGGCTCAATAAGACCCTGTCTCAACAAGGTAGAGAATGATGGAAGATGACACTGGTAACTGACCCCTGGCCTCCCGTGTACAAATAGAAACACCAGTCCTAAACACAAGCGCCCGAGGGCAGGTCCTTTCCAGGTGGAGGACCCTCTGCAGCACGTCCCAAGACCAGTCAAGCAGTCTGCCTCTTAAAGTACAAACCTATCTCAGGACTTTCAAAGACGCTCACTTACCCCCAAACTCTCATTATAACATTAAAATCAGTCACTTTCTCGCCTGGTTAGCAAGCTGGCTGTTTGGCACTGGGGCTTTATTTGCCTACAAAACCACAGGATTAGGCACTATTGGCTCTAAGCTGACCCACAACAAAGTGAAGGTTGGGGACTGAACTCGGAAAAAAAAAAAAAAAAAACCTCTACTGCAAATGGTGACTAATAGTTAAATCAATAGCAAAATGAAGCAATAAACTTCCTCCCTCTTTTGTGGTGTTGGGATAGAACCCAGGACTGTAAGAATGCTAGCAAACACTCTACCAAAGGGCAAGAGGTGATTCCATTAGCCATAAGTTAGCTAGAAGAGATTCAATGAACTGTTCCTGACTGGGGCCTTCTGCTGTGACTACAGTTTACATGCAGACTTCCTCTTCCACCAGAAGCCATCCCATCCTTTAGTGGGACCAGCTGGAGTGACAGCTGAGGAGAGGAAGGACTGGCTGGGCTGAGCAGGGAGGGCAGTAAAGGTGCCCCTGGAATTCAGGGTTGGGGACTCACAGAACCCAGGTCAGCCTGACTGTAATGCAGGTGGAGGAGGGGTGGGTAGGGAGGGACTGGACCAAGAGACCGCTCACACCTTGCCCATGGGCAGTTCTGTGATATCTTGCTGATATACCTATGTGCAACCCAATGCTCCAGGAAGCCCTGCCATGCCTTCCCCAGGGTGTACTGGCAGCCTCCAGCATCCGTTAGCTTACTTGTGTGTGCTCTCAGACAGGGCTTCCTGCAGCCATTGCTGCATCACTGCTGGCTTCACCTTGTTCCCATGTCCATGCTGAAGCTGGTAAAATGGCTTCAGTGCACTGTCCACGTAAGAAGAGGCTGTGCTGGGGACCTCCTGGAATTGTCAGCAGGGGAAGGACATAAGGAAACAAAAAAAGAGTCATCATACCATCATTATTCAGCAAACAGCTTCATCCCTCCCAGAAAGCAACCAGAGGGCCACAGAAGTCATCTGGGGACATAGTGTACCAAGGAAGAGCCCCCTGCCCCATACCTGCCCCTCTGCTCCAGGTCAGGCTTGACTCTGGGGCAGGATGCACAGGGCTGAGAACTGACTCCTCCACGAGGAGATGCCCAGGGCTGGTTTTAGATCCTGCTGAAGCAAGGATGGCACAGGGGACTTGGTTCCTTACTCTACAGGTGAAGATTGCCCTGGTGCCCAGTGGAGACTGATGTGCTCTACAAACTCACACACCATGACGCCCACAGAATAGAAGGCAATGGAAGGCCCCTGGCAATGTGCCCAAGCCCCTCCCATCCAAGTGGGGGCTTCAGGCTCAACATCAAACAGTAAAACAAGATACTCCTGTTACATGATAATTCTCCTGCACAACTAACTCTGTTTCATTTGTTTTTTGCGTCAGAGTCTGACTTTGCAGCTCAGGATGGAATCAAATTTGTGATCCCCCTCTTAGCCTCCCGAGTGCCGGGATTACATGTGTAAAATAAATCTAAAATAAAATTTTTAATAGTTTTCTTTTTTTAAAGAAAGTACTTTTCTAGCCAGCTGTGGTACTGCATGCCTTTAATTCCAGCACTCCAGAGACAGAGGCAAACCAATCTCTGTGGAGCTGAGGCCACCCTGGTTTATATAGTGAGTTCCAAGCTAGTTAGGACTCACACGTACAAAAAAGTACTTTTCCTTAAGACCCAAAGCCCACAGGCCCCAAGTGCACACTGTGGGCTGTGGTGGCAGCTAGCTCCTGACCCTTTGGAGTCCCTTACCTCAGTCCACCCTGATACCTGCCTGTGGCCCACATCTCCGACCACACACACCACAGAGCCTCTCCAGAAGTGACACTGACCTTATTGGTCCTGCGGTAAAGCCTGGGCACCTCCAGGGCACTCTTCAGATAACTGAAACAAGACTCACTCAGGTCCTGGACAATCCTGCTGCTCAGAGCTGGCATGTGGGCAGACAAGGAACTCTGGGAGTCTTCCAGGGCCGCTGTGGACACAGGGCAGCTGGACTGAGTCACTGGTCCAGCCTAGGGTAAGCTCCGTTAAAGTGTGACCACAGCATTTAGAGTGCACTAATAAATCATGTCATTGTATAAATCAAGGATCTCATTTACAGAAGTTAAAGAACAAAACACAGAAACAACCAAGGATTTACAACTGGAGCTTGGATGTTAGTTTAAACATTCCCTGCAGTCTATGGCATTTTACTTGATGTTATTTCTTATTCAAAGATTCTGAGTCTGAGTTAATTTTTTACCTGAGATAGATGAAAAATTCTTAAAGCCGATCATTTCAAGTTTTGGCTTGACTATCTCCAGGAGTTCTGGAAGCTGAAACACACATTTTGGACACTAGTTTCTTCTTTCAATCGGAACAAGCGGCTTTTCACCCACATACTCAGTCAGACATGATTAACAAGTGCTGAAACCTAAGCCAGAACTCGTAGGTCAAAGTTCCCATCAATGGGAGTCATGCTCTCGGCACAGAAGCACTCAGCATGGGACACTGGCTGCATGGCCACTGAGGGCGGAGAAAAGCAAAAACTCATTCTGCAGCTCTCCACCACACAGAAACTGCTCATAGTGAAGAGACCATGTTTTCTCAGAAAACACAATGCATTTATTCAATCACACAAAATATAAACGGTGGAAAGCAAAATCTACCTGAAGGCATAAACTCTATGTGTGTCCCATAAAGTTCTCTGAGAGCTAAACATGGGCTCGACAAAGAAAACAGATGGGGAACTTCTCAAACATTTGGGGCAGTGAACTACAATTACAACCCAGTCCACCACAGGCCATGCCCCAGCAGAGCTGAGCTGAGGAGGGAAAAGTAGAGCCTGACTGCTCAGTGGTTAGGTTACTCGCCAGGAAGTGAAGATATGGCACACTCAGAGGTTAACCGTGGAGAGACAAGTAGGGAAATGTCCTCTAGGGCAGAATGTCCTTGCAGGGTCCCCGTGATCCCACAATTTACAGATCCATATATCCACCAGTGCAGTGACGCTCACCCATTCCTGAAGTCTGTCCAGGTCTGCAACCACATACACCAGCTGAGTGCTGGAAATGGATGCTGCCTGTACTTCTGAAGGATGGCTTCCTTGGTCTTCAGAAGGGTCTTTGCTGCCAGCCAAAGGTTTTTTAGTTTCCTTGGTGCTTTCATTAGAAATAGGCCTGACAGAAAGCTGGGAAAAGATTTCAAGGATCACTCACTGACTCTGAGACACAGGGCATCTGTATATGCTCAGGAGCTCTGTACACACACTAGCTGTTTGCAGAGTTTAATGCACAAACACCAAGAGAAGGCTAGCATGTCTATCCCAGGCAGGTTTTGGCTCTGCTCTTCTTGGGACTGCTGTTCTTCGCTGTGTTCTGAGACAGCCAGTGGGGCAGGACAGTCTGAGGAAGTCTTTGAGCAGATGGGAGGGAGGAGAGAGAGAGGCCCTGACTTTCACAGAGCGCCCATCCCACCTGGCACCTCAGCTTAGAAATAAACCCTCACCACAGCCACACACAAAAGCCATTTTGCCAAATTACAGAACAGAGATTCAAGGTGCTTAATGTTCCAAGCCACAGGGTAACAGCTGGCAGAGCTATGGCTAGACCTCAACTGCTCCAAGCCTGTGCTCTGCTCCAGAGTAGGGTGTACCTGTTATGGCACTGCCCTCTTTGTGGTGGACTTCTTTTTAAAGACTACCCCATTTATAGATCCTGCACCATGAGGACTGGCTTGTGTGTCTGTCACTGAGGGTTTCCCTGAGGTGGCTCTCAAGACTGAGGTCTGCAAGGACCTAAAGCTGGTGCCCAGTTCCTAGTAGTACCGACCTCCTGGGGACGAGAGCCCTGGGCTTCACTGATTTTCAATAACCGGGCAGTGCCTGGAGAGCTAATACATTTGACTGGCTGAAGAAGATAAGGAGATCCTAAAATGGAGAGTAACTACTTTTATTTTGACGATCATATGACCGTTTAAAACTTAAACCTATTTACTTTCATTTCTAATATTTTTCATTAAAATGAACATTTTATTTCCGAGATGCTTTAGGGAGTCTGATTTTGAGAAGAGAAACAAACTTATTAAGTGGGAATTCTCAATAACTAATCCCGATCATGTGGCCAGGTGCCCACAGCTGGATCTAATACCATGGGACACTTTGAATATCCTGTGGGTGTTTAGCCACACGCCAATCCAAGTCCTACGAGTGCTAATGTAGAGAGGGGCGGCATGCTACTCACCTCACTGACAAACACAGAGAATCGGGCCAGAATCTGTAGTGTGAGCCTCCACAGACGGTGTGCCAACAAAGGCAGGAACATCTCATCAGACCAGCATTTCTCCAGACTGCTCCATGTTTTATGAGAAGCCAATAGGCAATATGGACTTCCATCTGGAGAAAAACCATGGACCCAGGGCATATCATTGGGTTATAGCTGCCACTGGCATACGACTCAAAGTAAAGCACAGGCATGCTGTGGCCTCATGGCCACAGAGATGCTAGACTAGCACAAGACCATGTGTCTTCGGTGTGAAGTGTTTGATAACTCACCTGACATTGTTCCCCAGGCACGGGGGTTAGCATCAAACACAGCACTGAACTATCTTTTAACTTTATACACACAATGGCGCATGGCAGCTTGCAAGGCTTAAATTTCAGTTTTTACCCTCTCTTTCCCACCTCAGCATGGCTACTATCCACACAGAGGAGGTCAATCCCTTATGACTACTTTTGCAGAGATGAACAGAAACAACTCCACAACTCAGTAAGAGTAAGCCTGGGATAGACCTGGCTGTGTTAGAGCAGGCACTTAAGAAGGAGAACCAGGAACTTGTGTGGCGCAGAAATACTAAGTGTCTCAATGGCTACCAAGAATGGTGTGACATGAACATGAACACCTGCGGCTGCCATCTGCCCAGAATCCCAGGAGGCCTAGCTGTGCTCAAACTGAGTCTTTCCCAGCAAGAGACAGCAACATGCAGACCCACGTTCAGCCTTCACATAGCTGAGTTGGAGGCAGGAAAGAAGGTGAACTGCCAAAGCCTACAGACAGCTGACTGAATCTATAGCATTCTACACTGGATGTGCCTAATCTCAACAGTGCTGGCCACAGAGTCTGGAGTGTAGTGACCACACACACAGGTACAGGCCTGACATGCTGCATTCAGGATAGAAAAGGTCAATTTTGAACTCTGTAAAGCATCCCTTTCTATCATCTCTCCAAAGCAAGAAATTCAATGAGCCAAAAGACTGTTGTCTTTTTGCTGCATAAAAACAGAAATTTCTGAGAACTTGGCTTACTAGTAGAGTGCTTGCCCAGCATATTATGGGGGCCTGGGTTCAGCAGTACATTTTTTAAAAGAGGTTAAGCCAGTGTCCTTACAGCACAACTTACTGTATGGTGAGAAAAGGAGGAGCACTCTCGGGACCAGGGTTGAGCTGGCTGGTGAGCTCAGCTAACCCCTTTAGGGACACCTGCTGTTTCCATTCTAAGGTTACCTGGGGCGTCTTCTAGCCCGTCTGTGAGTGATGCTTCTAAGGATCCTGCCACTTCTCTAAACCTGAGAAAGAAGGACATGGATCAGTGTTGGCGGTTCTGCAAATGCTGTTCCTTGCTTAGTCTCCTTTCCTGCCCACTGACACTCGATATTCTCAAGGATGTCCAAGATGCCCTTTTTTCTTTTTACTGTGTAAGAAATAAACTCCTCAATTAAGCCATTTTTCTGCACAGTTCTGTGCTATTTGCTCTAGTCTCAAATACACACCATCCAAGCCTTATTAAGAGGATTCCCAGCCGGGCGGTGGTGGCACACGCCTTTAATCCCAGCACTCGGGAGGCAGAGCCAGGCAGATCTCTGTGAGTTCGAGGCCAGCCTGGGTTACCAAGTGAGTTCCAGGAAAAGGCGCAAAGCTACACAGAGAAACCCTGTCTCGAAAAACCAAAAGAGGATTCCCTTAAGTTCCACTTTATAGTAACACTTCAAGGCCACATAGTGCATCTCTAAACCCCTACATCAGCAATACCACAGCCAAGAAACGTCCCAAACTAAGACACAGGAAAGCTGGCTTTGCACCTGCGTTTGTCACTTGAGAGAGACTTCTAAGGTCCCTGTCAACCCTGGGATCACTGAACATGCCCTTCAGCCTCTGCTGACCTTCCCGCTGCTCCTACATCCTGATGATAGCCAGTTCCCAGCATCCAAACACCCATTCGATCTGATTTCACTAACAGAGACAGCATATTTTCCTGACTGCAGAATGAAGGTGTTCTACTTATCTGACAACTGGCTGCTTCCATGGACATTGTTTCCAACCACACCAACCTCTGCACATTCTTGTACTTGCTAACTCCCTCACTAACAGCTATCTCAGTGACACTTTTACAGTCACTCCATGGAAGTGAGCTGTGCAGATGCTGGGGAAGCCTACACTAGGCTGGCCTTGGCAGAGGGAAGTGGTGAGAGCTGCAGGAAGCAGCCCCCAAGGGCAAGGACTAGAGAAAGGCGGCAGCAGTACACAGCAGCTCCTAGAACTCTGCCTCAGCTCCACAGCATCTTTCAAAATCTACACAAAACACAGGAAAGGAGCCTGATGCAGAGGCCTAGGGCCTGGCTCCACTGTCCACAATGGAAAGGTGGAGTCTAAGAGGCCCAAGGTGAGGATGTGTCATGTTCCGGTTGGGGTACTCAGTGAAGAATATAGTACCAAACAGAGCATGATACTAGAAAGGAAAACAGGATGAGTTTAGCAAACTAGGTAAAGGCACATGGCGTCAAGTTATGTGAACACTTATGACAATTCACAGAAATGATGGAAAGGGAGTCCTGACAGCTAGTACTCCACATAGCAATAGCCCATGCTGGTGAGCCAAGAAACAACTCAGAAGGAAAGGCCAAGACAGCAGGTATATGACTGCTGTAGGGAGGCCAGTGCCTTGCAGAGCTGCTGACCACGATGGTGAACCCTGAGCACCCGTGCTGTGGCCTTCAGATGCATTAGAGTGTCACTGTCCATGGGATCTCAGTAGGAGAGGAAAGACATCTAAACACTAACATTTGGGTTTGGGGAAAGACTCCACCCACACTCCTCCCTGAGCATTATGGTCTACAGGAAAGTAAAAGCACTCTTACAAAATGACACCTGTGGCAGCCTAGAGTAGAGGGTGCTGCTTTCTCTCTGCTCTAAGTATCAGATGGCATGAAAGCATATATGATCCGTGGACATGCAGCTCTGAGAATGGGGAATAGGGAAATGGGGTGAAGATACCTAAACCTTCATATCATGGATTCCACATCATAGAAGGAACTGCAGATCATACACTCACTAGAATGTTCTGGGAGCACATTCCAGAAACTTCAGTTTGAAGGCCAGCACCCCTCTGTACAATCTAAAGCTGTCTGGGTCATGTGTGCATTTACTCTATCCACTAGGGACTGAACGTAGATCTACTTTCCAACATGCCTGTAAGGGCCAACGTCAAGCAGACAGATCAAGGTCTCTGGAATGAGCAGACCTAAGATGTGCTCATGAGAAAGGCCGTGGGCTGGGCTGCCTTTTCCTGAGGGTGGGCATGCAGTGCATGTCAGGTGCAGCAGTTCACACTGATCCTGAGAGCACATTAGTGTATCTTAGAAAAATGTCCGAATCCCAGAATCCTATCTTAGGGCTTCCCTTTTGTGTTTTTGGTTTTTTGAGACAGGGTCTCCCAGAGTAGTCCAGTCTGGAATCTTCTCACCCTGCATCACAAATGCTAAGTGACAGGTATGTGCATGCCACCACATCCTGACTCAGGTTTGCTTTAAATGGTCCTGAAGTATTTGTGGTGATCATGTATTCTGACTCAGCCATGTTGGCAGAGCTGTCTGTCATTCCTTAGAATAAACACCCAGTGCAAAATCTTTACTTGCATTATTTCTTAGATGAAAGAACAGCGGAACTGAAAAGAGCGCACTTTACAATCCAAGCATAATCTTAAAATTGCAAATGAGACAATATATGAAGGCTAATTCTTCAAACGCCTAGGCAAATCTGGGGACAACGGGAGTTTCTGCAGAGACTGCTTGAGTTTCAGTATGGTTTTAGCTGTCAACTGGAGCCAGGTGTAGGGCTCCTCAGCACCTGTGGGTAGGCAGGCTTGGGTGGCTGGAATGTGGTATGCTAGGTGGCTTAGACCTAAAGCAGTCTAAGTAGAACCCAGGCCAAAGGAGCACTGGGGACCCAGCGCCGACTCTGTTATAGTCCTGCTCACAGGAACAGTGCTGTGCTGCTTTAAATGCTACACCTGGACCCTGAGCTGTCCCACCCTGGCTCCACTGATGCTCATGGACAACTGTCTCAGTGCAGACCATGGGTCTCACATTAGCAACCCTTTGTTTCTTTCTGAGGAAGTGACCGTGGGAAATGACAAGCAAGCTCAGGGCATGGGGACATCTGGCTCAGGGCAGTGTAACTCTGCTGTTCAACAGTGACCAGGTGAGCAGCTCTTACAATTAGGGTAGCTGCCTCATGATGTTGTTTCACTCAGCAATCCTCTTCAGAGCTCCACGTCATCATCTGTGAAGCACCTGGCCACCCGAACAAGGAAGACTGCGCTCTTCATGGAACACTCCACTCACAAGCTTCAGCACTGCTCCTGGACAGGACCTGCCCCACCTCCCTCGGGATACTGCAGAAATGGCAGCTCCGCTCTGTTTGCTTCTTGGGGCAACAAGCTGCTGAGGACTTGTCTGAATCTCGCAGCACTCTACAGACTTGCTTGTTGACATAGGTGACAGATCATGAGATCTGGAGGGGAAGTGTCACTGTCTTCCAGGTCAGGGAACAAAGGTCATAAAGGTCACAGGGAGAGAAAATAACCACGTGCTCTTCCCAAGCTGAAGCGGGGGACACAGAGCCAAATACAGGGCCAGGACTGGAGGCAGCTGGTGACTGGACAGGACAGAGTGCCTGCCATCCAGCACCTTCAGTACTCTTCACAAAACCAGAGGTACTGTGGCAATGAAGCCAGGCCTGGAGTCCAGCTTACTTCAAGTTCACTTTCTCTCCCACTACCAGAAAACACACGCTTTCTTGGTAGTTCAGCACTCATGATGTATAGACATCCTCACTTTAATTCTGCCACCCACAGAGAACTGCTGACTGGAGTAATATCCCCTCCCCAAAATTGAAAAACCTTAATAATAATTTTAAGATGTTAATTAACTAGCAAATGCTTGTCAGTTGAGTGTGGTAACAAGCACCTTTAGTCCTAGTAATTGGGAGGCTGAGGCTAGAGAATCATGATTTTAAGGCCAGCCTGAGCCACATAGCAAGACTATGCCTCCACCATGAAAAAGTCTATTTAGAAGTGACTGACCTTATCTGAAAATAAACAGGTAAGTTCCACTTATTGCTGAAGCTGTGATAGGCAGGGTGTGCTCGAAGTCGCTTCACACTGGCCTGGGATCCACACTGCCGTTCAAACCTCTGTACAAAATCCATGCTTACAGTGTATTTCTAGAACAAGAACAAACGGTGGGGTTTTCTCTATCAGCAGCTAGACAGAGTCAGGAGCATATGCTGACAACTGCAGCCGAGACAGTGAAGCTGGAAAGAATCAGCTGGAGCCGACTCACCTTAGGGCAGCTTAACTCCCCAGCTTCCCACCTCATTAGGGCTTCAGCCATGCCCAGAGTGGCTCTGGGATACTCTCCAGGACTCTTAGGGAAAAGCCCACACGGAGCCCAGGTGTCACACTACAAGTCCAGGGCTTTCTAAATGACACACTCCGGTTCCAGGGCAGCCCTGACCTTCACATGGGATCACAGACAGGAGATTAGGCAGCATAATTCATCAGCACCTCTCTACATGCAGAAGTCATTTAAAAGGGGATGAGGAAAGAGAGGATCTATCAAATGAGATTCCTATCATTCCTGTAGGTGAGAGGTGAGAGGGCTGACTGACAGCACTGAATGAAATGGACCATCAACACTGACTTAACCTCACAACTGTCTACAAGAGAATCATGACAACCATTCATTCCTCCTCCTCCAGACACAGCTAGGAAACACAGTAAGAGCACACTTGCCTTCTGTGGGGTCTCCACCCACTAAGTCCCAGGCTCCCTACAAACCCTGCTGAACTTTTAGCTCTTTCTGGTAGAAAGGGCTCAATACCCTGTCACCAAATCCCTAAACTTAAAAGTTCCTGCAGATAGGGTTTCACTGCAGTCAGAGTCACAGGTCTTAAGTTCTTTCTGCTAGTTTGGGGTAGCTCTTACCCTCTGGGGGAGTCTAGGTGTAAGAACTGAGACTAAGGGGAATGCATTGACTCTGAAAACAGGGAAGACTAAGAGTCCAAAGGCCCACCCCCTTCAGAAGAAGTGTGGCATGGGCTTCAGGCTGGAGGCATTTATTGAAAGAAGTGATAGAAACCCACAGAAACTGCAGCCACCAATACTGGGCCTGAAGGCCTGCTCGGTCCTGGTCTGGAATTCTGGAGTTCAGGTTCTCTCAGAAAGATTCCCTTCTGAGCCCAAACCTCTGCCGAGTCACCTATGGTCCATATGAGTCTCTAAAGAACACAGCAAAACAGAAAGCTCCCTGATCAGCTAGAGTCCATACGGCACTTTCACCCCACTTATGGTAGCCAATCTAAAAAACACAACAGTTTTTAAAATTATAAAACCTGGTTACAAACCTTATCAAAACACAAGTCACCACATTATTCAACATTTTACATGCAGGACAAACAGCACAGTGGGTTTCTCTGGCACAAGGAAGCTCCAGACTTATCTGAACTAAAGTCCACCAGTTAAGTTACCTGTACCTCTAGACAGTTGAAAGTCCTAACAGATTAAACAGGCAGATTAGAAAAAGCAAAAAGAACTAGAAGTGACTGTGATGGCAATTAACACCGAGCTCTGAACACTCAGGAGAGACAGTTCAGACAGAACTGAAGAAAAAGTTCTGTCCCGAGAAGAAAGGCCCCCAGCATCATCTGGGGTCTGCAAAGGGCCAGGGCAGGATGAAAGAGGATGACAGCTGAAGAGACAGCACCCAGGACACTGCAGAATGAACGGAATACTAGTCCTCAGTGCAGGATACCCAACAGAGCCAAGGCTTGCTACTTCCCTCAACGTTACACACCAGAAAGAAACATGTGTGGCACATGTGTGGGAGGGGCTGGGAATCAGAACTCAGGTTCTCATGCCTTCCCACACCAAGAGCTCTTACCTAGCTCACACGTGAACTTCCATGGAAAACAACTGCATGGATACTGGCTTAATGAGGGTCGTAGGACTTTTTAAAGGAATGTAGAAATTGCTGCATATATCTATGCACAACTGCCTCTAGACTGAATTATGATCACAATCTACGATGAGAATGTGGTCTGGAGAGACAGTTCAGCACTTAAATGTGCATACTGTTTTTGTCTTTCCTTTTTTTTTAATGTGATTGGATGATTTGCCTGAGTGTATATCTGTGCCACTTGCATGCCTGGTGCCTGTGGAGGTCAGAGGAGGCTTTGGGTCCCTGGAACTGGCAGTTGTAAGCCACTGTGTGGGTGCTGGGAATCTAATCCAAGTCCTCTGGAAGAGCAGCCAGTGCTCTTAACCACTGAGTCATCTTTCCAGGCCCCTGCATACTGTTCTTGTAGAGAACCCGAGTTTGGTTCCTAGTACTACATCATGAGGCTTACAATCAACTGTTACTCCAACTCTGAGGGTTCTGATGCCTTCTTCTGGATACTGCACTTAAGTGCACATACCCATCTACTCATACATACACATAAGTAGAAATAAAATCTTAAAATAAGAGCATTCTCATTTCTCCAAGTATCATAACCACACTTGAAAGAAGAGCTTGTATTCAACTAAAAATTCACTCAACAATCATAGCTTTGTTTTTCACTAACCCAAAGACTAGAACTATGTCAATGAAAATGTGACTTTCCCTAGGCTAGAGAACATTTTTTAAGAACCAAGATGACAAGGCTTTACCTCGTGAAAGGCGTCAGGATCCCCAGGATTGAAGAGTGAGGGTAGCTTTTCCTCTAGTCCTCGAACTATTTCTGGCCACACAGAATTCACCAAGAAATCATAACCAGGAACGATAGTGCCTTTTTCACTGTGGGACAAGAGCCAAGATTAGTCAGCTTATACTTAGTGCACTGTGCTTAAATAAAGGCCCTCAGCCTAGATCTTAGCTACCTACTTCAATTTCACTTCTGGGTCTCAGTGTCACACTGACCCTGACTCCCCTGCCACTTCCTCCAAGATCCTGTCAGGGAGAAGGCCAAGCCACTGCACAAAGTTAATACAGCTCTCCCACTCCCAGGCCACCATCCAGACTCGGCTTGGGAAACAGCAGCCTAAAGCCAAGCATAGTGGCACAGGTGTGCTTTCTCAGCACTCAGGAGGCTGAGACAGAAGAATTATGAGTTCCAGCCCAGCCTGGGCTACATAACAAGACTTGGCATTAAAAAAAAAAAAAAAAACAGTAGCCTCCTACCACAGGAAAAGCAGCTTTTGCATTCAAGACACTTACTTGTAAGGCACGCAAGTTTACTAACCTATCCGTTCCTAAAGCACTGTGCTTCCATGCTCTAAGAATGGATTCAGAGCCAGGCGGTGATGGCGCACGCCTTTAATCCCAGCACTCGGGAGGCAGAGCCGGGTGGATCTCTGTGAGTTCGAGGCCAGCCTGGGCTACCAAGTGAGCTCCAGGAAAGATGCAAAGCTACACAGAGAAACCCTGTCTCGAAAAACAAAAAAACAAAACAAACAAACAAACAAAAAGAATGGATTCAGTTCTAAAATTCTATGACATTTCATGTAAAACCTTGGTCACAGATCTGGATATAAGAGGACACTAAGTTAATGTGTGTGTGCTTTGTTTTGTAGTGCCTGGAACTAGGTGCTGGATTTCTAATCTGCAAATTTAGCACTGAGATAAGAGCACACACTTAAGCTCACAAAGAGGTTTCTGTATAACAGAGTGACGTTAGCTGGCATTACAGGACCAGACAGTGAAGGACCTCCTCCATTGTGCCAAGGAGGCTGCACTCTCCTCACAAGCCCTGAGAACAGGGGAGAAGGTTCAGCATGCAGATCTGAGAACTGGAAACCTGCTCGGGTCCTGAGTTAGACAACAGATGAATGGTCAGATGGCAATGGTTAAAGCAAACGGGTATTTATTGAAGAACGAAAACTGACCAAAAGGAGAACTAAAGACAGCCTCAGGATCAGTATAAAACTTGCCGACTTGAACGCTGGACATTCGGGAGTAGCTGATTGGTAGGGTATGCCTTGCCTGCACAAGGCCCTGGGTTTAAGCCCAACATCACAAAACCAGACAACACTTGTTTTGTACATGGAATGAGATTTGGCCCATGGCAAGAATCCACTTTCAGTTTAAACTGGACTTGGGAAGAAGGCAGCTCCGAAAGGAAAATGCCGAGTCTTGGCTTCACCGCAGCCTTGCACCCAGACCTGCCTTCCCGCAGCAGAGAGGAGCAGTGACACACTAGACCCACAATGGACCTGCTCACTAAGCCAGCCTCGGGGAGCAGCTCAGGCGAAGCCTTGAACTTACCTTGACACAGCTCCCCCTGTGACTTCCCGGAGAAGGCGGCAGTGGTGAGGGACGAATTCCAGGAGCTTGTTATACATGAGCTGAAGGCCACTGGGATGAGACTCAACAAACTGTTCAACGATCACCTAGAGAAGAGTGAAAACTATTTAAAAATGGCATTTAAAGGACAAACATGAATTAGATACTACAAAGGTGAGGGGAAACTTGGGCCACTCTTCCGTTCAGCTGTTATTTTTGTTTTTGTTTTTCTGAGTCAGGGTCTCACTGTATATAGCTTGACTCGAGCTCACAGAGACCGCCTGCCTCTGCCTCCCCAGTGCTGGGATTAAAGGCGTGTGCCACCACACCCAAGTCAGCCATATATTTTTTAAATAGTAAAACCAAGCTGGTCACATTCAGAAGCAGTTGCTATGTTTAGCTGTAGCTCTGACTTGATGTGGGGAAGGAGGAGGCTAGGTGGTGGAGACTAGCCTGAGACTGAAGTACCTGCTTCCTCCAGAACATGTCTAGATTAGAGAGAGGGGCCATTCCAGTTTCTCACAGCCCGACCCTTGGCCTCTTCTGTCACTACTAGGCTTAGGGTAAAGTATGAGGCAGACAAATGAAAATATAGTTCACTTCAATATTTTATTTTGGTTATAGGGTTGAAACTCAAAATATCATATAACAGAAACTGTAAGTTTTAAAAGTCAGGGGGCTGTAATTCACTTAATACTATCTTTAAGTGAGAAATGTCTTCCACAGGCTCATATTTGAACACTTGGTTCCCAGAGGTAGAGCCCTGTGGAGGAAGTGCTAATGTTCTGACCCATGCCGCCTTCTTCTTTTAACCCCACATAAGAAGACATAGCTAAGCTGCATCATGAACACCCATCAGAATGCACTTAGTTCCAGTACCAACTGTGCAGCAGGACCCTTCCTAGCTAGCGTGCAGAACCAAGCTCCTTGCATCTCTGGTGTATCCGTCTCTACCCCACACAAAGCGAAGGCAGCACAGCATGGCTCTGTATAAGCTCCCCACACCAGAAGCACTTACCTCATCAACATATGGCTTCACCAGGACTTGGCCAACCAGAGCTTCTGCGTCCCGTGTCTTGTCAATGGTGGCATAGGTCCGCAGGCAGTGCCGGATGATGTCCACATTTGAGGTCTGCAAGCCTTCCAGCAGGAGGCCTTCTAGGGATTGCTGCAACATTGCTGTGATGCCAGCTATGCGCTGTGGGGAGCCATCAGAAAGCTCACATCACAGTGGTTTCCAAACTTCAAATGGCTGTACACATATTGGTACCTGACCCCACAGAAAGCAGTGTGTGGACATTTAAAAGGGGGAACCCTGCCTGGGGTAACAGCCCATCTCCTTCCATGATCTTTCTCCAAGTAGAACACCGGCTCAGCAAAGAATTTACAGAGAGACAGTCAGAATGAGAAAATGTCATTTTCTCTATAGCTACAAGGTAAAATTGGTTTCTGACAGACATTATAGATTTAAAGCTCAGCCAAGGGGCTGGTGAAACGGCTCAGCCATTAAGAGCACTTGCTGCTCTTGTAGAGGATCTGAGTTCAGTTCCTAGCACCCACACCAATGACTTACAGCCACCCTCTTCCGACCTCTATGGACAGCTGTAAACACATACACACTCAGGCATGCACAGAGGCTAAATGGTTTAACATTTAAAGAAAACAAAAAACAAAAAACAAAAAAACAAAAACAAAACAAAACAAAACAAAAAAACTCAGTCTAGGGATTTGGGAAAATTCAACATTATCTGTACCATATGGTATCAGATTTAGAACTCTTACAACTTAGAGAATGGGAGTTAGTCTTTCCACAAAATCTATAGGGAATGACACTTGGAAAATAGGAGTCAAAAACTAAACTCCAAGCCTAGGATCAACATCCTGTAATCCACAATCAGTGCCAGGCATGCTGCTAACCATTGAATAAGATTCTCTGCACCCAGAGCCCAACCCCAACCCACACTTACGGGTCTCACTTTGTCCAAAAGGGGCATGCCCTTGCTTTGCATAGCATGAAACTGAAGCTGGTTAAATTCTGTGGCAATTCTCTCCAAAACCTGTCCAGTCAAGAGTGGGCTGAGAGAGACAACAAGCAGAGAATTTAATTGCAAGGCTGTTGACTTCCCAGAAAGCATGGCACCTGACTGCCCATATAGGTCCAAACCACAGTGTTCAGCTTCCAGACAAGTGGTGCTTGGCTTTAGGACAGTGACCGCCTTGCCACAGGGTCAAAATCCATCTTTGTGCCATTTGTCTGTCTCCTCCAAATGGCCCATTCCAGTTGCAGTGGGCCACTGGTAAAGTGAATGTGACTACTGCTGCTAGGCCATCTGCCTCAGGACCCCAGGATCCAGGGTGCCATGTGCCCCCACCTTCTCTAAGCCTGCTCCCAACTGCCCTCGCCGTCCCTGCTTTGACTGGATGTCTCTCTTTCCTGAACCTTCTCTCCTTCTTCACTTGCTCGTCTCTTCTTCTAAAATACCTGATCCTTCTTAAACACCAAATGCTTTTGTCTCTTTAATAAAGTTGGCCCAATAGCAATAAATAAAATCTCTTAAATACCTTCCTATTTAAACAATATCTTAAAGTTATGTTACCAATACTGAAATAGCACTCTCAGTGTGCTGTGGGTCCCAGAGAGAAGGCACGCAGTGTGTAGCTGCCACAAAATACAGTGCAAGCACCTGTCCCCTAAAACATGCTATAAAGTACCAATGACACTCGAGGAGGAGGAAAACAGCAAAGGAGAAATGTATTATTTTACTGGCGGAATGGTGAGCTAGGAAAATGTCCCTAGCATAAGGACACGGGAAACATCACAGTGAGGCCATTGGACTGCTTGGCCCCAGACTGTCAAATCAAAACTAGTTCAGAGTGTAGGCGAAAGGCTGTCCAGTAGATGCTCCTGTCTTTAGTTGTCTGCAGCTCTTCTCCTGGAGCCTGGGGCTGTTTGTGTCTAGTGTGTAAACACCCTCCGCCTAACTACTCACTAATCTGCCCCTGTCTTCCCTTTGCTACAGGGACAAGTACTGACCTGAGCTAAGCAAAGCTCTCAGAGGTGATCCAGAGCAAAGCAGGCACAGTGTCACAGTGTAGCTCATCCCCAGGGCAGCTGGAAGCCCACTCTTCCCTAGGGCCCTGCCCACACCTTTGCTGGGAGCCTACCAGCAACGGAGACTGGCAGTGAGGACTGGCCCCTGATGCCAGGGCCTTACAGTCCGACAGGGAAAGCACTCAAGTCCACCAACAGCTTCTGTTCCTGGTGGGTGTCTGCGAGCCCAATGGCAGAAGGGAGGTGAGGTCAGGGGAGGCTTCTGTGGTAACTTCTGTGTGTACTGTGTGTACTGTCTGCACATTTTGATGCAGAATTGCATGGAACTTGCAAGAGCAGGAGAGACCAACAGTATCCAAGACAACAGAACATGGCACAAACAAGCCCCCCACATTTTCAACTTTTAGTTCCATTTAGCACAGTATCACACCACCTTTCCATACCTTGCGCATGTTTTGGGTGAATTTGGAAACACGTTAAGTGAACTGGGCAGTCAAAGGAAGGTGACCAGGAGAGAAAGGCCCTCAGGAAGATGGACAGGGGTCTAGACACTGAGCTCAAGCCTGGAACCTGCTGTAGTCAGGGAACCACAGCTCTGGAGAATGTAGAAGTGATGAAGGGAGGCTTGGGGATTTGAATTCCCAGAATGACTAAGCACAGGAGAATCTTTAGGATCATATGGCAGAGTCCTGTGCTAAAAGGGTGGGAGGCCAGGCCTGAATTTGGCAGAGAGAAGTGAGAGGAAGCAGATGCAGCCATGACACAGCACCAGCCTGCAGCAGCTCCAGCCCAGTGCACAATGGAGATGAGCAAACACTGAGAACTGCTCCGCCAAGTCCAAGCTGGCACTAAGGTAAAGGAGGCATGGGTTCTAGAGAGGAGAAAGGGGAGGAGAGGGAAAAGAGAGCAGTTTCACTGTAGAGCAGGAGAAAGAACACAACACTCATTCCCTGAGATAAGGGAGAAAAGCAGAGTGGAGCTCTTCTGCCTTGGAGAGAGTCAATTTCTCACTCGATGAGTGCATGTGTCTGAAGAATGGCTGGAGAGGCTTTGGTGGCATCAGACCAATCCCAAACCAAGACTGGTAAAGCTCATGTGCAGCTAACAGCTCAGCATCCCTGTTAAGGTTCCAGGAGGCTTCCTGGGATGTGTGTTAGGGTGGAGTCCCGAGACTGCACCCTGGATTGAGCAGGAACGAGAGGAAGGGCAGCACAACAGGTGTCCAGGAAAGAAGCTGGGGGTAGGGGTCAGGTGCCGACTGAGGACAGGCTGAGAAGGACTGTCACAGTGTGGTGCAGAGCAGGCAAAGCAAAGTCAACGCCACCGGCCCTTCAGCATCCATCTCCCAAATGCTGGGATTACAAGCAGGTGCCAGCATACCTGGCCGAGTCACTTTTAAAAACAGTACACCAGACTCAGATATTCTTTGTTTTGAGTCTCACTCAAGAAAATCTTAGCCTGGATGTGAAGAACCTAGTGAAAACACTTACCTGCTTGCTTCTAGTGAAGACGAATCTTTAGAACTTTGAGAGTTTAAGATTTTTTCAATTTTCTCAACTGATCGAATAACTTGAATAAGTCTCAACACACTCATCTATAAAGAGGATGACAAATAAGAACAAACAAACAAAAAAGCAGTTATCAGGATGTTGAGAGGCAAAGATCAACATTATACATTTTAAATATCCTTACATAATCCTGAATTCCCAAGAATATAAACTCAATTCTGGCTTTCCTACAGTGAAATTTCAAAATTCTATCCTAAGATAACATTAAGTAACACAAATAAGATGGCAAGCTATTTTGCCAGCCCTTATACTTATTTTCTCAAGATCTATTTCATGTTTTTTGTTTCCAATAAACTCATCTTCTTTAGCTGCATGAGCACAGCACACCTACATACCCAAGTGTCAGTTCATTAAAGACACTTATGACAAAAGTCCACAGGGACAACAGGAGACACATGGTACAATAAGATGATGATGATGCCCAGGCTCCCCAGAACACGGAGCCACTGGCAGATACTGAGCTCCTGTCTCTCACAGTGCACAAGAACATCCTCTGTAATGGTGAAAAATGGCATGCTTGCTAAGCTTCCCTGTGGGGTGCTGCTATTTAATTTATTTAATCTAGTGACCACTCAGGCTTGTCTCCAATTTTGTCTTCCTTCAGTAAGTCCCGATGTGAACATAAGAAGCCTGGGAGGGGTGTTTGTAGCGTGTAGCATATCACTTTAAAACATTAATGCTACTCCTCTCTCCTTATTCACAGACCAGGCATAAGAACACCTAGGTACTACCCTTAATGGCTGCACAAAGACACTGATGTCATCACGCTCCTCTCAGTAGAGTACCCAGAGAGAAACCACACACCCTACAGAAGTGATAATGCACTAGACTGAACCAATGTTTAGGGGTAGACATCAGAGCATACCTTTTTCTTCCTAATGTCTTCTTGCTTAGACATTCGTTCATCTACTGCCAGAATTCCTTCACTGACAGATGACCTAAGACTCTTGAAAATAATAAAGAAAATGTTTTGCAAAAATGAAGTATAACATTATAAAACTGACACATTCAATTCTATTTCATAAGGCTTGGTATATATTGATTCAGACATGAACAAAGATTACAAATCATGAGACAGAATCACTGTGAGGCACCCAGGATATGGAGGCACAGTGATATACAAAGCCAAGGTCATGGCAGACTAAGTGCCAAAAAAGGTAGCATAGAGGAGACACCACAGAAGCTGGAGTGGAGAAAGGGCAACCAAAGCCTGTGGGATTTAAAGACATGGTGTAGACCCTGAAAATCTGCAAACAAGCCCAGGGAAGAGTCTTAGAAGGCCAAAGAAATGAGGACAGCCCTGCTCAGCGTAGGTGAGTGAGGCACATCTGGTATCGCAGGCTTCCCTTTCAAGAGAAGGAGAAACTGGGGGTGGGTGTTGGCTTCTTTTTGGGTAGACAGGAATCTACACAAGAAATATGGATAAAGCATCATAAGAATGGGGAAATTCAGGAACCAAGAAGCCAGGAGCAGGAGGCCAGAAGAACAGGGAGACACAAAAAATCCAGACGCTACTGAATAGGTCAACTAGGAGACAATCAGGAACGAAGGCAGTGAAAGCTAGAATAAAGTGGGGAGATCACAGAAACTCTACAGAAAAGTCAATTATGAACCACTGCAACCCTGGCTACCGACAAGCTAGACAACGGCAACCTCCATCCCATCGCAGGATCGATCTCAAAGACCTGCTGCAGGGCTGAGGATCAAAAACTCAGCAGTGTTGGCTAAGGTGATGGCATACGGGGGAGGCAAGGCAGACAGTAGAACAGAGGGAAGGTCTGAGGTGAGGAAGGAAGGAAGAAAGAGCCGGCATGAGAGCTGGCCTCAGGCAGAGAACAGTTAGCTGCCAGTCAGCGCCACAGAAGGCTGAGAGATGGGGCTCTGGGAGCTCCAGGTAGAGTCATAAGGATGTGGAACCCAGTAGTGGACCACAGAATCATTCCCCTTCATTCTGTGGAGAGTGACTCAGAAGAGCTTCAGAAAAACAACCAAGACATCAGCATCCACACTGCTTGTGAGTTCAAAGCCCAGCTCAGGAAGTAACACCACAGGCCTCCTTCCTTGAGACACCTGACACTGACAAAATTTTCCCAACACTAAACACGTAATGAAGTCCACCTGTCACATGTTCAAATATGGTCTATGGTTTTTCAAGCTCATGGTGACACACATAGGCCACCTTGGGACAGAATACCAAGTACACTGCAGCTCCACAGTGCCAAAGGGCCTGGCAGTCAGAGGGCCTCAGACAACTGTGGGGTGGACCAGGAGGCAAAGGACAGGTGACAGTGACCTACTACATGACACCAAACTCCCTATAGCGTTCAACCTTCCTTGCACTGCACGGCACGTCAGAGAAACATTACAGCTCTTGTGCAAGGGTATGCCGCTAACTAGGTATCATCTCTCAGTGCCTTCAGGGTTAAAGAGCTCTGTGGGCAGGTTGGGAACCTGACCACATATCAATTCTCACCTGGGAAAATACTTACAAAATAGAAGAGGCTTAGGACCTACACCAGCTCTGACCCAGTGACTGTCACTAACAGGCTGAACCTCCACCCCACCTCCTCCAGCCACTTTGAAGCCATCTCCTCGAAGACTCTGTTGCCTTTACACCAGTCATGCTGCAGACTGTAATATCACATGCTAAAACCAGAATCATTTATCTGCAACTTTCTGAGATGTAGACTATAACTACTGACCACTGAAAAACAACAAACCGACAGACCAGGAGTTCTTGGACCCCTAAGCAGTCAGGGTATCATGCTTTATGCTATACCATTTACTAAGAGGGGGGCAACTTACCAGAACCTCTTCTCGTAATTGTCCCAAAGGCACAGAAAGCTGGTTGAGGGCTCTGTCCATGCCGACCTAGAGGCAAAATCATGATAGCTCAAAATCATCAGTCCTAATCCAGTGTAACGATCTGTGTAACGATCGAAGTGTCCATGATCACTGTTGGCAGAGTACAGAAACGATTGTGGCTATACATGTAGACCATGAGAATAAGGAAGTCAGAGTACATAAAGTCTCCTTACATACAACTTATCTCTGGGTGATTCGGGGTTTTCTGCGATGCCAGGGTGAATTGAGCGCAAGTGCTCACCACTGAGTTCTGGACCTCGGGGCAAGTTTAATGACCAAAGGTTTCAACCAGAAGGGACTGTTATTTTCAACTGGCTTGGTGCCAAGGTCTGATGAAGGACATCTTACTTAAATCCTTTAACTCTTGGGGGAAATCCAAATTAAACACAATGAAAATAAAACTTTCTAAGTTTCTAATTCTACAAGAACAGTCAGTCATCTTAGTAACTACAGCACATTCACAACACAAACACAGTTCATTCATTTTCATGTTTCTTAAAATTCCCAGAGGGTGTACTTTCTATATTTCTTTGGACAAACATTTAAAAGCAAAATAAAATATGAACAAGATTTAAAAAAAAAAACCCTCAAAGAACTGTTTGAAAGTTTTAAATTGAGCATTCCTATGCTGCTCTGATAAGTAGCTGGCATGGTCCTCACCATTCACGAAGGCTGGCCTTCTGAAGACCAATGCTGGTCCTGCTTCCTACTAGCATGTGCATACATATGTGTCATGCCAGTGAGTAGGCTCCCACCAAGAGTGGCTGTCATGTGCTCAGGCAGAAGAGCCTAACCAATGGGACTTCCTGTGAACCTGTCAGCACCCAACAAAAATGGCCTCCTGCTGCCCCTCCCTTTACTACACTCACAGTTAATAGTCAATACCCATTCAAAAATAACCAAGCCACATTGGGCATGGTGATGCACACCTATAATCCAGCACCCCAGAGACAGAGGACTGCTGCAAGTTTGTGGCCAGTCTAGGCTGCACAGTTAAGTTCCAAGACAGCCAGGTCGACAGATTAAGACCTCATTTCAAAAGTTAGGCATGGTAGCACACACCTTTAATCCAGCACTTGGGAGGTAGAGGCAGGTGGATCTCTGAGTTTCAGGTCAGCCTGGTCTACATATAGAATGTCAGAAGAGCCACAGCTATAGAGAGAGACTCCGTCTCAAAAACAACAACAAAAGGCTTTCTCAGGAAAACCAAAAATACAAAGAGAATAATAAGGTCACAGTAGTTTTATGTGAGCAAGAACTAAACTGAAAAACACCATTCAAGTTTTGTTCTTCTGTGACTGACATTAATGAGTGCCTGAACCCTGAAACTCTGATTTCTAAAATACTGCACTTTTAGGAACCAACCCACACAAATGAGGACCTGTGTATCACACCAGTGGTAGGGACTATGGAGGGAAGCTCACCAGGTTGGTTGAGAGGTTGACAAAGTCCGCATAGTCCTTGTTGATGAGCTCCACCATGGCTGTTTTAAGCAGCTTGTAATACAACTCCAGGTCATCTCTCAACTCTTCTAGCTGCACCCGCTTCCTGCAGTCAGACACAAAATGATCCACGTCGAAATCCTCCTGGAAAGAGCAGGAGAGCCAAGTTACTGGTACATGAAAACAGGAGGAGGAAAGGGCCATTCTACCACTCACAAGGCCAGTCTGTCCCGAGCCCTTTCTGGTCACATGCTGTGACAGAGGTGCCTGTCCACTCACGCAGGTGCCCAGAAGGACTAAGTGCAGTCTCCTTGTGGTCTCAGTCTACAGGGAATTTAAGTGTCGAAAATGATACAATTCAGTTAAGACTCTTCTAAAAACAGAAACAGCTTTCCTCCCTAACTTTCTAAGTATTAACTATTCAGTGTAAAATTTTTAATAGACTATGAAAAACAGCAAAGAAAGAAAAAAGAAAACAAAATCTTCATGCTTTATAAGATATACACCACTGAACTATTTAATATTGTGCTTCATATGTTCTAGACCTTTTTTTATGCACACATACACCTGCACACATGCACCTAACACTTTTCTCCCCAGACAACAACACCTCTCCGGTGTTATTTCACAGCACACTTGAGTGGGCACTGACATGTCCACAGAATGGGCTTCCGTGGACCAGGTATGGAGGCAGCACTTCCCACTGTGGTCCCTCAGGCTAGCCACGCTCTTAGCTTCTCCTCACAGCATCAGAAGCTCCTGGTAAGCTGATGCACTTACAGTGGGCAGGTTCCTACCTACTTCGCCTGCGACTGAGCCTCCCACTAGTGGAGCTGCTCCATCACCAAGATGCAGGTGTAATGGTTCCCAAACATGTTAAAGCCCCAGAATATATTATTAAAGATCACATAATTCCATTACACACTATAAATCAAAACATTACGACTGAAAAGAAGTGACCATTTTCATGAAAAAGAAAGCAGGTGCTTTGGAAAGACTGGAAACAGGCAATTTGCTAAGCCAAATCTTATTGAATCACATACGGGTGGCATAAACCCAGCAGGGCAGGGGGTGGGGAAATCACGAACCCAGAAGACTCTGTAGCAGATCCTTTGCAAATGCCCACAGGTTCTCACTCCACTGAGAGAAAAAAAGTGAATACAAAAAAGACCATACTGAAATGGAACCAGCAGATGGATTGTAGAGTCATATCAGTGTAGAACAAATGATTACATCACTATCTTAAAATAAAATACTAAGGTCTGTATACACCATTTCTTCAGGTACCAGCTAAAACTTCAGTCAACCAACCAAATACCTGCCCTGATCACAGACAAAAAGGCTTTTTCCCGAACCAAAGCATCATAGCCACCCACAGAAAAGCCATCTGCTTCTCCATGTGCAGCCACAATCAGCCTGGATGGTTTGGGAGAACATGGCCCACAACCCCAGCCTTGGTGTAAACAGGTATATGACCTTGGGCAAGACACTATGACAAGTGAACTGTCTTATTCTAAGTGACTTATTTAGGGTTGCTTGTCACAGCAAAGCTACCTGATGTAGAATCAAAGGTATTCTAAGTAGCTTGGTTCTATCCTTGGTCTTAGCCAAAAGGCTAGGAATCAATAGTAACTTGGTTTACTAAGGCCAAGAGTTCAAGTTCAGCTTGGGCTAGACAGCAAATCATTGTTTAAAACAGAAAAGAAATAGAAAGCGAAGGAAGAGAGCATCTGATATGCATGGTTGAGCAAAAAGAAGGGTCTAGCTGACTGTCCTAGAGCTGTGCAGGGGGCGATGGGACCAGTGACAGCCTGCTGTGACTTTAAGAGCAGAAGATGAGTATAATGGTTGATACTGTCAACTTGGCAGGATGAAGAGTCACTTTGGAGACAAATCTCTGGGCATGTCTGTGAGGTGTTTTCTAGAGAAAGTGAGCTCAGCATTGGCATTCATCACCTTCTGCCTCCTAACTGCAGGTGCAAAGTGACCAAGCAGCTGCCTTAAGTTCTGCCACCATTTCTCTCTGCCATGATGGACTGACGGTATCTCCTCACACTGTAAGCTGAACCAAACCCTTCCTTAAGTTGCTTTTTTTCAGGTGTTTGGTCATAGCAATGAGAAAACTAACACAGTGAGACACCAAAGACAACGCTCCAGCCAAAAGCTGGGTGTGCCAGGGAATAACTGAGGTAGAGAAATGAGTAGACAACTAGAACCAGGTGTGGTGGTTTGAATGAAAATGACTCCTATATGCCCTTGGGCATGGCACCATTATCGAGTGTGGCCTTGTTGGAGGAGATGTGTCTCTGTGGAGGTGAGCTTTGAGGTTGTATATGCTCAAGCCAGGCCTGGTACACAGACTCCTTCTGCTGCCCGTGGAGCAAGATGTAGAACTCTCAGCCGCTTCTCCAGCACCATGTCTGCCTGCACACCACGTCCCGCCAACATAATGGACTAAACCTCTGAAACTGTAAGCGACCCCTAATTAAATGTTTTCCTTTATAAGAGTTGCTGTGATCATGGTGTCTCTTCACAACAATAGAAACCCTAAGACACCAGGTAAGAATAGTCATCAGAGAGGCTTCATCCAGCAACTGGTGGAAACCGATGCAGAGACCCACAGTCAAACATTAGGTCGAGCTCGGGGAATCCTGCTGAAGAGAGGGAGGAATGATTGTAAGAACAAGAGGAGTCAAGGACAACACAAGAAAACCCAAAGAATCAACTAACCTGGGCTCATAGGAGCGCCCAGAGACTTAACTGACAACCAGGGATCCTGCATGACACTGACCCAAGCCCTCTGCATATATATTCCAGTTCTGTAGCTTGATCTTCTTGTGGGTCTCCTAACAGTGGGTGCAGGGGCTGCTGTTTCTTTTACTGGCTTTTGGGACCCTATTCCTCATGCTGGGTTGCCTTCTCAGCCTTAATATCAAGTTGCTTAGTCTTTCTGCAACTTGATATGCCATGTTTTGTCAATATCCATGGGAGGCCTGCCCTTTTCTGGATAGAAATGGAGGAGGAGTGGATGGGGCAAGAGAGGTAGAAGGGAGGTAGGGGAGGGATTGGGAGGAGAGGAGGGTGGGAAAACAGTGGTCAGGATTAAAATAAATAAGTAAATTGATAGATAGATAAATAAATCCAGGGGGAAAAAGGCACCAGATAAGTCCAAAAGCAACCACTGACCAAGTAGTTTCTAAACTTGCACATTTTTCCTCTTACCATGCTCAACAGCCACACCACACCTTTCTGTCCTTGTCTTCAAATCTAGATTTGCAGTTGCCACACAGTAGGTGGTCAATGAATGCCTGTGGGTGAGTAGACAATTGCTACCATGGCACTAGCAGGTTGTTATCATGGCAATCTAATAACAGTTTTCAAACAAATGACTGTAATTCGTGTAGTCTCAACTCTCCTAATGTGTATCTGATAACCTTGTAAAAAATATATGCCACTGCAAAATATGCTGAACAAGATACAATCTGCATAGCAGGCACTCCTCCCGCCCTTTCTGCCACCAAACCAATTCATAAAACGTTTCTTTAAAGGAAATGCAAATAACAAAGGACCTTAACTTCTGGCTCCACCTAGAAAACCAATATCACAGAAAGGCTGTTCTATGTAGTTTCCTCTACAATCGAACCGGTCATGTTAACAGAACTGCAAATTGCTTGGCACACTCAGAGGTTTGATAGCATGAACCAGCATGGATGTGCCAGCACCCACTCACTCCCCCAGCTGGCTGAATGTTGTTTCACTACTTGCATTTTGTGCCATCTACTTTCTGATGCCGCATTTAACAGAGGCACCATGTCAGTGTGAGAAAGACATAGTAGGTAACGAGGCAGAAAGGCGGTTGGCACTAGGCATGCAGGAGGCATTTAAGTTTTCTCACCTAAGGTCAAAACAGGCCATGATCCCTGGGTGAGCTTTCTTCCTCCAGACACCTTTCCCATCATGCACCTTTGGCTCTTTCTATCCTCGGTAGCTCTTAGTCATGGGACGGAACAGGGGCTTTCTGAATCATTCTTTCAGGCATCCTACTTGAACTCATTTATTGGAGCTGGTGAGATGGTACAGCAGGTAAGAGTGCTTACTACTCTTGTACAGGGGACCAGAGTTTAGCTCCCAGCACTCAGAACCCACATGGCAGCTCACGAGCACCTGCAACTCCAACTCTAGCTAATCCAACAGTCTTCTGGCCTCTGAGGACTTCTGCACACACTGTGCACATAAACTCAGGAAGGCAAACACACATACACATAAAATAATAAATCTGCAAATTACACTTACTTCAGTGGCTTAGTAATGTCACTACATAAGAGTGCTTCATCCCTGGCTCTAGACACGCCTCTCACACATGGAAAAGTATATGGGCACGGTAAAGAAGACTCATATAAATTAAAACCAAAAATCCAGAACTTTGCTCATGTAAACTGAACGCAAATATCAAAACAGGGCTAGGCCAATTAAGTCAGAGGGAAAAATTACCATGAGAAAGGAGAATCACGAGCACACACACACACACACACACACACACTACTGTAAGATTTACACTTATTTGCTCAATATTTTAGGTGCCAAAGAGACAAAATTTCTAACTCCCTAACCTTGAAAACAGCTTTGAAGTGGTCTCGCAAAACTCAACTTTTAACACATTAAACGGCACAACCTGTAGACTCTCAGCCCTTGGGAAGCTTGAGACAAGAGGATCGAGACCCGCCTGGGCTACAACTCAAAACTCTGTCTCAAAAACGAAATTGAGTGTAAACATGTTTGGGGGATATTTTAAGTGACAACAGCGGAGGGATACAACTAACAGCTCAAACTCCTTCAGTTCCGGCTCAAAGCCTGAATCTTTTCTAGGCTGTGCCTGCCCGGTGAAATTCTATCAGCGAAGTGTTTTCCATTTGGATTTGTAAGCAGGGCCGCCGCTGGGCTGCAGGGTGACGAGGCTGTCAAGCTCCCATTCCTTAACGTCAGAGTGAAGTTCAGCCTGGACACCCCCGCTCCCTTCTTCCCCGCGTCCCTACGACCCGCGGGAGCCTCCGGGAACCGCAGGGCCTCGGCGTAGGGCCTCCTCGGCGGCGGACCTGCCGGTCGGTGTCCCTCACCTTCATGAACTCGTCCTTATCGAAGCACAGCGTGTCCGGCCCGGTGGGCAGGTTCATCCTGCGTCTCTCCATCACGCTGGCCGCCGCCCCTCAGCTCCAAGACTCCGCTGGCAGGGAGGGCGCAGGCGACACCGCAGGGGACGCGGCAGTCCAGCCCTGCACCGCGCTGGCCCTGCTTCCGCCAGTATGGCGGTGACGCGCGGCAGCCAATAGACGAGCGACGCGGGCGCCTGCGCACAGTTGGCAGTAGAAGAGGCGCGCGCGAGGCCGACCCTCGCAGCCGGGCGCTACTGCCTCTGGTGGTCAAGAGCGGCACTGCAGCCTCACGTACTCGCCTAAGCGGCTGGCCAGAGAGAAATGTCAAGGACAAGAACAAGCCTTGTTCTTTTACCCTGGGGAGGAGTCCCAGAGCTGCCTCCTCCGTGGAGAAAACGTCTCCGCCCTTAAAGATGGTCCTTAAAAATCGGTCAGAGGAGCCGGGCTGTGGTGGCACAGAGGCAGGAGGATCTCTGTGAGTTCGAGGCCACCTGGTCTGCAGAGCTAGTTCCAGGACAACCAGGAGACACACGAAAAAACGTGTCTTGGGGGAAAAATGCTATCGCTCTGCATTTCAGGTTACCCCAAACATAAAACCATCCCTCTAACTGAATGTGGGGGTAAACTTTAGAGACCCTATTGCCAGAGCCTGCTCTGGATTGGCAGGCCCCCTTAAAGTGACTCCCCAAAGTGTCTAGAGAAGTCACGATACACAAGGATGCACAAAGTGGACGGCACTCTATGCCCCTAATATGCTTGTGGGGGAGTGAGCAAAGAAATCCTTGTTTTCTTTTTAACATTTTATTCTTATTAGGAAGTCTTCCACTCATACAAGTCTGGTATGACCACGCTCCAGTAACTCCAGCCTGTCCCCAGGTTCTCTTTACTCAGGGCACCACCACCATGGCTGTCATTGGGAGATATTGCTAGAACACTCCCCAGACATCCTGGTTATCAATTCATCGGTGAAAGAACAAATCAATGAAAAAAAAACTATTCTTACCAACTGAAAATATCATCCTTACACCTAATAAAATGAATAGTTCTCTGCTGACATTGGATTGAGAGATACGGCCTTCAACCCCTATCTATAATTCCAGAGTGACAACTTGAAAGCACCAAGGGAGGGGCCCAGGTGCTGGCAGAGAAAGAAACAAAGACTCCTGGGAAACCTGTCTGGTCCCTAGCAGGTGGAGTAGAACTTACCATTCCCTTCTGACACTGTTCTCCACCCTTTATCAAAAAAGTAACCTGAACACGTATGGCCTAGTGTGCCATTCTTGGGGCTGCTAAAGGGTCCGGTGGCACAGAAGAATGGATAAGGGTCCTGGTGCCTATTTGCTTTTGCAGGATTTGGTAGGGAGCAGCCCGGAGTCTGCCATTCTGTGCCAGCACACCCCAGCCAGGGCAGCAGATGAACTTTGGTGCTAATGGAGCCCCCCCCACTCCCACCATGGCAGTGGGAGAGGGTGGAGACCAGACCTGCCCAGAGGGCATGGTCTTGATATCTAACCCAGAGCTGACACTCAACTGGCCTGACCATTTTCTGCTGTGTTACACAGAGCAAATGGCAGTTCCTCTGGCGTCGGTAAACAGCCTCTCTGCAGAGCGGCTGCACACCTGCTGTTTGTACTTATGCCTTTGCTGGTGAGCAGGCATTTCGGGGTCATGCCAGCTTCCCACTGCCTGGTGCCTAGGCTTTAGGTATGCATCTCCTGCTGCATATTTAAACACATAGTTAATTCTTCATTGTCAGCTTGGCTGGATTTGGAATCACCTACAAGGCATACCTCCAGGCGTGTTTGTGACCGTCTTTGCAGAGACGTTTGAGGAAGGAAGACCTACCCTGAATGTGAGCAGCACCGTTCCTCGGACTAGTGCAAACAGACTAAAAAGGAGAGAGCAAGCTGAGTGCCAGCATTCATCTCTCTCCTTCCTGACTGCAGATATCACGTGACCGGCTGCTTGCGCTCCAGCCTCCATGTCGTTCCTGCCAAGGTGGACTGAATGCTGAAACTTCCTTCTTTAGTTACTTATTATGCCATATTTGGCCACAGCAACAAGAAAACTAATGACTACAAGTACTGTCTCTGGTAATGATGCCTCTCTCACGGTACTTGAAGGAAGAGTAATGAGGACAGGAATATGAAGCCGAGTATTGCCAGACTCAATAAGGGGTCAACATGCCTAGTGTCCTGTCCATCTCTGAGCTACATCTTCCCTCAGGAGACTTTACATGGACACATTTTTTTTCTGTCTTGTTAAGACTCTCCTGTTCTTTGATCTCTTCCTATCTTAGGAAGCATGCACCTGCTGCTTCATTTCTAAGCAAACAGTCACCCTGCTTCGACTTGCTGTCTCTGGAAAATTCTTAGTTCCCTACTTGCAGTGGCATTGTGACAAGTCCTATTTCTCTCTTCCCACTCTGCCCTATTTATAGGTTTCCCGTTTTTGGCAGGTTTGCAACTGAACACTGGAAAATTGTGAAGAGAAATATCACATTCAGGAAGCTCATGTGGGCATTTTCTTTAGACATCACCACACAGAACAAGAGGCCTGTTATTGCTGATGACCAAGGATTTTCCAGTTTTATAGGATTGTATACTCACCCTGAAGACTGAGTGTGTGGTTCTGACCTCAGTGTCCCTAGAGGAAAACAGGCAAAGCAGAGTCATTAGAGAGAGGAAGGATCACCCTCGGCTCCCAGGTCTAAAAGACTTGGGAAGCTCACGAGGATGCATCCAATCAATATTTTAAAAACCTTTCTTGATTCTACCATGTCTTCCCCCATTCCAGCACTGGGAATTGAACTCAAGGCCCTCAGAAATTTGTGTGCCCTATCACTGTATCTATATCCTCAGTCTTATCTTTACTTTTTTTAAAAAAGGACTTTATTTTTAATTTCTTAATGTGTGTGTACATAAGTACAGGTACCTACTGAGGCTAGAGGGAGGCTAGAGGGAGACTAGAGGGAGGCTAGAGGGAGACTAGAGGCATCAGATCCCCTTGAAGCTGGAGTAACAGGCAGTTGTGAGCTGTCTGACTTGGGATTGGTAACTGAACTCGGGTCCTCTGCAAGAGAAGTGTGCATTCTAACTATTGATCCATCTGTCCAACTCCTCAAACCCCTTTGACTTTTTATTTTGAGATAAACTTTCACTAAGTTCCCAAGGTTGACCCTGAACTCACTATGTAGCACAGATAGGCCTTGAACTTGCGATCTTCCTGTCCCAGCCTCCCAAGTTGCCGGGGATGCAGGCTGTCCTCATTAGATGTGGCTTGACCCTATGCGTTTCTCCAGTAACTCCTGCATTTCTCTCTGCCCTCCTTTACTCACAGGACACCTGCTGAAATACATGTCTAGGCTGTAGTTGCCAAGCTGGGCTATCCCTGCAAGCTCCCTGAAGAACTGTGTGCGTAGATAAATTTAAGTGAGTCCCACTTCAGAGTTCCTGATTCCATGTATGGTTGTCAGGAAAACTGACAGAGATGAAGCTGGGTGTGTGGTGGTACACACTTGCCATCCTGGTACTCAGAGGATGAGGCAGGAAAGTAAGGAATCCAGACTGGCTTGAGTTACATAGTGAGTCTGAGGTCAGCCTGGACTGCAGAGAAAGATCTTGTCTCAAAACAAACAAACAAACAAACAAACAAACAAACAAGCAACAAAGAAAGCAGAAAACACAAAGTGATTTGCCAGAGAACAAGCAGTGACCGTGCACTGTAGCTGAAGTTTTCTCCGGCAATAGAAAATCAATGGAGAGCTAGAGGTGTGGAAATTTCCCAGGATCAGCTTCTTGGAGAAGGCCAATATGCTGAAATACAAAGAAATGGTTAGGAAAAGGGCTAAACAAAGGAGATTAGATTTAAGGTTCTTTGAAGAAAAAAAGATATATAGAAATTATAGAATAGAGAGTAGATTATTAAATCTACTCTGAAAAGAAAAAGAAAAGAGAGGAGATGCCAGGCTGCCATCCAGGGAGCAGCATGTAATGGCATACAGGTAAAGCCAAGGAACACGTGGCAACATATAGATTAACAGAAATGGGCTGAGTTTAAATGTAAGAGCTAGTCAGTGGTAGACCTGAGCTAATGACCGAACAGTTTTAATTAATATAAGCTTCTGAGGGATTATTTTATAAGTAGCTGTGGGGTCGTTGGGGCTGGGCAGGACCCGAGAAAACTTCAGCTACAATGCACTCCCCCCACTTTCCAGAATCACTGTCTTCCCAGTTCTTGCCTTGGGCTGATACCAAAGGATGGGTTGAAGTTGCATTTCAGGTAAACGCCCCTAGAGGACGATATGGGTACTGCCAACCTTTAATTCTGCATCTCTTACTTGTTCAGGTTGAAAGTTATTAATCAATTTGGGAAAGAAAAAAGAAAAAAAAGAGTTTGGTGGCAAATGTTGAAATCCTCTGATTTGGGTCAGAGACAGTAGTAGCCTTTTAAAATTAAAATTTTGTTTTTGTTTTGAAGGACTACCAAGTTATTGTATTTTCAGATACAATAGAAAAACCCCACAAACAGAAATTTTGATTTATATTTTTCAGAGTCAGTGTGGTGTAGTAAATGAAATAATTAAAATATAGATTGTTAGTGTCTTTAAAAAATCAAATTATGTTAGGAACATTTTCTTCCAGTGAAGTTAATTTTTTCCTATATCATCTTGCTAAAATAATGTTTTCAATCTTGTGTTAGTTAACACTGATTGTCCACTCGACAGGATCTCAAATCACCTAGGAGACAAAGCCCTGGGCATGAGAGAGCCTTTCTAGACCGGGTTAACTGAGGTGGGAAAGCCTACCCCGAATGTGGTGGCACCATCCCATGGGCTGGAATCCTAGACTGAATGAAAAGGAGAGAGCGAGCTGAGCAGCAGTGTTCATCTCTCTGCTTCCTGACTGTGAGCAGGCACCTCATGTTCCCATTGCCATGCCCACCCCCACGACGCTCTGCTATACCTTGGAGCATAAACCCTTCCTCACTTGGGTTGCTTTTGTCAGGTATTCCCTTACAACAACGGGACAAGCAGCTAACACACTTCTTTTAATGAGTGGCAACTCACCCACCTTGTGGTGAAAGGCACACCCTTGAAATGACTTCTTCCTTTCTTTGTCCCCGTGTCTAGACTGTTAGTGAGTCTTGTTAAATTTTACCACCCAGCAGGATCCAGCTTCAGGCGCCTCATGTTTGCTGAATCCAAAGCTATGTGTGCTGCTGAGGATTGAACCCAAGGCTTTGTGCGTGCCGAGTGGATGCTTTACCACTGAGCTTTAGCCTCGGCTGAACCCTGTCTTTTTTTTTTTTTTACCTAGGCACAGCTATCGGGCTTGTGTTTGGTGCTGTACCTCATCAGCTGTTGTCTAACATGACTGATGAGGAAGACGTGGCCAACTCCAGGCTTGAGTTCCAGACTTTAAATCATCTGTCCTAAGGAGAGGGGACAAGAGGTGTGGACAGGAACACTTTTATATTCTCTGCTAGTAGAGCACATTTGCTCTTCTTATTGTGGGACAGAATCGCACATAGACAGTGTAAATAGTCCAGCATGTGCGCACTTCTGTCTGTCCTGAGCTAACTCCTCTGTATTAGCTCCTGGTGGCGCTGCAGGAGAGAGCCAAGGCTCAGAGGCTTTAGGAGGATGGAAGTTCATTTACCCACAAAGTAAGAGGCAAAGTGCAGGAGACACAATGAACCTCAGAGCTGTGGCTGATCACCTGACAAGGGGGCGAGACTAAACTTTGGATGATTGACAGCCTTTGTTCCCACTCCCTACAAAGCCTGCTGGCTGGAGGTGAGACAGAAGGCAGTTTTTAGGGTGTTGGCACACTGCCTTCTTGGATCTCTGGCTCTCTGAAATACAACTAACTTAAAGATTCAATTCCCATCTCTGTTCATTGGTGTTTGTGGTGATGGGCAGAGTGGACTCCACTGTTCTGGTTACACTCACCATTTCAGCAGTAATTCCATTTCCCTAACAACACTCCTTAGCTTCTGGCTCTGCCCTGGGGGCTGGAAGCCCCCTTGGGTTTTCCCTGTGGGCTTTTCCTGAAGTACCCCTTCAGCCCTGGGGTACTCAGACCTCTGCTTCTCATGCTCTATTGCTCTGTAAGAAATGGCCACACATCAAGCAGCCTTAACTGACACTCACGTCTTATGCCAGTTTCTGCTTCCTGTGAGTCTTCCCACAGCTTAATGGACCTCCCCACTCAGGAGCTCGTGAGAAGCAAAAGTGATGATGTCACCAGACCATGTCCTCATCTGCAGGTTCAGTGAGGGAAGCCTGCTTCCACACACACTTGGGTGATCAGAATTACGTCCTGGCTTTCTCAAGCTGAGCTCAGCACCTTTCTGACTGTTCATTGGAGGTCACATGCAGCCTCTAAGACAACTGTGGTTCCTTCAGTGCCGCCTTCTGTGCAGGGTGACAGGTTGGCCCTGTCTTTTCTTCAAGGCCAGCTGGACAGTTCCTCATCCAGTTAGCGGAAAGACTCCTAGGTGACATCACATAAGCACAGGAATAAAACCTTCACCTTGCATGTTTCCAGAAGCAAATCCCAGGTCCAGTCTATATTCAAAAGTTGTAACTTTTATGTCAGTAACTAAGAAAGAGATGTGTAGTTCACAACTGCTTATAACTCCAGTTCCTAGGGATCAGACGCCCTCCTCTGGCCTCTGCAGATACTGCACTTTTGTGCACATACACCCACATAGACACACAATTTAAAAGAATAATAGTAACAAAATTTAAAAGGCCACCTGAAAATATCACCAGCACACCTCTTACCTGCAGTGTCTCAGGGTTTTTGGCTGTCATCTCAGTTTCTGATTTTTTGTTTTGTTTTGTTTGTCTTTTGTTTTTTGAGACAGGGTTTCTTTGTGAACAGTCCTGGCAGTCCTGGAACTCACTTTACAGACTAGGCTCACAGTCAGACTGCCTCTGCCTCCCAAGTGCTGGAATTAAAGGTGTGCATCACCACTGCCTGGCAGTCATCTCAGTTTTAACTGTGGTTTATACCTCACCTAGATATCTCCTGAACTTGGACTGGCACATTTAGCTACCCACTAGTACCTTCCGTGTGGCTTCAAAACGTGTCTCAAATTTAGCACACTAGGAACCAGACCCCCGGCTTCCCGTTGCAGTTGCTCCTTCCTGCCCATCGTGGTAAACAAACTGCACTGCTCTAGTGCCTCAGGGCCCAAACCTTTCAACCATCCCAGCCCGGTTCACCTTTGTGTTGCTCCTTTGCCATACAGCTGGAATCTCACCACCCTCCCAACCTACGTGTCTACCAACCTTCCTCTGGCCCCTGCTGGAGCTACATTCAGAAGAGTAGTATTCAGTGGAAAGAGTGAGGTCCCCTCTCCCCCACAAACACCTCAAAGCTTTGGCAAAGACCGGAGACATTTAGAATCTGCACAGTTGGGGAAATGGGTGCTCCTACCCTCTGGAGGCCAGAGACTAGGGATACTGGCTCAGGCCTCCTGGGAAAAATTGCCTGACCCATAACTCCCACAGCATAGCAGATGAATAACCTCCTCATGTCTCCTGCCCTCCGAGCCAGCACTTGTATCCACAGAAGCCTTCAGGATATTCTAATCCCTCACGGCAGCCTTCACCTGATTCAACCATCACCCCTGAGGATTAATCAGTACTGTGGCCTCCATGGCATTTCTTCCTCTCTTACCTGCTCCCAGCAGTGTTTTCTCTGGCTTGCTTGTCTCTACTACACTGGCCTCTGTGGCTTTCATCAAATGCACAGGCCTTTCCTGGCCTTGTCTGGGATGTGTTCCTCCAAATGTCATCATGGTTCAACCTTATCTCCCCAGGACCTTATGCTCGTGGCAGAGACTTCCAACTCTCTGTGCTCCGCCCTCTCTGCCTCTGAGTTCTGCTTTACTTTCAATTTCTGAGATAGAAGATAGATAGGAAATAGATAAATAGGTAGACAGACAGATATACAAATACATATATACATCCATACATAGGTAGACACAAAAATATACAAATAGCTACATACATGATAGATAGGTAATAGACAGGGCTGAAGTCATCATTTAGAAGCACAGGCTTTAGGCCTTGGGTTCAATCCCCAATACTGCCAAACAAAACAGAAAATATCATGATAGACAGATGATAGATAGGTAGATAGATAGATAGATAGATAGATAGATAGATAGATAGATAGATAGGTGATAGATGGATAGATAGGTAGATGCACAGATTTATAGATAGATGAGGGATAGATGGACAGATAGTTAGATGATTGACAGGTAGAAAGGTCGGTATTTGTTTACCCACTGTCTGACACCTCCATGAAATAGAAGCTTCACCAGATGGCACTTTGACCCTCTGCTAACTTCTCCTCCTCTGTGGTCTGCATGGCAGCTGGTGCCCAGTAGGCACCCACAAATGTTGGACAGTGTCCAGCCTCCACCCCATCTACTCCACAAAGCAGCCAAACTGACCAAAAAGCAAAGGAAAAATGTCCTTCCTTCTACACAGTGAAAATAGCTTCAATGTCCTTTTCTTGTTCTTTGGTGGCCTGTGTGCTAACCAGATCTCACTAGATTCCACCCCAAAGCCCCCCAAAACGGTGCTGTCGTCACCACCAGATGTAATTGTTTTTCATTTTTAAGCATTTTTTAAAATGTTAAACCCTAAAATAAATGTCCAAGAAGCCTAACCATTAGCCTAATGGTTTCTAACTGCCCATTTTCCCCTTCTGCTCCGGCCGGCACCATCTCTGCCAAAATGACTCCACACTTCCAATTTGCCTCCCACCTCCAGCCATCTGCCTTCTTCTGCCTCTCCCCACATCAATTCATTCTCCACAGGCTCCAAAATGGCGATTCTAGAATATACGTCCTTTGCTGTCCTTCTGCCTAAAGTCCCTTAGTTCCTCCTGAGGTGTCCATCTCTCCTTAGGAAGGATCTTTAAAAATACAAACAAACAGAAAATCCATCATCGTTCACCGTAGCTGTGTCCTGGTTATTTTTCTTGTAGCTACAGCCAAACCCCTGATGAAGAGCATCTGAAGGGAGGGAGAGTTTATTTTGGTTAGCAGTTTGAGGATCCAGTCAGTACTGGCTGGGACAGTGTGGCAGGAGGAGCAGCTCTCATCTGTGTGGGAGGAGTGGGAGGCTGCTTGCTCACATTTGGGCAATCAGGAGACCGAGTCGTGAATGATGATGCTCAGCACACCTCCTCCCCCCACCGCCACCCCTCAGAATAGGAACAGAAATAGTTTATTAAGAAAAAGAAAACATTCCTGAGGATGGGAATGGGTCAGTGAGCTGAGTCAAAATTTTCCTAAGCCCGGTTTCCTTTATTCAGCCTGGAACTGTATGGGATACTACCACTTCCTCCTCAGTTCACAGTGTGCGTCACAAATGTCACAGGTGTCACTTCTTTTAGTGTATTTGTGTGAAGTGCATGTTGTGTGTGTGTGTGTGTGTGTGTGTGTGTGTGTGTGTGTGTGTGTGTGCAGACATACGTTTGGGTGCACATACATGTGTGTACATGTGCATGCGGAAGCCAGAGGTGGGTGCTGGTTGTCTTCCTCTCACTCTCCACATTGTTTTTTGAGATGGGTTCTCTCCCTGAACTTGGAGATCACTGATTGGCTAGACTAGCTAGCCAATGAGTTCCAGGATCTGCTTATCTCTGCATCCCCCTCAGTGTCACAAGTGTGCCCTACTGCACCTAGCATGGGTGTTGGGGATCCAAACTCAGATCCTCACACTTTTATGGCTGTCGGTTTTCCAGGGAAAGTCTCCCCAGATGTAGGAATGTCTTAATCCAATCAAGTTGACCATGGAAGTAACCATCACAAACTCCGCCCCTTATCAACTTGTCACTCAAATATACCTCTTTGATTGATAACATTCCACCCCAGACTCCTAAAGTCTCATTTTCCTTTCCTAGTTTAAAATGCATGGAGCCCACCTTTAAAAGCCCCCCAGGTTTTCATAGGACTAACACCGTTCAAAATTCCCAAGTCTCCTCTATGACTCAAGGCACACTCTTAACTGTGAGCTATAAGATAAAACCAAGGTACATACTTTCAGGCACTGGAGAGAAGGCTTGGTGGTTAAAAGTTCACATTACTCTAGAAGAAGGCCCAAGTTCAGTTCCCAGCACCCATGTCAGGGAGTCCACAACTGCCTGTAACTCCAGCTTCAGGCACTCTAATGCCCTGTTCTGGATGTCCAAGGGACCTGCACACATGTGTCATACTCAAAACACAGGCACACAGATATTCACATAATCTAAGAAATGATTCTTTAAAACAAGAAAAGGTGCATCCTTCCAACACCCAATGGTGCAGAGCAAGCATCCTCTTTCCAACAAGGAGGAAGCACAGGCTAGCAGGAGCAGACAAAAGAGAAGCTGCAGCCCAGAAGGGCAGACCCTAAACCACACAGCTCTGTGCCTGACATCAGCACTTCCTAGTGACATCATCCACAGCCCAGCTAGCTTGTCTCTCCAGCTCCATCGCCTGTGGCACATGCTGCCTCTCTTTTGAGCCAGGTTACTCAGGGCTTACTGTTTCCTCCAGAGAATGTTCCATATTTCTGGCATCTCTGACCACCACGAGTTCTACCTATTTCAACTTAAGTTTCAAGCTTTACCCCCTGGGGAACCTGATACAAGATCCAAGACTGTGAGGTGCAGGACTGGGATGGATGGAAGGATGGTAATTCTGTGGACTGCATAAAGCAGTGGTGACCAGGCTGAGCTGGAGTCCCAGGATAACTGGAAGTTTTCAGTCCCTTGACACGTACCAAGTGGTCCAATGACAGATCAATGGGCCTGCTGCCACTTGTCTTAGAGCTGTGAAGAGACACCATGACCATGGCAACTCTTAAAAAGGAAAGCATTTAATTGGGGCTGGCTTATAGTTCAGGGGTTTAATCGGCTGTCATTGTGGTAAAAAGCACAGTGGGATGCAGACAGGCTGAGAGTCCTACATCCAGATTGGCAGACAGCAGGAAGAGAGTGCCACACTGGTCCTGCCTTGAGCATCTGAGACTTCAAAGTCCACCCCCAGTGACACACTTCCTCCAATAAGGTCACACCTCCTAATAGTGCTCCCTATGAACCTATGGGGGCCATTTTCTTTTGAACTACCACACTACTACAGTATTGTGTTCTTTTTATAGGGTCCAAGTGAGGGTGTGGAACTCTTTGCCAGATGTCTTGGTAAGTTCTCAAGCTTCCCCCCGCCCAATATGATATGAACACACCTATGTCTACATATGCTCCCAGTCTACATTGATAAGTTAATAAATAATAACTTTTTATTAATAGGTTATAAAATCAATACAATTGCTAGGGAGAGAGGAGACTGGATGAAATCACCGGTTAGTGTTCAGGGAGTTTCAGGGATGCAGCTTTTGTGTGCTGTTACCATGCTGGGGTGTGCCTCTTGGTGATACAGCTGGCTTTGCACTGCCCACACTTCTGTAAATAACCCCAGTGAACTCACTGGTTCACCAAGCTAGACTTGAGTGAATTGTTTCTTTCGTCCACGGAGGTGCCCTATCTGGGGTGAACAGATGTTTGTTCCCATGAGACATCAGAATGCGTTAACTAAGAGGTGTGTTTACCACAGTCTTTCCTGCCAGTCTCATCTTCTTCCCTTGAATCTGCCCTTGTGGCTCTGTAATCCATGTGTGTTCCACGTCATTGCAAAAGTGGCAGGACCAGCCGCAGAGTGTCTACTAACAGCCCAGGAATTACAGACTTTTAATCTCTTCTGGGAAGCAGGTAAGAACTAGAAGGCATTTTGTTTAGGTTGAATGGATATGGGAATTTATTTTATACTCATATTCTATCACACAGCACATTAATGCACCTTCAAATGCCTCAACAATATACTCTGTGTTATTAAAGTGATAAAACCAATACTCTCAGGTGTATTGTGTAGTGAATTAAGAGGGATTAGGAGGTGTGGCCTTGTGGGAGCAGTTGTGGCCTTGTTCGAGGAAGTGTGTCAGTGGGGGTGGGCTTTGGAGTTTCAAAAGCTCAACCTAGGTCCAGTGTCTCTCTTTTCCCGCTGCCTGTGGATTTTCCAGTATCATGTCTGCCTGTATGCTGCCATGCTTCCTGCCATGATATAATAGACTAAACCTCTGAAACTGTAAGCCAGCCCCAATTAAATGCTTTCTCTTATAAGAGTTGCTGTGGTAATGGTGTCTCTTCACAGCAATAGGACATAGGCTAAGACAGAAGTTGGTACCAGGAGTGGGGTATTGCTGCGGCAGGACTGACCATGATTCTTGTTGGCAGAACGTGGACTTCGGGATTTTGGATTAGGAAACCAGTTGAATGCTTTCAGTGGGGCTTAGTGGGCCATACTAGTAAGAGTGTGGAAGACTGAGAGCGGTGCAGATGGTGATGGCCTGGTTCAAGAGGTTTCAGAGGCCATACGGTTCTGGCTTTAGAGTCAAGGATACAGAAAAAGGGGTTTTGGAATCTCCTCCAAGGCTAAGGAAAGCTGCCGAGGCCAGGTATAAGTCAGGGGTATTTCTGCCTAGAAGTCCAGAGAGGCCATTGTGTGAAGCTCTGAAGGTGATGCCTGTATTATCTTGGAAAACCCAATATGTTGGAGATGCCAGAGTCGTGGGTTACCTGCCAAGGAAAGCCACAGACTAAGTGTGGAACCAACCCAAGAGAAAAAATTGTGTTGCAGTCAACAAAGCTGAAAGGAATTGGAGATCTCTGAAGGGCACTTTGACACCAGACAGGGAGATGCAGAGTTTGGAGTTTGCCCAGCTGGTTTTTGTCTTGCTTTGGTCCAGTATTTCCTCACTGTGCTCCCTTCCTTACATTTTGTAACAGTAATGATTGTTCTGTGCCATTGTATGCTGGAAGTATGTTATCTGCTTTTTTATTTTGATTTTATAGGGCATTGTTAAGAGATTGCATGAGTTTCGGAAAAGACTTAAACAGTGTTGAGAATGTTAGAGACTATGGAGACTTTTGAAGCTGGATTGAGTGCATTTTTTTTTTTTTTGCATTATAATATAGCTACAAGCCAAGAGGGCCAGGCAGTAGAATGTGGTGGTTTAGATAAGAATGGCCCCCAGAGGCTCATATACTTGAATATTGGTCATCAAGGACTGGCACTACTTGAGAAGGATTGGGAGGTATGGCCTTGTTGGAGTAGGTGTGGCCTTGTTGGAGGAAGTGTGTTACTGGGGGTGGGCTTTGGGGTTTCAAAAGCTCAGGTCAGGCTAGTATCTCTCTTTTTCTGCTTCCTTTGGATGTGGGTATAGAAATCTCAGGTACTTCTCCAGCACCATGTCCACCTGCATGTCACCATGCTTCCTGCCATGATGGATTAAACCTTCGAAACTGTAAGCCAGCCCCAATTAAATGCTTTCCATTCTAAGAGTTGCCATGGTCATGCTGACTAAGATACTGACGGAGATAAACAGTGATAAAGACACCTGCCTTTCTGAGCTCATGATGCTTTTCCTGGTGTTTCTAATAGAAGTGAATGGTGGAGTGTGAGTGGCAGATTGATATATGAGCCCCTCCTGAAATTTTTCTTTTTTAAAAAATTATGTGTATATGTGTGGATCTGGGCATGTGAGTGCAGTGCCCACAAAGGCTAGCAGAGGGCATGGGACCTCTTAGAGCTGGAGTTACAGGTGCTGTGAGCTCCCATGTGGGTACTAGAAATAGAACTCAGGTCCTATGGAAGAGCAGGATGTACTCTTAACTGCTCAGCCATCTCTCCAAACCCCTAAAACTTTTTTTTTTTTGGTTGTTGTTGTTTTGTTCTGGTTTTTCAAGACAGGGTTTCTCTGTGTAGCCCTGGCTGTCCTGGAACTAGCTCTATATAACAGACTGGCCTTGAACTGACAGAGATCACCTGCCTCTGTCTCCCAAGTGCTGGGATTAAAGGTGTACACCATCACTGCCTGTCCCAAACTTTTTAATCTTTAAAATTTCTTATTAATTTAAACACCATGGGTTCCCTGGAAACCATCCACAATTATAGAGTGCATATACTAAGGACTGTTAGACTGAATGACCTTCTGGAAAGTGGTAGGGAGATTTCACACCGGAAGGAAAGCAGGGTTAGTGGCCTACACTGGAGGGCTGGGATTTTTAGAAACTTCAGGAATGATTTCAACCTCCTGTGCTAGTCTTCTTCTGAATATTGCTACAGGGTTTTGAGGCCTTCAAACTTTGGAGGGCCTCAGGAATATATTAGGATGTCTGCTACCAGGCCCCTTTAGGCTCTGCTTGTAAATGATGTCAGCGGACTCATCTGCTAAAGCCTCTGGTGTCTTCTGAGGCCCCATCCTGCTGCATCCCTGCTCTCTGTGGGTGGCCACATGATTGCTTCAGCTCCTTTGTTAATTGTAATTGTTTTCCTCCACTCCTGTCCTCCTCCTATGATATACACTCTGCCACCAGGTCCCTAATGACTGCGATTAGTGCTTCCCATGGTGCACAGGGGTGGGGCAAGGCGTCACTAAGCTGGGGTCTCCTCATGCTTCACAGGTTTCCCTGTTTCTTCTGACACCCAGGGAGCTAGCTAGAGGGAATCCTTTGATGGCTTTTTTCAAGGCATTCTCCCTGTCATCACACTCCAGGGCAGCAGACAAGAGGAGCTGGAGGGGGAGTGGGTGCTACAGGAAACCACCAAACACCCCAAACCACCAGCCGCATCATCTAACTCCAACCCACAAATAACCTGTGAATGTTTATAGGCAGATGCTATGTTCCAAATGGATTCCCCCAAAAGCATGTGCTGTGGGGTCTAGAAGGGGTGGGGGTGGGCAGGGGCAGGGCCTGAGGACAAGGTCTAGGGAGAGAAGGGGTGGGCCCTGGGCCTCTAGCCTCACACTGTCCTGGCATTGCCGGAGTAAGTGCTCATAAAATGATGAGCCTTCTTTAGTCTCGGCCTTGGTTACCTTTGCCATTGCTGCGACCAAATACCTGACAAGAAGGAACTTAGAGAGGAAAGGTTTATGTTAGTGTAAGAAGGCATAGGTGTACCGTGGTGGGAAGGTTTGTGATGGTTACGGTGTAAGAAGGCGTAGGTGTACCGTGGTGGGGAAGGAGTGGCTGTTGGAGCAATGAGGCCACCAGGAAGCGGAGGGAGATAAATGTTGATGTTCGGCTCTTTCCCCTTTTTATTCAGTCTGGGATCCCAGCTGATGAAATGGTGTCACCTATACACAGGGTGGGTCTTCCCACCTCAGTTAAACCCAGTGTAGAAACTCCCTCACAAGCATGCCCAGAGGTTTGTTTCCATGGTGATTTTTAATTTTTTTTCATTTATTTTACATACCAATCACAGTTTTCCCTCCCTCCTCTCTTCCTGTTCTCTCTCCCACCTCCCGTCTATCCCCCCACCCCCCGCATCCACTCTGCCTCTCTCTAGAAATGGGCAGGCCTCCCATGGGAGTCAACAAAGCATGTCATGCCACGTTGCGGCAGGACCAAGCTCCTACCCCTGCATCAAGGCTGGGCAAGGCATCTGTGCATGGGGAATAAGTTCCAAAAAGCCAGTTCATGCACCAGGGACAGGTCCTGATCCCACTGCTAGAGGCCCCACAAACAGACCAAGCTACACAACTGTCATCCACATGCAAAGGGCCTAGGTCAGTCCCATGCAGGCTCCCTAGCTGTTGGTCCAGAGTCCGTGAGCTCCCATTAGCTCAGGTCAGCTGTCTCTGTGGATTTCCCCAGTCATGATCTTGACCCCCACTTGCTCATTAAATCCCTCCTCCCTCTCTTCAACTGGACTCCTGGAACTCTGCCCAGTACTTGGCTGTGGATCTCTGCATCTGCTTCCATCAGTTACTGGATGGAGGCTGTCTGTTGACAATTAGGGTAGTCACCAATCTGATTACAGGGAAGGCCAGTTCAGGCACCCTCTCTACTACTGCTAGGAATCTTAGCTGGGGTCATCCTTATGAATTCCTGGGAGTTTCCATGGCACCAGGTTTCTCCCTAACCCCATAATGGCCCCCTCTATCAAGAATATCTCTTTTATTACTCTCCCCTTCCATTCTGCCCCCAACTGGACCAATCCAGTCCCTCCTGTTCTCATCTCCCCATCCCCTCCTGTCAAACTCCCCCTTCCCCCAGTTTACCCAGGAGATCTCTTCTATTTCCCCTTCCCAGGGAAATCCATGCATCCTTCTTAGGGTCCTCTTTTTTCCTAGCTTCTCTGGGGCTGTGGATTGTAGCTTGGTTATCCTTCGCTTTACATCTAATATTCACTTATGAGTGAGCACATACCATGCTTGTCTTTCTGGGTCTGGGTTACCTCACTCAGGATTTTCTTTTTTCTACTTCTATCTATTCGCCTGCAAATTTCATGATGTCATTTTGTTGTTGTTGTTGTTGTTATTTTTGGGGTTATTTTCGTTTTTGTTTTGTTTTTTGTTTTTTTTTTTTTTTGAGACAGAGTTTCTCTGCATAGTTTTGGTGCCTGTCCTGGATCTTGCTCTGTAGACCAGCCTGGCCTCGAATTCACAGAGATCCACCCAGCTCTGCCTCCCAAGTGCTGGGATTAAAGGTGTGCGCCACTGCCACCTGGCGATGTCATTGTTTTTTTACAGCTGAGTAATACTCCATCGTGTAAATGTACCACATTTTCTTTATCCATTCTTTAGTTGAGGAGCACCTGGGTTGTTTCCAGGTTCTGGCTATTATGAATAATGCTGCTATGAACATAGTTGAGCAAGTGTCCTTGTGGTATTGATTGAGCATCCTTTGGGTATATGCCCAAGATTGGTATAGCTGAATCTTGAGGTAGATTGATTCCTAGTTTTCTGAGAAACTGCCATACTGATTTCCAAAGTGGCTGTACAAGTTTGCACTCCCACCAACAGTGAAGGAGCATTCCCCTTACTCCATATTCTCTCCAGCATAGACTGTCATTAGCGTTTTATGAGCTTAGCCGTTCTGACAGGTGTAAGATGCCTCACTTTCTGTCTCTCCCCACTTTACTCTCTGCCTTCCACCAGGGGGAAGCACAGCAAGAAGGTTCACACAAGTTACTAGGATGTCCCAGTTTCTAGAAGGGTGAAGTGTGAATCTCTGTTAGCAATAAGTTAGGCAGCCTGTAGAAACCTGTAAGGCAGCAATAAATGGGCAAAGACAGCAGACATCCCTAGACAGGTCAAAGATGGGCTGTGGGGACCCCAGTCAAAACTATTTCAATGTGTCCACAAAGCATGTACTAGTCTTAGGTTGAGTAGCCTTAAGGTGAGTGGCTTCTGTTGTGCCCTGGCTGAGTCCCAAGAATCCTCTCCCAGATCTCAGAGCACCTCACAAACACAGCTACCCAACCCCTGGTGCTTTGAGATTATTCCTCAGCGTGGAAAGACTGGATAATATTAGTCCTATATGTTGCTAGATGTCAGGGTGAGATGTCACTGAGTCTTTTCTGTAGCTAGGTATCAACCTAGACTGAGGACAGAGACATGCTGGTGTCAGAATGGCCTACCCATCTTAGCCCTGAGACTAAAATAGGGTTCTACCTTTCCTGCCTTCAACTGAGAGGAAGGGCTGGGTTAACAGCCAACTCCTCAGCCCCTCTGCCTGTGCAAAGTGGGACACTTTCCTTCTTGGTTGGAAGTCTTATAGTTCCAGTTTTTTAGGTGTGGATCTGTTGTGGGATAATCTTTTTGTACGCTGTAAAGATGTGTCTCTACCAAGGCACCTTCTGATTGGTTTAATAAAGAGCTGAATGGCCAATAGCTAGGCAGGAGAGGATAGGTGGGACTTCCAGGAAGTGATAGGAACTCTGAGAAGAAAAGAGGTGGAATTGGCCAGCTAGACATGGAGGAAGTGGGATGCATAGTACTGAGCAGAGGTAACAAGCCACATGGCAGAATGTAGATTAATATAAATGGGTTAGTTTAAGTTCTAAGAGCTAGTTGGGAACGTGCATAAGCTAAGGTAAAGCTTTTATAATGAATAAAAAGTCTCTGTGTCATTATTTGAGAGAAAGACAGACTACATGGATCTGTGATCCATTTTTGATAACATTTTTGAGTGGTTGCAGGTGTATTTGAGGATTCATTCCTGTGTTCATTCCTAAGGACAGAGATGTTACTATCCAGCTCAGAGGGTGCCAGGAGCTCTGTGCCCATGCATCCCTGTGATGCCCATGTACCTCTGCAATACCCATGCACCCCTGCAATGCCCTGCACTATTTGTCTTCTGAGGAGGTCTGTGATAAGTGATCTAAGACACTCAGAGAAAAATCCTCAAACTTAGCAATATTCAACTAGATTCCTAATTAGTTTTAATTGAAGTTAATGCATTCTGCATCCCCCTTTGTTTTTCAATTGCCTTCTACAGATTAAATCAATTTACTTGTTCAAATTAAACCTCAAGATATTAGAACACATTAAACCACTTACAAGAGTTTTTATTTCAAACTCTGCTGCCAGACAAAATTATTTTTTATAAAAGTCAATCACCCCTCTTCCTATTCTTGGGTACAATGGAGTATCCAGAAGTCATGTTCAAATAAGCTTTAGAACTTAGAGTTACAGAGACCAGGACCACCATGAACGTGGTGAGCTGTGGGAAGCTAGGCTGCTCAGGACCTTTCTTTGCCTCCTTGACTTATGATTGTTAATAGATGAATTTGTGCATGGCTATGCCTTTTTGATGGTTATAACTTTGTATATCAGATTATTTATAAAACTTTCCCTGAGAAGCTGAGGATGATGGTCGTTTTTGTATGAAGAGTCAAATTTGTTTTTTAAAAAAGTGCCGAGATCAGAAATGGGATGTAGCTCAGTTGGTAGCATGCCTATCATGCACAAGGCTCTGGGTTTGATCCCTAGTGCTACATAAACCAGGCATGGTGATACACATCCACACCTGGGAGGTGGATGGGGAAGGATCAAAAGTTCAAAGTCATTTTCAGCGACATAGAGTTCAAGGCCAGTTTAGGCTACATAAGGCCCTATTTTGTTTTGTTTGTTTTAAAAAGCAAATAAAAACTAAACCAAAATAAAAATTCAAAACTATAAATACACATAGCAATATGTGCTGTACATGCTGAATGTATGCCCCGTATGTGCACAAGAAATTTGTACTTGTCTATTATTACAGCCATCAGAAGATTGTAAAGCACCAAATGAATAGACAAGAGCCACAGGAGCCCGGGACAGAGACCAGAGGGCTGTACTCAGTGGAGTTAGATCTGATATGCATATGTTACCAGGAGGGTGACTCAGATGGAATGATGGGTAATGGAAAAGATGTCACATAGTGTCTAGACTCAGGGACCATGGGCAGGTGTGACAGGACAAGTAGCTGGGAGACTGGAAAGCACTTTAAGGCCTGAAGGGGCATGAGTCACTCCCTGGAAAGGACCATGATGATGCACTCAGTATCTTCACATGCTAAAAATGGGGAACTTTGCCAAGTAAACTGTGACCTGACACTGGTCACAGGCTATATCCTCATTTCAGAGATATTGGAATGAGGAGAGAAAATGCATGGTTGGTATCCAGGAGAACCCAGAGGCTCTTGTGCCCTTGTACCATGGCAGGATGTTCTTCACACTGGGTGTGGCAGAAAATAGACCACTTCAAGTCCAAGACTGTGCTTAAAGGACACTGAGATGCTGCCTTCTCAGTCTCTCTTGTCCCCCCCCCTCCCCCGCGTGTGTGTATGTGTAGCTAGAGTTTTCCTGCCTGGCCCACAGTCAGGGCAAATCTCTCTCACCTGCCAGTCCCACAGCCGCTCAGACCCGACCAAGTAAACACAGAGACTTATATTGGTTACAAACTGTATGGCCGTGGCAGGCTTCTTGCTAACTGTTCTTATAGCTTAAATTAATCCATTTCCATAAACCTATCCCTTGCCACATGGCTCGTGGCTTACCGGCATCTTCATATGCTGTTTCTCATCATGGCGGCTGGCAGTGTCTCTCTGACTCAGCCTTCCACTTCCTAGCTTTATTCTCCTCCTTGTCCCGCCTACACTTCCTGCCTAGCCAATGGCCAATCAGTGTTTTATTTATTGACTAATTAGCAACACATTTGCCATACAGAACATCCCACAGCATGTATGTGTGCATGTGCACGTGCATGCGGGAGGAGAGAAAGAGACAGAGAGAGACAGAGAGAGACTCACTCATTTCTTACCTCTGAAGACGCTGCCAGTCCTGTAGCAAGCCTTCTGTGGTGAGCAGCTGAGACCCTCCAGCCTTCAGAGAACTGAGGTTTTTTGACAATCACATAGTGAGCTTGGATGTACTATCCAGCTTCCACTTAATTCCAGGCCCACTGGTATTTTGACAGTACTGCATAGGAGACCCTGAGAGGGAATCTCCCAGCTGACTGCTGGTGTCTAACCCTTAAAAACAGTGAGAATAATTCATGGTTTTAAGTTGGTAGGTTCTGAGGTAATTTGTTGCACAGCTGTAGATAACCCATATACTTAGGACCCACATATGGAGCATATCTTTACTGGGTAAATGTCAATCAAGGACTCAGAAACAAACTCGTGTTAGTTAAAGCCTCCTTGGGAGATCCAGCGCTTCAGAAATAAGTGCAGAGATTAGAAGCAGGACATCACAGTGGGACTTGGATGTGGACGGCATGGTTTGGGGTAGAGATGGTTTACAGGAACTGGGACAGAGGACAAATTGGAGGCAGTAGCTGAACACCATCTATCTACTTTTTCTTGTTCACACCAAAGCCAACTCCAAAGCAAGGTCCCTATGCTGCACAGGAAGAAGACAGTAGGAGTGTGTGACGCAGCTGGATTCTCAAGGATGTGGACCCGTGTGCACTTCCAGGATTAGGGCAGTTCTAAGCAGGAGGTGGGTCCTGGAGCCCTGCCAGACACCAAGAACAGTTAGATTTACCGACACAGTGCTTTGGGGCCCAGGGGTTAGGTAGTCATAACAGTGTTGAGGAAGCAGGGATATCCAATCTTCTGACATTATGACATGGCGTTGTCATCTGCAAATGTGTTGGCCCCATTTACAGCTCTCCTGAGACTCATGCAGCCACAGACTGGATACACCTACCCCTTTCGCCTCACCATGGCATGGAATGCAAGCTTGAGTAGAAGAACCACGGAAGATGGGGCTCACTTCCAACGCAGGGATATCATTTTGACAAAGCAGAGTTTGTCCTGTCTTCTGGCTGTTCTCCCAGCTCAGGGTCAGCAGAAGCTAACCTCACCACACCCCGTGTCTACATTCACCTCATTTCTTCCCGTTAGCACTGGTCTCTGGGAGTGTCTACAGGAGCATCCTGAGTCTATCTGGGCTGCTGCAATGGGGACTGAGATGAGAGTTGAGAGAACTGGACTGAAGGACAGGTGAGGGTATGAGGAAGACTGTGGGAGGAAGGAGTTTGGGCCTCTGCCAGAGCGCTGTGCAGCTTCAGATCTCTAGGACAGAGCCTTTGCTAAGTCCTGGTTCTCACTGCCCCCAGAGCTCACTATAAAACGAAGTTGGGACATTTATCCAATACAGGGCCTCAACATGGTCTAGTTCAGCGTGTGGTTTTGCTAGTGACACATTGAACCTGGGCTCCTAAATGGGCAAGCCTATGGAAAAGGCCTGGTTTTTGGTCTCCACTGCCCAGGCCTGGCTAATGGTACCTGGTGTTTACTTCTTTGCGCTTCTTGGAGGAAGTAACTCCAGGTCCTTCTGCTAGGGTGGAGCCACCCATCTGGAGTGGAGGAAGTGTAAATTACCACAAGGCTCTTTGGAAAAGACTCTTAGAGAGTATTTTTATTCCCTTTTTGATAAAGGGATTTTGTCTTTTCATCTGAACTGAAATATCCTGTGGATGTGTGTGCACATGACACCTCAGGGCTTGTTCCTCAGGTACCATCTACCTTGGGTTTTGAAATTGTCTCTCACTTTTACCTGGATCTCACCCATTAGGCTAGACTGTCTGACTAACAAGCCTTAGGAATCCTTGTGCCTCTGTCTCCCCAGGCTGCAGGCACTCACTACTGCATCCAGCTCTTTGTGTGGGTTCTGGGTTTTCAAATTCAGGTCCTCCTGCTTATGTAGCAAACACTTTACCCACTGAGCCAGCTCCAAAAAAACCATTTTTTTTTTTTATACCTGAGTTGGAGAGAAAGGAATCCCTTCTCGATTTAGTCCATTTTATAAGTATATAGTTGGGAGCTGGCAGGCAAGTGCTCTATTTTTATGAGACTGAGGTGGGGTGTGAAAGATGTGAGCTATTTATTCAGGGTTGTTTGTTCATATTCCTGCACCTGTCGGTCACTGATCGACAGAGATGATTTACCTTTACCCGGACTCTCCCAGTTCTAAAGAGCCCTCTCACTCCCTTTGATTCTGCCATCCACATCCCTCTCCCCAGGACTTCTTCAGAAAGTCACATAAGTGACCTGCAGCATTTCACACCGCTGGAGAAGAAAACAAAGCCACTTTGGGGCATATGAACATAATATGATTGACATGCCTGTTTACAAGATGAATAGCTGAGTGCTATTTACCAACCTGTGCATTTTATTAATAACATTTTCTTCTCTTTATGTCTTGCAAAAACAAGCCCTGCAGGGTTTGCTTCCTGGCAATATGGCAACCTAATTACCCAGATCATTCTTCCTGTTGAAAATAACTGAAAAGGTTGAAAATCAAAGCCTTCTTACAGCTTCAGTGAGCAGGCAAGAAACCAAGAAACACACAGGGGAAAGCCAAGGGCAAGTGGGACTGGGGAAAGTGAGCAGTCAGCTTACAGCTTGGGGAACATACCAAGTTGCTAAGCCCTGGTTCCCACTGCTCCCAGAGCTCTGGCTATACAGCAAAGTCGGGACATTTATCCAGTACAGATATGCCCCTGTGTGGATTATAGGTATGTGTAGGATAGCCCTGAGGAATGTCCTGCAAGATAAGGCATGGGACAGTCAAGGAAAGTGTGCTGGAAGACTCTAGGCATGCTAGGGAACCTGCCCCAGAGCAAACGTGGCCTGGAGATACACCCAGTGCTCACCACCACTTCACAGTACTGGAGGGAAAATAGCACAGCTCCTCAGTATGCAACAAAAAACAATTTCACCTACATCAAGCTGGAACCATAGGCCAGTCCTTATATACAGACTCACAGATGGGTGAAACAAGGGTGAATGGTTAATTTTAATGACACTAGACTAGACTAATGATGCCAGCTCCGCCCCCCCACCCCAGCAAAAGTAAAGGTAGATCCTTAGGAAAGAATCTGCCTTGACTTTAGACATTGATTTCCTCCAATAAAACTTCTTAGGCAAATAACTAGCTCACAGGATGATACAATGCAAGTTACCAGAAACATTTTTGATATCATGAGTGAGCAATAACAGAAACAGCAAACAGTAGAGAAGGTCTTGAGAGGGTCTTTGATGTTGGAATTAGACATAGAGTTAAAGTGTTTTATGTTAAAAAGTTGAAAAACTTTAATGACCAAAGAGATCTGAAAAGGAATGAAGTTGAACATGTAAAAATAAATGTAATGCATCTCAAAAAGTGGTATGGCTGGTTTCCTGGCCTGTTTTAAACATGGCTGAAGAGAGAATTGATGGAGCGGAATACAGCTCTTCTATAGCGTCTCACACAGAAAAGGAAAGTAGAGCCTTGAAAGCAAAGTTATGAGGTGAGGAAAGCGTAGTAAGAGCCTCTAACATGGAAGCAAAGGGCATGGTTCGGTGGAAGAGGGCATGCTTGGCATGGGTGAGACTTCAGGTTCAATACCTAGTCCCCCTCAGGTTCCCCCAAAGAAAGGAAGTGTAACATGGGTTAATCAAGACTTTTAGGAGAGAGAGAAGAGAGAAGAGAGGCAAGGACACAATTGTTGAGACAATGGTGGGCATTTCAGAACTTTCAAGATGCAAATCTACAAATGCCAAGTCCCCAGATAGACCTAAATACAGAGCAACAAAGACCTCAAAAGAAGGAAAGAGAAAAGCGCTAGGACTTCAAAGGGGCAAGTTTGTCAACAAGTCTCAGCAGGGGCTAAGGGCACATTCCTTAGGAGATGCCTAACACAACAAGTCCTGGTGTTTGCTCCCCAGCACAGAAGACAAATTTCTCAGTGGCAACAATAGAAGTTAAGTGACAACAAAATACTTTCAGATGAGCTAAGAGAAAAAAAAATAACTCATTTAAAACCCCATCTGGGCTTTTAAAAAGTGTGATATTGTGATTCATAATAAGAAACAGATATTTTGGTCTTTGTCGCTAGTTCCTGGAACAATACTCCTAAAATCTTTGTGACTCTTTGAATGATCAGGGTGCCAGGACTATACTTTATTCTTGTACTTGGTCCTGGGAAGTGGGCTGGGCACACCAGAAACCACAGGTGAATGGTGGCAGATCATGATGCATTGTGGGTTAGGCTGTCTACATCCAGGCCACTCTTCTAGATTCTTCACTTGACCTGTAGATGTTGCATTTAACAGTATTCATCACCTTTTGGCAACATTCAATATCTTTAATAAAAAGTTTTTAGCAGTTCAGCTTTCTGTTTATATACATTCCCATTCCCTGCCCTCTATCTTCTAAGAGAGCATAGTTCACCTTAGATTTTAAACTCAGAAGCCCTAGAAGTCCCTGGCAATCTGGGACTGTCTATTACAACTCTTACCTCCACTTACCATCTTCCTCCAAATTACAGTGTGGAATGATCGATGTCTTCAAAGCATGAATGTGTAGAAGCCTACAATGCTGCACTTGAGAAGCATGGGATGTATTAGGGTACAGAGAAGCCTATATATAAATTTCCAAAATTAACTCCATCATCTGGGTGTGGAGCCATACATCTGTAATCCCAGGTCTTAGGAAGCAGAGGCAGGAGGATCAGCAGTTCAAAGTCATCCTAGGCTACATGGTGAGTGTGAATCTACCCTGGGCTATATGAGACCCTGCATCAAAACAAACTAATATTATGAATCATGTAAATGAGTAATTTCTTGGAGAGATTTGGAAAGAGTACTTGTCTTGGTTACTTTTCTATTGCTGTGAAGAGACACCATGACCAACACAAGTTATAAAAGAAAGCATTTAATTTGGGAGCCTGTGGTTCTACAGAGTTAAGACTCCATGACCATCATGGCAAGAAGCATTGTAATAGTTTAGCAGCAGGTTGGAGCCAAGGGGCACCACAAAGTAACACCTTGCAACAGAGCTCACATGGGAGGTTTATTGGGGGGAGGTGCAGAGGAGGCCTCTAAGCTAGAGCAGAAGGAAAGAGAGAGAGATGGGTGAGAAGAGCTTGCCTCTTATAAGAGGATATAGCACATGTACATAGAGAGAATGCTCTACTTAGTGGCTGTAGCAGCTACAGTCACATACTGGCTGCTGCTAATGTGTCCTCTTAGGTCCCCAAGAGCAGGCCAGTGTAGATGCCTGAATGCTAAAAAGCATGGCAATAGCCAGACAGGCATGGTGCTGGAGCAGTAGCTGAGAGTTCACATCTAATCTACAAGCAGGAAGCAGAAAAAAAAAGGGCTAACTGGGAAAGAGACAATGGTGTGGGCTTTCAAAATCTCAAAGCCCATCCCCAGTAACACACCTACTCCAACAAAGCCACACCTCCTAATCTTCTCAAACAGTTCCACCAACAGGGGACCAAGTATTCAAATATATGAGTCCAGGGGAGGCCATTCTCATTCAAACTCCCACAGTACTAAAAAAATAATATCTACTAACGTAAGTTGATTTTTTTTTAAATCATTGAGAAGTTTGAAATAAATACATTCAAAAGTCTTTTAGCTTTTTCTTAACTGCTGTGGGTAGGATGTGGTTTACTTCCCACAGAGGAACATCTAACTCAAAACATATGGAGGTGGTAGGAACCATTAAGAGGCAGAACCTAGCCAATGAAGAGATTAAGTGACAGGGGACATTATTCTCAGAGGGACTCAGGCTGGTGTCACAAAATGAGCAGGCTGTTAGGAAGGAATGAGACTGGCCCCTGAATCTCTCTGACCTTTTGTCTTTGCATGTGATCTCTCTTTCAGAAATAGGCTTCTACCATGACACCTCAGTTGTGACCCTGTCAAGGGACCCTCACCAGAGGCAGAACAGATGGGGCTGCCCGATCTTGAACATTAGATAGCAGCCATATTATTTTTCTAAGACTGAATTTAGCTTCCATATTATGAACTAAACAATCTCTTCCTTTTTCTTTATTTTAATATCTCCACCTTATATCAGGTCTTATGTTATGGTAATGCAAAGAAGACTAATTCACTACCTCATCCATCATCAGCTCAAAGAAATACCCTCCATTATTTGCAATTGAAGATTTTTTAAAAATTTTTTAAATTTTTTTTGTGAGTGTGTGTATCTGTGCCTGTGTGAGTACATACTATGTGTGTGCAGGTGCCTGTGGAGGCCAGCAGAGGGCATCCATCATATCCATGGAAGCTGGAGCTGCAGGTGATTGTGAGCCTCCCAGTGTGAGTGTTAGGAACCCAATCCAGGTTTTCTGAAAGAGCAGTCTATCTTAACTGTTGAGCCATCTCTCCAGGGTCCATTAAAAGTGTTTGAGATGCCACATTCTGGCATTTCTGAAGGTTCTAAGGTCACATAGATCAGGAGACCATTAAGATGTATTTAGTGTGATTTTGAGAGTGCTTACGACAGTGGAGGGAGTGAGAGGGAAGTGCTCTCTTGTCTCTTCACTTGCAGACTCCCTAGACTGCAGCATTAGCCAGTCTTCATGGGTCAAGCTAAAACTCCTGCTGTTCTGGGTAACTGAAGTTTTTAAATCATCTGCTTGCCCTTGGGTGAAAGGCAAGTTATAAATAACTTCATTACATAGGCAAATTGTATAATTGGCACAATATTTAAATGACTAGTGGGTGGTTTCAGAATGAAAAGCACTATTATGCAACCCTGTGCCTGAGGGACAGTGAAGTCTTGAGGGCTTCAGTAGAAGGGAAGCACCTGGGCCATGAACCTGTTTATCCATCCAGGAACCTGAAGGAGCTCTGGAGACAATGCTTTTTATTGCCTTGCATTAATTTCAAGGCTCAGGAGTTGTAATGAGCTCTAAAACTTTGAAACAAAATAATCTTAGTCGGCAATTTTATTACTAATTAAGTCTACAAGAGTACAGGAGTTCTACTATAAAAAGCTGTCAAGGATGCTGGAGGCAGGGAGCATGGTATAGCACAGGCCTGGAATCCACCAGGGAGAGACTGAGGGCACGGAACAATAGTAGAGCACGTGGCTAGTCCTTATAAGACTCTAAGTTCCACCACAGCACTGCCAAAAGGGTTGCGGGGAGGTGTGCTGGAGAGATGGTTTGGAGTTTGAGACTATTTGCTGCTTTTGCAGAGTTCAAGTCCCAGCACTCATACTAGGTGGCTCACAACCACCTGTAACTCTGGCTCCAGTGAACCTGATGCCATCTTCTGGCCTCTTCAGACATTTGAGCGAGCGAGCGCGCGCGCGCGCGCGCGCGCACACACACACACACACACACACACACACACACACACACAGAAAGTGACATAGAGACATACACACATGATAATAGCCATGTTATTACAGACTCACAATGAATTGTTCAAAAATGATATAGAGTGGCCAGACATTATCGTACACGCCTTTAATCCCAGCACTTGGGAGGCAGAGGCAGATGGATCTTTGTGAGTTCAAGCCAGTCTGGCCTACATAATGAGTTCCAGGACAGCCAGGACTACATAATGGAACCCTGTTCTCCCCCACCCTCTCCCCCCAAAAAAATCACAGGTGGAAAGAGTCAGTGGGACTGCCACTGAACGCCAGGAGGAAGTGGCTCCATGGTCATGCAGGCAGGTGGGGCTGGGGCTAGCTGGAACCTTAGGTCCTGAGTGCTGATATTCTGTTAACAGGACATGCAGAGCAAGCAGGGTGAGCCTGAGGGGCAGCAGGAGGCAAGCCTGGCTGCAGTCTGGCAGATGCCACTTAGAGTAGAACCTAGGGTACAGGCACACGTTCTCTACAAGAGAAGCTGATGGGAAGCAGCCAGCCTGGGTTGTCATATGTCTGGGAGTCACTTGAATACAGAAACTGAATTGAAAACAGGAAATAAAAAAAATAACATTTAGTGGCCATATATTACAGACCTCCTGACATCATAGGAAACAAGAGAGCTCCAGAGCAGATATGTGGAGGTACACGATGCCCAGTGAAACTGCCAGATCCCTGGAGCTTTGAGTCAGGTTTCTATATCCCCACCCCATCCTGCAGCAAAACTTGACCTGACATGAAGCTAATATGGCTTCTTGCTGGTCAAGTGCCACCTTTTTGATAACTTTTAAGTAAATGAGAGGCACACAGACTGGAGAGGAAATTAGGAAATGTACCTCAGAGTAGAAATTGAAAGCCATCTGTGTCTGGTTACCCAGCTGTGAAACTACAGATGTTTCTCTGTAGCTCTGCCTTCCTGTGTATCTGCATCTCGGCCTTTGTGTGCGCTGCCGTCCACCTGGCTGCAATATAGGGCATGTATGTACACTGACATGATGTAGGGCTGTCTCCTTTGTAAGGGGAGATTAAGTTATATTGTACTTTCTTTTCTTTGTGTGTGTATGTGTGTGTTCACAGGTATGAATGTGGGGGTCAGAGGCTGGTATTAGGAATCTTTCTCGATCACTCTCCCACCTTGTTCTTTTTGAGGGAGGATCTCTCAGTCAGACCCAGAGCTCACTGATACAGTTAGTCTCCCCAGCCAGCTTTCTCCAAGGATTCCCTTTCTTCCCCTTTGGAGGCTAGAATTACAGGCAGGTTGCCATTGGGTACCTAGCATCCATGTGAGCTCTGGGGATCCAAACTCTGGCCCTTGCCTTTTAAGTCAAGAGTTTTAACCTCTGGGCCACATCCTCAGCCCCTAGATTGTACTTTGTAAATGGTCTTTTCTTTCTTTAGTTGATCACAAGCATCTCTTTAACAATTACACTACACATTTTTCTCCTTTTAGCATGATTATATGATTTATAAGACTATACCTTATTTATGTATCCAGACCTAATTTTGTGTCATTTAATTTTTTCAGACACCTCATTATCAAAAACACCCCTGGATGAATATGCAAATAGCTAAGTCTATGCAGATGAGTGTAATTATTTCCTTAGTATTAGCTTCCAAATAACGCCCTAAAAGACTTGAACCAGCCGGGCGGTGGTGGCGCACGCCTTTAATCCCAGCACTCGGGAGGCAGAGCCAGGCAGATCTCTGTGAGTTCGAGGCCAGCCTGGGCTACCAAGTGAGTTCCAGGAAAGGCGCAAAGCTACACGGAGAAACCCTGTCTCGGAAAAAAAAAAAAAAAAAAAGACTTGAACCAATACATGATCACTTCCAGTATGTCAGCACTGATACGTCAAAGCGCTCATTTCCCACACTTTTTGCACCAAATGACAATGCTAAATATTGTTGCCACACAACCAGGTGTTAGATGGTATCTGATAGTTTCAATGTCACTGTTTGAGCACTTTCTCATGAGTTATTTATCAGGTTGTATTTCTTAAAGACTTATTTATTTTTTTATTTATGTGCATATGTGTGTGCCTGTGTGAGTTTAGATGCGCCATGCTTATGGTACTGCAAAAGGCCAGAAGGTGTTGCATGCCCTGAAACTGGAGTTTATAGGTGGTTATGAACCACCTGGAGTGGGTGCCAGGACGCAAACTTGGACTCTGCAAGAGCAGCAACTGACCTTAATCACTGAGCCATCTCTCTAGCCTCAGAAAGCTGTATCTTTAATAAACTCATTTATTGAAAAGACACAGGTAGAGAAAAAATAGCATATCTCAGAAGAGAATCAGAAGGTGAAGATGTGCAGGAGATCACACATACCTGTTGATTCAGGGGACAGCAAAAAATGGCCAGCTTCCTGGAAGTCATCACTGTGTTCCCTTCAGGCTGATGTACCCATGTCTTTCCCAAAAAGCAGAGTGGAATTTCTGCAAGAAGGGACCTTCATTTACCAAGTCTGACTTCCCGTTTCTCAACTTTAGAATGGTGTGAAAGTGATGCCATGTTCTGATAGGAAGTGTTCTTTGAATCTTGAATTTGATTCTTTTTCTGGATTAGCAGTGTGCAGTGTGACCCTATCTTGCTCTGCTGGGCAGCGTACTGACTCCCTGTCTGTCCCATAATCACCAAAGAAAGGAAACAGTGATGCGGTGCTGTGTTGTGTTTGGTAGACTGGCTAGTCAGTGAGCCCCCGGGATATTCCTGTCCCCACTGTTCTGGAATTACAGACTCAGGCTGCCATATCCAGCTTTTAAAGTAGGTGATGAGAATCTCAACGCAGGTTCCTCCGCTCGCAAAACAGTCACATTTCCCACTGAGCTGTCTCAGAGGCTACCCTATTTAAGTCTTAAGTCTTTTGTTCATTTTTTAAAATTGAGTTGTTTGAGCTTTTCTTTCTATATACTAGAATTTGGTGTGTGTGTGTGTGTGTGTGTGTGTGTGTGTGTGTGTGTGTGTATCCTGTACCTAAGATATTTACCAAATATGAATACCACAAAATTTTCTCTACTTTGTGTCTTATGTTTTCCATTCTTTTTATTATCTTCTTCCATCAAATAAGCTCATTTTAATGTGATAGGGCTGTCAATCTTTCTCTTTATGATTGGCACTTGATACACCCTCACTTAACTAGTGTCTTTGAATTCTTCTCTTGTATTATCATGTGGAAGCCTTGTTTTGCTTCTCAAATTTATACTGTACATGAGCTTAATTTTTACACACAGCTTTGTTTGTTTATTTATTTATTTATTTCACCATGCAGATATAGGATAGGTGTCTTAGGGTTCCCATTGCTGTGAAGAGACACCATGGCCACAGCAACTGTTATATAATATAATACTATATGATAAAGGAAAACATTTAATTGGGGGCTGGCTTACAGGTTCAGAGAGGTTTATTCTATTGTCATCATGGCCCAAAGCATGGTGGCACATGGGCAGACATGGTGCTGGAGAAGGAGCTGAGAGTTCTACATCTGGATTGGTAGGCAGCAAGAAGAGAGAGAGAGAGAGAGAGAGAGAGAGAGAGAGAGAGAGAGAGAGAGAGAGAGAGCTCAAAGCTCACCCCCCAGTAACACACTTCCTCCAACAAGAGCACACCTACTCCAACAAGGCCACATCTCCTAATAGTGTCACTCCCTATGAGCCTATGAGGTCCATTTTCATTCAAACCACCTCAGTAGGCCAGTACTAATTATTGGGAAAGCCATACCTTCCTCCATTTAAAAATGCTTATTTAGGGCCTGGAGAGATGGCACAGTAGTTAGGAGCACTGGCTGCTCTTCCAGAGGATGTTTGATTCCCAGCACCCTCAGGGCAGCTCACAACCATCTGTAACTCTAGTGCCAGGGTAATTCAGTGCCCTCTTCTGGCCTTCAAGAGCACTGCCACGTGTGGTACACAGATACCCATGCAGGCAAAACACCCATATACATAAAATAAAAAGAAATAAATGTTCTGAATTTTGTATTTGTGTAAATGCAAGCATGATGTGTGCTTGAGTAAGTGTGTGAGAGAGCAAATGCCATGGAGTACATGTAGAGGTCAGAGGACACACTGCATGAGTCAGTTCTCTCTTTCTACTGTGTGGGTTCCAGAAATCAAACTGAGGTTAGGAGTCTTGGCAGCAAACACCCTTACCCACTGAAACATCCTGCCTGTCACATGCCCACAATTTTTGCCTCCTTATTTTTGTTTTGATGGTTTTGTTTGTTTGTTTGTTTGTTTGTTTAAAGATAGTCTTACTCTGTGGCTCAAACTAGCCTCAAACTCATGGTCATCCTCCTGCTTCAGTCTCCCAGGTGGTGAGATTACATATGTATATGTATATGTATATATATATATATATATATATATATATATATATATATATATTCGTATATGGGACAGGGCTGGAGAGATGGTTCATCAGTTAAGAGCACTGGCTGCTCTTCCAGAAAACCCAAGTTCTATTTCCAGCACCCATATGGTGTCTCACAGTCATCTGTAACTCCAGCTCTGGGTATCCAATACCCTCTTCTGGCCTCATTGGGCACCAGGCATGCACATAGAGGACAGACATACATGCGGGCAGAACACCCATACCCACAAAATAAAATAAAGTATCTTTTGTAAAAAAGGCAATTCAAGGTTCTGAATACTGTTAGTTGCCTTCCAAAAAGGATCAACATTTGTTATTTATTTATATATTTATTTTGGGCACTGAGTTTTGAACCCCCAGCCTCACTTGTACTAAGTGTGCTGTGCCACTGAGCCACCCCCAGCCTAGGGTGAAGTCTCACTTTCCAAAGTGGCTGGAGCAGATGGCGCTGTTGTGGGGCCAGAGTTGATTGGAAGCCAGGTATTTTCAGCCTTGTGCGGGAAGGCTTATATTATCAGTTTGTCTGTTCTTCTGTCTGTCAAACACTCTTTGTGTCCCCAACCCAGGCCTGGGGCCCCATTCATTGGGCCTTCTCTCCTTGGAGGGTCTTAGCATTTTCCCCCACTCTGAGGAAGATGTAATGCTTTCCACTTCTCGGCCTCTTGCTGCTTTTCCTTTTGGCTTCTCGGCCTTGTAGGTGCAGTGCTGGCCTCAGCAGATGGCTTCTGAGAAAGCCAGTGCCAAATGACATCTCACCCAGTGTGGCTGTCCTCAAAGCAGAGGCCAGGGGACATCAAGCGGTGCTCTCATTTCATTTCTGTTGTTGGGTTAAAACACCCCGAGCAAAAGCAGCTTGGGAGAGTACGCCAACCGTCATGGAGGGGAAGTCAAGGGAGGAACCCTAGCTGTTAGTCACGTCATGTCCACAGTCAAGAGCAGAGACGAACAATTCCATCCTCGCTTGCTTACTTGCTGCTTATGCACAGCTAGCTTTCTTCATTCTTATACAGGTTAGAGCCCAGCTAAGAAACTGTGCCTTCCACATTCATGGTCTTCTTGTCCCAATTAACAATCAAGACAGTTCCCCACAGATATGCCTATAGGCCAACACAATCTAGGTAATTCCTCCATTGAGACTCTCTTCCTGGGTAATTCTAGGATGTGTCACGCTGATAGTTAAAACTGGTAGTAATCTGAGGTCTTGTGATTGCATGGTTTTAGACCTAGTAAGTCTACAAGGGAGTGAAATCCTGAACTCCTGACAGTTTGGGTGGAGCTGATGAAATGGCCTGTAGCTCTTTGAGTGGCAAGCATGCAAGTCACTGTAGGTTTTGCTATTTGTGCCATACAAGCCACCATTAAAAAACAAACAAACCAACATAATGCAATGATTTGACTGGTGCAGGTAAGGGACAACATACCCTCCACCTAGCCTGCCACTTTGTAAGGCTGCAGAGAAGTGGGCCCATGAGAATCCTGAGCTGATAATCCCTCTTATCTCCCCTACTTATGACAAGAGGAGGATGGAGGGTAAGCTTCTGACCCCTGTGGAATCCTTACAAAGACTCTCCGTTAAGGAGAAGGTGGGAGGGTTGTGCAGAAACCCCACAGTTGTGTCAGAAGTGAGAACCGGCTGATTCTAAGACCCAGAAACTTACAAGATTCTCTCTTACTTGCATGGGTTTGCTGGATGGGTAGGTCTGGAAAACTCATAAAGGATCTGACAAGTCCTTGTGATCTATGTACAGACTGGATAATAAAATATGTATTAGGTCCTGTTTACAATTAAGTGCGGTGGTCACTGGTTTAAGTCAATACCCAAATGGTATTGATTGATTGGCTGGGAAGGTGTCTAGGACTTTGTATGCAACTGTTTCAGGCTCAGCATACAGCCATGTCTTGGAATGAACTTACATGTGAAAGATGGTTGTCAGTATCCTTCACAAAGACAAAGTCTAGAGCCGAGTGATTTTTAGCCAGTGGCTTCTCAAACTGACCTCTGTCCTCTTCCAATATATCAGGGTCTCAGTGTAGACATTGAGAATGGGCCTACAAGAGCCAGAAAACCCAAGGACCAAGCTGAGTGGCCCTGGGTTTTTTATGTCTCTGGCTGAGGGCTTGGTTGCCATAAAGAGGCCATGTGATAGGACTGTTGATAGTCACTGGCATCTGCATCGAGCTCTCAGCACACCAAGTGTCTGTTTTTGTTTCTGTTACTGTGATAGAATACCCTGACTCATGCAACTTTAAAGCGAAAAGTCTATTGGCTTATCTTTGAGGGCCAGGCTGGCCTGGTGCTTTCTCCTGAGGCCCGGATATATGGAGAAGGAACGTAGTTCCTTGTCTATCAGGAACGTGCTTGGCAAGGCCAGGGCCTTGGAGGACCTTCAGTTTTAGATCCTGAAAACTTAACTTTCCCCCACTTGAAGGTCTGTGGTTGTCAACCCCAAGGCTAAGGGCTCGATCTGTGACATATTTGAGATGTCCCGTGGTCCCTTTGTACAACATTGCACGATTAACTTCCTGCTGATGCTGCCCCATTGTATGACAGTTTCCGGCTGATCCACTCCCCCCACCCCGCCCTGCAAACTGTATAAGATGCTGTACTTAATAAACTTGCTTGATATAAGCCATCAGCCTGTGTGAGACCTCCTGGTCCTAACTTCCTTATCTTCTTCATTCTCTCATCCCCAGTTGATCCCCCTGTCTCAGGACCCTGTCACTGAAGAACAACTTGCTGGTCTAGGTCTGCTTATAATTCCATCACATCTCTAGGAGAAGACAAACAGCTGAATCAGTGACGGAACCTAATCCTGCTTGGCTGTTTAAGAAAAGCACCGGGCTAACCATGCTGACAAGGACGTATGTTGGACATGCTCTTCGGTGAAAGAAGCAGGGCGGAGCCTATTACACACAGCAGGACCCACTGAGGCAATTCCAGGCTTTTAATATACTCTATGTTGTTTTGTGCGTTGTCCTCCGCCCTTTGCTCATCCTCTACCCCATGAGACCCAGGTCTGTAATGGTCCTGTGAGAGATGGTTGCCTCGGCAATTAATTGCTTCACTATTTTCTTTCTAAGTTTGAGCAGATGACCAAATCAGAAAGCGAGAGAACATGAAGACAGAATATGCTCACGTGGAAGGAAGCATGGCAGTTTTAACAAATACAAAGTGGTTCTGATGTGGTCCATAGACCTCACACTTTACTCAGTGAATGAGTTTTAAGGTGGATGTTGTGGTGCACACTGGTAAGTCCAGCAGTTCCAGCATTTGGGGAGCTGAGGCCGTTTGGATCGTAAGTTCCAGGTCAGCCAGTCTTTAAAAAAAAAGCTAGTAAAAACAAAACCCCACCAAAATATTTTAGAGAGAGAAGAGAGAAAAAGGAAAAGAGAGAGGAGATAGAAAGGCAAAAAAGAGAAGAAGGAGGGGGAGAGAGAAGAGAGAGGAGAGAGAAGGAGACGGGAAGAAAAGAGGAGACAAGCGGGGGAGAGAAGAGTGAGAGGAGGCAGGGAAGAGAGGAGGAGAGGAGAAAGAGAGGACACTTGTGGTTGACTCCCCTACAGTGTGTCAGGTGCAGGGCTGGGTCCCAGGACTCAGTGTGAGCAATCACAGTGTGCCACGTGTGAGCTCGCAGTCTGTGCGCACAGCTGAGGCTCCAGTCATCACACACAGAGCTACAGGCAGAGAAAGACATGTTTTTTTATAAAGCACAGACCAAAGGAGCCTGCGGAACTGGGGGACTTGAGAGACGGTCTAAAGAGTCAGCACATACTCTGGGCCCTGGGAGGTGAGTGACCAGTTGTGGGAGGAGTAGAAACAGCTGGGCAGGTGTCGTTTGGAAGCTGGACATGACATTCATCCTCTGCCTACAGGTCAGCAGCTTGGAGTCTCCTGCAAATGCAGTGGGTTCCCTCTCCTTTGATAGGCAGAGGCTAGAAAGCATCTTGAAGTTTGTTCTCACCTCCCTAAGACAGTGGTTGCGAGGAGGGCCCAGAGCGGGTATCAACCAGTCAGTAACCTGCAGCTGAGTCAGTAGACAGGGAGCCTGGTCCGGGAGGCCAGACTTAGATGTATGAGCCTAGCCAGGGCACATGGGAATGTGAGAGAGTTCAGCTCCCGGGAGGAGACTGTACCGTGGGCATCAGCCAACAGCTAGTGGTCAGACAAGACTGCTTTTCAGGTAGGGGCAGGAACTTCTGTTTGGTAGAGAATCATAAAAGCCAATACCCACAGACAGACACAGTGGGCAGCACCAACTGGGTCTCATGAGAGTATGCCTGGGCGGGGTGAGGTCCTATACCTCTTGACTAACTGCAGGGTCACTGTGGCCACTCTGGAGACTTGGTAAAGACAGACCCTGCCTGGAGGAGGTTTATTCCTGAGTTTCCAGGAGTCCCTTGGGGAAAGGGAACACAGATATGCACTTTGCAGCAGGCTGTTGGGAGCAGGAAGGAAGAGTCCAGGGGACCTTGAGACCACCCTCAAGTTAGAGGCTGCCCTTCTGTGAACCATTTGTCAGCGAGCTGCTACACTCAGGTTTGAGGAAATGGGTCAAGACCAGCACAGAGGAAGGTGTTGTGGGTGTGTATGGGGAGGGGATGACATGCAGATCAGTCCTGTTACCAGGTGTCATCTCCCTGTGGGTTGTGTGGATGGTACCCTATGGAGCACAGCCCAAAAGGGCTTCTTCACCCACTGCCCATTTCAGAGTGCCTATGTGATTGGTCCCAGCCCTTCAGTCTCCAGTCTCCTCAAAGGTCCAACTAGGATGGCACAGCCTAAGATACCACAAAAACATACATTGTTAACATAAACTCCCTGGTGTGGCCTGAAGCTTCAGAATATAAAGCATCTGCTGTCTGGGTAGCTATTCCAAGGCCTTGGAGCTCATGTCCCTAGAGCTGTTTAAGAATGTATAGGGTCCATACAACCCAGGCCTGCAGCTCTGAAGCCGTATTAGTGTGGATGCCACTATTGGCCGGGGTCCAGATATCTAAGAGGAATGACAGTCAGGAAAACTAGGGATTTTCATTACCATCCTTTCCAGAATTCTGCTTTGCCTAACTCTTTAGTCCTGGCCTCTTGCAGCCTCTGGAAGTTCGACCACAGCTGGTGAGGCAGGGGCAGTGAATCTCTCACCTTCTGAGTCACAGATCGCCTCCCAGAGCTGGAGGGAAGGTAGGAATCCAGCCTCTTTGATCAGTTCCTCTGCCTTCCCGCTGCATTGCGGTGTTCCTGGGGGCTGGGCCAGCTCTGAAAGGACACATATGGTGATCTGTGGGCCGCCTCCAGGGTTCATCTCGGCACTTGCTGTTTAGTGCACAGATGGTGCTCCAGATATGTCACCCTCCCCGCCATGCAGTTGCTGCAGGATGAGGCTGCTCTCTCCCTGTCCCGTGCCGTGCTCTCCTCTCCCAGTAGTCCCCACCATCATCAAACAATGCTTATTCTAGCAATGTCTAGGGTTTCAGAGTTTTATCGAACTGCTTCTCTGTGCAGCTTCCTCAAGACACTCAGGCAGGGGGCTGGAGAGGGGGTTCAGTGCTGTCTTAGAGTTTCTATTATTGTGAAGAGACACCATGTTATGGCAATTCTTATAAAAGAAAACATTTAATTGGGGGTGGTTTACAGTTTCAGAGGTTTAGTCCAACACGGCAGGACATGGCAGTGTGCAGGCAGACATGGTGCTGGAGAAGAGGCTGAGAGTCCTACATCTTGATCCGCAGATAGCAAGAGTCTGTCCCACCAGGCTTGAACACATATCAGACCTTAAAGCCTGCTTCCACAGTGACACACTTCCTCCAACAAGGCCACATCCATATGGCCAAGCATTCAAACACCTCAGTCCACAAGGGTTACAATCAAACCACCACAGTGGGTAATACTGTGTACTGATCTGGCAGAGAACCTGAGTTTGGTTACTAGATTCCAGTAACTGGGAGATTCAACACCTCTAGTGTTTTCTGGCACAAGCACTCATGTGCACACGTGCGTGTGCGTGTGTGTGTGTGTGTGTGTGTGTGTGTGCGCACATGTAATTGAGAACAAAATAAATCTTAAAAGAAAAAAAAAGACAACCTAGCAAAGAGGCTGAGTACTTTCCTGTGAATGTTTTAAATACATTTGAACAAAACAAATGGTTGTCTGTCTGTCTGTTTGCTTGTTTGCTTTGAGACAGGGTCTCAAGTACCTCAGGCTGGCCTTGAACTGTAGCAGCCACTGGAGCTGGCTCTCTCTGGGGTTCTTAGGGCACCCCAGGTAAAGCCCTCCGCTTTGCTGGCTTTGAGTTTAACACAGAATGACTCAGGGAATGACTCAAACTCATTATGTTGCCAAGGATGACCTTGATTCCTGATCCTCCTGCCTCCACTTCCCAAGTGCTGGGACCACAGGCATATGCCATCACACCCAACTTCAATTAACAGGGTCAGACAGAATCAAAAGCAATTTCCACCAGTTCCCACAGTAATGAACTGTCCAACCACGCCTCTCCTGTTGTAGGACTCCACTTTGGGATGAGATTATCTTCAGTCACCTCCAACATTTCCATGGCTGCCATTCATTGGGTCTCCTTTTCGGGGAGATGGAATATGGGTTCTGAAAACAGTTTCAGGTGGCAGTGTCTTTTGGCGAGGGCCTTTTAGTCTCTAACAGATCACTTCTCCTTTGCAGCCAGCCTTCAACAAAGCCGCAGTGTCCTATGCTCATGTTCCAGCACTCACATTGGTGCACTGAACTATTTAACACCTTTTGGGCACTTCCTAGGCTGACTTATCACTAGGAGCTTTGAACGTCACACAGAGTGCCCAGTAATGAGAGCTTACTTGGGAGGTCCTGAGCCATTCTGTGCTCAGTGGACTGATGCTAGATTCCAGACTCAGAGCCAGTAGAGTGGAGGGCTTTAACTGGGGTGCCCTCAGCCTCCCAGAGACAGTCAGATTCAATGGTTCCTGCAGTGTTCCTCATTCCTGGCAGTCAACTCCACAACAGAATCTTGCTTTGAGCCTGAGTTTACTGCACATGAAGATAGGGGACCCTGGATCCCAGCAGGGTCCTCAGGCAGATCGCGTTGTGCACTGTTTGCCGAGCTTGCCAATCTCTTCTAAGACTTCTCACCGAGGTTTTATATTTGGAAAGACAAGAGTCAGAGGGACCTGTACATCTGAGAGGGCAATGGCCCCATGGCAGCCTTCCAACTCACACTGTACAGCATGGAGCGCAGGGCACAGGAGAGCCACACCTAAGGCTTTTGGATGCAATGGGTCAACAGACCTCTTGAGGTAGGCTTTCCAGAAGCTGGAAAAGCCAACACATCTTGTGAATGTGCCAGAGAACAACAGTATGCAGAACAGCTTGGTTGGCCTGAAAATATCGTCTCTGTGTGACATGTGATGTATGTGTATATGTGGTATGGTATATGGTGTTTGTGTATGCATGAGATATGTGTATATAGTATTGTGTGGTATATAATGTATGTGAGTGGTGCTGTGCTGTGGATGTCTTTCTGCATTCTGTGAATATGTGTTGCTCTGATTGGTTGATAAATAAAACATTGATTGGCCAGTAGCCAGGTGGAAGTATAGGTGGGACAAGCAGAGAGGAGGGCTGGGAAGAGGAAGGCTGAGCCAGGAGATGCCAGCCTGCCGTCCAGGGAGCAGCATGTAATGGCACACAGGTAAAGCAACACGCGGCGACATATAGATTAACAGAAATGGGCTGATTTTAATTGTAAGAGCTAGTCAGTGGTAGGCCTGAGCTAATGGCCAAGCAGTTTTAATTAATATAAGCCTCTGTATGTTTACTTGGGTCTGAGCAGCTGCTGACTGGGCGGGACACAGGAAAACTTCCTACTACAGTGCTGTAGGAGGAATGTGGTGGTAGTGTGTATGTAGTATATTTGTCTATGTGGTGTATGTGTGTGTGTGTGTGTGTGTGTGTGTGTGTGTGTGTGAGAGAGAGAGAGAGAGAGAGAGAGAGAGAGAGAGAGAGAGAGAGAGAAATCCAGTTCCTGGTCCTGAACTTCATTGTCATTATTAATACATGAGTTATGCCATAAAGTCTACAACTAAATGTACTTCATCCTTGGTGTGACTTATATTAAAAAGAGATCAAGACTTGGAAATGTCTGTTGCTACAGAAACCATCCTGCTGCACTTCCCATCTAAGACCTCTGCGTGCGGTTGGTTGTCATCACAGACTAGTCTGTTCTCAGTTTCACACACGGGACTCATGCCCCTGAGATGGTGGCTCTGGTTTCCACTGTTAACATGTTCTGAGCATCATCCATGTTACAGGAGACAGTAGTCTTGAAACAATCTCTTGATCCCTCCTCATCAACAGCAGGGACGAGGGTCTAGGAGATGTCAGTGAGTAAAATGCTTGCTGTGCAGGCCTGAGGACCTAAGTTCAGTTCCCAGCACACATATTAAAAAGCTAGGTATGGCTGTACACTCCTGTCACTGGGGTGGGGCAGTGACAGGCGGATCTAGGGGCATGCATCCCTGAGACTCACTGGCCTTGCAGCCTAACTGAAAGATAGTGAGCTCTGGGTTAGTGAGACTTTATAAGGTGGAGAATGATAGGGAAGACATCTTACATCCTTGGACCTCTGCATGGGTATAGACATGCCCCCACCCAAATGCACACTGCACATGCATACCCACATACACAAATGCACACTGCACATGCACACACTCACACACACAAATGCACACTGCACATGCACACACTTACACACACAAATGCACACTGCACATGCACACACACAAATGCACACTGCACATGCACACACTTACACACACAAATGCACACTGCATATGCACACTGACCCACCCACACTCTCACACAAAGAGCAGGAAAGAGACAACATTAGGAGCAACTCTGTGAACATGTTCCCTGCTCAGATGTGACTTTTGGGATCCATTTGTCTATAAACAGACACTCATCAACTTTGAAGCAAAATTGGAGCTTTTTCTTCATAAATATTTTAACACTTTTATTAAGTGTTTATTTTGGCATATTCTTCATTGGGAAGTCACTGTACCTTTGAAGTCTTTGGGATGTCTTTACAAAACTTAGAAAGTGCACAGTCCTTGTTCCTTCTGCTGTGCTGGAGATGAAATGTGTGAAAGGTAGAAAGGCAAGTTCAAGGTTACTCACCAACTCTTGAACCACAAATGCTCAGCAGGCATTGATTAGCAGCTGCTCGGTGGCCACTTGATCAATTCTAGTGACTGAGACAGAAAGGACAGTGTGTGGTGGCTGGTCTCCATGGGCTCAGAAGAAAATCCAGTCAACTATCATTTAATGGTGAAGATATACTCTTCTTAGATGTCCTTAGGCTGTTTTTATGATGTATTAATGCAACACACTTACCCAAACCTAGGCGGTGCAGTCTGCTGTAGCCCTTTGGCTCCATCACGAAGATTGTTTCAGAGCCTTGGACACATGGTACAGCCTTCCAGGCTCCTTGGCTCCATACTGCAGCCTGTCAGGTCCTTCAGCCCCACAGTACAGCCAGTAGTTCCTTGGCTACAATCCTGGACAGCCTATTGCTGTGCAGAATTCTGCTGCAGCTCTACTACAATGGTATTTGCATATCTAAACAGACAAAAGACAGAGCAACAATTTAGATCATACTAATTTTTCAGCTCCATCATTGTTAACAGAAACATCACTGTGTGGCACCTGTTGGGAGTTCATACTGCCACCCTGTCCGGTGCTGTGACTCACTCTAAGTTGCTTATAGGTGGCCCTGACTTCAAGCATGGTCATAGTCTGTGTTCCTGGTCTTCAACAAGATCTGGGACAGTAGGGTCTGAGATGGGACCACAAAGAAGCTGGTAGCCAACCTGTGTTTGTCAGCAGGGTCCAAAATGCCTGCTTTATTCAAAGAAGGCATTCTGCCAATATTTGCTAAATTAATGAGTGATGGAGAAAATAGCAGAATCCCGAGGCTACTAGATCAGATAGTAAAGACTTGGACAGGATCTGTGACTGGCCCCTTGCCCTCCCCTTCTGTATCCTTCCTCTCTCCCCTCCTCTTCTTTTACATACCCTCTTTTCCCTTCTATTTTTCCCCCGTGGTGCTAGAAATGAAATCCAGGACACCCTGCAAGCAGGCAAGCTCTCTACCCCTGAGCATTACTACAGCCCACCCTCCCTGCTTTTTAATGTGTGACATGGAGAGGACCATGTTCCCCAGCAGAAGAGATAAGACTGAGCCTGTATCCTTGGTAAGACTCCGCCCAATGCTGGTACTTACTAGGTGCTCAGGAGTAGACGTCAGAATGGGAAGAAGAGAATCCTATGTTCATCCTGTCTTCTGACCGAGTAAATTCAGTCATCCCTGTGGGGGCCTGGCTCTAAGATTCCTCATGATGCCAAACCTACAGGTGCTGTGATACTCAGTATTCTATTGCTATGAAGAGACACCATAACTACAGCAACTCTTATAAAAGAAAGCATTTAAGTGGGGCTGGCTTATAGTTTCAGAGATTTACTCCAATAATGTCATGGCAGGAAGCATGGCAGCATGCAGGCAGATGTAGTGCTGGAAAAGTAGCTGAGAGTTCTACATCTGGATCCACAGGCAGCTGAGAGTTCTACATCTGGAAGGAAGAGAGAAACACTGACACCTGGCTTGGGCTTTTGAACCCTCAAAGTCCACCCCCAGTGACACACTTCCTCCAAAAAGGCCACACCTTCTAATCCTTTTAAATAGGGTCACTCCTTGTTGACTAAGCGTTCAAACATCTGAGCCTAGGGGGGCCATTCTTACTTACACCACCACAGGTGCTCAAGCCCCTTCTGTAAAGTGAGCACATGAACCTCTCCCACCCCCACCCTTTCTGCAAGCGTGAACAATACTGTAATGAGTGTAGAAATAGAGCCCAGGACAAACCCCAGACCCTCTACTGAGGACCGAGGGACTTTCTGAATCAGGCCTGTGAAAATGCCCAACCCAGGGAGGGTACTGGGCCCGACCCATATCTGGCCACCAACTCTAACTTTGTGAGTCCCTCCAGGTTCTCCTTTAAACAGACTCTGTTTCCTGGGGCAGGGAAGCCAATGGAGTCCCTGAGCCCTGGATCCCAGCAGAGCCCTCTCTACTGGGTCCGTTAGCTATGAGAAGCTGGGCCTGAGGCCCTCTTTCCTCCACACTGTCTGTGCCACCAGCCAAGTGGAGGGCTCGGCATTTTTGTTCAGCTATTGTCAGCCCTGCAGGCTTTCGGGCCTGGGCCTTTCCTGCCCTTGTTCTGCTGCATTCACTGTTTGGTCTTGCTTGGGTTGTTCATAGTCACTCTGAAAGGCCGCCACCACTCCATTCCCTGGGAAAGTGGAACACAGAAACATTAAAGAACATTTTCAAAGAAGAAGGTCCGCTCACAGGATCATGAGGTCAATTCCTTCCCATGGGTCAGCCAAAAATAAGCTTCCTACCTCCTCCAAGAAGCCCATTCTGCCTCTGCCTATCTGCCACCTGCCAGGCTGAAGAGAGAGAGAGCCACATGCCACTTTGTCAGGGACGCAGCAAGGTCAGTCCTGATTCTCTAATCCACGAAAATCCCAATATTGTTCGCTGGAAAACGTGCTTCTGATTGAAGCAGACAGAGCCGAGGGGGGCAGCTAGGTGAAAATCAACCAGTCCCCCTTCCAGCACTCGCAGTTAGTAGCCCTGGATACTCTGGGCAGCAACCAAGCTTGTTACATTCCTCTCTTTAACCAGACAGGAATTTGACAGAAATCTCTAGCAGAACACTGTGAGTGCACTGGGCACCGGGGCCAGAGCTAAGGAGTGCAGTGGGTACATGCAGACTTTGGGGTACAGTGTGCAGGACTTCGGAGAGAGTAACTGAGACTCTTCTCCTCCAGGGGTCTGCAATGCAAGCTCACTCCCTTCTCAAGTTATGGTGCCAAGGGGTGGCTCCGTAGTCCACCAGATGCTGATTGGGCCCAAGTCTGCTCTCTCCCACCTCTACTTCCCCTCTTCCTGAGGACTAGGCTCTATGGTCCCCATTGGGGCCACAAGTCTTTTCTCTACCCACTGTACTGGTTCTATATTCTGTCATGATAATGAAACAGTCGAGCCATTTGTGCAGATCTACACAAAGACGGGGTTTGTGTAGCTCCTGCTTCTGAGGGTTTAAAGGCATGACATGATGTAGCAGAGCTCTGGTAAGGATCCCTTGGCAGATGGTGGCACAGGGTGGAAGTACAGGAAGACGAGATCACATGTGGAAACAGGAAGCCAGAGAAACACTGAAGGGTCAGTCTCACTCTTAGAACAACTCACTTTGGCCAGAGCTCAGACAGCTTCCTTAATCCCTTATAAGGACATGCCCCAGTGATCTAAAGACCTTCTGCCAGGCTCTACCTCTTAAGATTCCACCACCTCTAGCTTCACCTGAATCCACAGGACAAGCTACATCCAACTGGAGTAGCCATAGAGCCTGAAGCACTAGAGACAAGAAGCCCAGGCTTGCAGAGTGAGCCATAGATCCCCCGGTAGCTGGGTCATGCCCAGTCTGCTGTTGGACATAGCTCTATAGGTTGATGTAGGCAGCACAGACTTCCTGGGGGAAGGTGGCTATCCATGTTCTGGGATTATTCAAAGGAACAATGTTGGGGGTGCTGCCCACTAGTGCCTCTAATCGTCAGCTTCTTTGAGAAGCTGGGTCCTGCCTCTCATATCTGCTACCTGTCAGGCAAAAGTGAGAAAGCTACATGCCACTTTGTCATACTGACCTAAAAAGGTCAGTTCTGATACTGCAAACCCAGAACCCCCCAATATTGTTCAATGAAAAATGTCCTGACTGAAGCAGACAGAGCTGAGGAAAACATCTAAATGACAAGTCATAGCCTCTTCTAGTGCCCACAGCCACAGGACCTGTGGATGTCCTGTGACTACAGCATTTAACTAAGTTATTCTTTTATCAATAAAAACCCAGAGTCAGATATTGGGGTAGAAACCTGATAGATCCACAGAGCAACAGAGAAATGATCAGCTGACGCTGCCTCTCCACCTTCCCTGATCCAATCTTTCTAAGACCCTCCTTACTCCTTCCTGTGTCTCTCTATCCTAATCTGAGTCCGCCAAAACCTCTATGGTTTATTCTGGCCAGCTGAACGTGGACTCCACCCTCTGATTCAAGGTTTACATTTATTGGCAGGAGAGACAGTGCGAACAAATCTCCTGCAACAACAGTCACACGTCCTATCCTCTCCAGTGGTTTCCTTGGAGTCCTAGTTAGCAGTAATTGTCAGCTTGATACAACCTAGAACCCAGAGTCATCTGAGCAGAAAGCCTTTACTGAGGAGTTGCCTAGGTCAGATTGGTCTGGAGGCATGCTGTGATTGTTAACCCACTGTGGGGGGAACCATTCCCTAGGCAGGTGGTCCTGCCCTGTATAAGAAAGCTAGCTGAGCCAGGTGTCGTGGTGCTCACCTTTAATCTCAGCACTGGGGAGGGAGAGGCAGATCGATCTCTGAGTTTGAGGTCAGCCTGGTCTACAGAGTGAGTTCCATGACAGTCAGGGCTACCCAGAAAAACCCTGTCTAAAAGAAAAAGAAAAAGAAAGCTAGCTGAGTATACGCCAGGCTCTGAGCAACTTACCAGCAGCATCCTCCATAGTTCCTGCTGCATTTCCTTGGCTGTGAGTGAATGCCTGGTTGGAGGTAATGCTTTGTGGAACAGGACACAAGCCTGCCTTCAGGTTCCTGCCCCCAACTTCACTGGATGTGCCTGTGACCTGAAAGTGCTAAATAAACCAGTTTCTGCCTTAAATTGCTTTTGGTCAGTATTTTATCACAGGAACAGAAAGAAACTAGAACACTTGGCCGGAAGCAATATTGAATGAACCTATTGCAGATGGATGAATTGAGTAGTGTGTGAGTCCTCAGGTGATGGCGGAAGTCCTGTGGGCAGGAGAGAGTATCCCCTCAGTCAAGCCCTTTGGATGGAGTGGCACACTGACCCCTGGTGATGGGGCTGAAGGAACAGGGTGAGTCTCGGCTGCTGACAGGCATGGCTCCTTCCATCGGGGCTCAGGTTGACTCCACCTACCAAGCTCCAGTGAAAGGACTCTGAAGGTTTCCACTTGCAAGGATCATTTCTGGTTCCAAGAACAGGACCTAGATTGACTTCTCTGGAACAAGACTCAGTGGCAGCTCAATGTTAGGGTACTTGACTAGCGTGTACAAGGCCCTGAGCTCCATCCCCGGAATGGACAAAAGAAAAAGTATCTCCAAGGATGGGGAGGTAGCTCAGTGGTAGAGGATGCTCCTGGGTTAAAACCTCCATGCATGGTCACACATGCTCACAGGTCCATCTGATGGAGGCAATTCTTCAGCTGAGGTTCCTTCAAGTTTGTCAAATTGACAGCCATGATTAGCTATCATGGATCCTGTCTCAAAAAGGCAAAAAACAAAACGGAAAAGATGATGATGGTAGAAGCCCCCAAGTCTTTCCTTCCCATGCTCACACTGCTCCTAGAGTCAAGAGGAGAGTCTGACTATTCTTGAATGTTGGTATGACCAATAGAAGACAATTGTTCTGGAATGTTCTGAGGCCACATTATACCACAATGTATGAGGAAGCCCAGACTAGCCGTGGGGCATAGATGTGCTTTGGAACAACAGCACTGGCCAGCTTCTGCCGCTGGGGTCCTCTCTACTATGCAAGGGAGACCTTGCTTCTTTTCCCCGCATATGACTTTCCTGTGGGGCTTCTCTGCCCAGCATCCTGTTCCTGAGAGATGGTGAATGTGGACACAGCTCTTTCCTCATGAGAGCCCACTGTGGAATCACTCATCTGTCCATCAGCTCTCCTAGCCCCACTGACATCTAACTGTGACCTGATGAGGGAGGGTCCCTAAGAGAGAGCCACTCAGGTGAGTCCAGCTGACTATGGAATTTTGAGGTGCTGTGGAATGGTGGCTCTGAGCCCCTGTGCCTGGGGCAGCTCACTGCAGAGCGTTAGATGAGCAGAGTGGTGGCGGAGTTTCCCTATCAACTGTTTGCTTTCTCCGTGACATGTGGGGATAATGTACATCTTTAATTACCGACATCTTACATTTGAGGAAATCCCATTATGGCTTGTCTTATTTCACAGGGCTGCTATGAGAATTAAATCTCTGCACTAATATAACCGTTCCCTACTCTCGGGGTCTGTGAGCGAGGGCAAGTCGCACCGCAGAAGTCTATGGCTTTGTTCTCCTCCCCTCCCGCTTCCAGTACCTCTCTGCCCGTTTTCCCTCCTGATGCTGAGGTGCCCAGCATCCCCTCCTCCTGATATTAAATTTTCTTCCTCTTGTCTGCTTTTCTCAGTTAAAAAAGGGAGGATGTCAGAGGCGGTAGTGTGGGGTTTCCTGATAAAGTCACACTTCCTTCAAACACCTTCATTTGGTTGGAACAAGCCTTCTTTCTTTATGTGGAAACAGCCACCTGCTCAAGATCCCAGGTGCTTACGTGTGGTTTGTTCAGTTGGAGCAAGTCCTGTGTTCTTCCTCTGTGAACTTACAATGCAGAAACCTGTAGCTCTGCTCCATAGTCCTCTGGCAGACAGCATAGCCAAGTGCGGCTGCATCTCCAGACTCTGGTGGCTTCAGGGCTCTGTGTGACACTGCCTATCTCCCCAAGAGACCTGTACTCATCACCACAAAGAGGACTTGATAAAGTGTGGCAGGCTCTGTGTAACCAAGCATAATTGATCTGGAGGTATAAGCATCCACAAGGACAAGTCTACTATACCTCATCTGAATTTATCCATAGATAAATATGGCCAAATGGCTTTCTTGTTGATTTTTGTTGAAGATTTGAAAAAAAAATTATGTGAGTACTTGGGAGGCAGAGTCAGATGGATCACTAAGAGTTCAAGGCCAACCTTGTCTACATAGCAAGTTTCAGTCCCACCAGGGCTACATAGTGAGTCCCTGTTTAAAAAAAGAAAAGTGTATGTGTATGTTGATTTGTGTGTGTAAGTGCAGTCGCTTAAGCATCCACAAGAGGGCATCTTATTTCCCTGGAGCTGGAGTTAAGGGGGTTGTGAGTGGCCCAACATAGGTGCTGGGAACTAAATCAGGTTCTTTGCAAGAGCTGTTTGCATTCTTAATTGCCAAGCCATCTCTCCAACCCCTTTCTTAGTTTTTAAACCATGTCTTTTAAAAGACTTTTTTCACTGAGGTCTGGGAATGGAGCTCAGTTGGTAGAATGTTTGCTTAGTAGGCAGGAAGTCCTGGATATGATCCCAGCACTACACAAACTAGACACTAGATCTGAAACTCTAGCATTCAGGAGGTAGAGGCAGGAGTATCAGAAATTTGAAGTCATCTTCAACTATGTCGCAAGTTTGAGGCCAGCATAGGCTACATGAGACCCTATCTCAAAAATATTTCTTGAATTATAATGGGTTTCTCCTGATGAACACATAGTATCGCACGCAGTTTGACAAGCCCTATGGGCAAGTCCACTGGGTTAAATAGTACCCATGTCAACAGCCGGATGCCAGCTGACCCAGACTTGTCAATGGCCAGAAAGTATGGCCTCTGTGTGGCTGCTTCTCACACACAGGAGCTCACCTCTTTCCCTTCTTCACACAACCCTATGTTCAGCTTCTCCCTCCCCATCATGGTGTGAGATTATCCATGTGGCGTGTGACAAAGCCTGCTCGATCTTCACACTCTGTGTGTGCTGCTGTGAGACCCAACGCTGATGTACATCTCAGTGGTTTCCAGGTCTGGGGCATGGTGGACACATTGCTCTGAGCTCTCACACACACCTTGGTGCACTTGATTTGCTGCATTTCTGCTGATCCCCCACCTGTAAATGCAAATTCAACCCCAGTAAACATTGCCAGTGTTCCGACATGACCATGCCAGTGGACACATCCTCCATCTTTGGGGGAGCACTCCTATCCCCACCCTCACCAGAGGACTTCTTGTTTTCCATCTATCTTCAGTTAGCCAAAGAGCAGCCTCTTGCACTGATCACTGACTCCAAGTCAGAGACTCCACTCGGTGTCTCATGCGTCATTAAGCCTCCCGGGAAGCCATCCTCCTTTTCACTAAGGTAGAAGTACGTTTTCACCCATCCTGAACTGTGTGGCCAGCAGTTGATCCCTCCCTGGCATGTGACTAGATGGTCAAAGCCTCACTGCTCTAGGACAAAGCTATGACTCTTAAGTACAGCTCTTGGTGAATCTGCTGGTCAGGCTAGTCAGTTAAGTATTGAATCTGAGGAGGTCCCGGGAGCTGGTGATCAGGGAAAGGCAGAGTCCAAGACTGTGACTGAAGTGGGAACAGTCTTACAGAGGATGGGATCTTTAATGACCCATCTGATATGAAGGTCAGAGTTTAGAGTAACCCACACTTGGCTCCCTTTATCACTGAGTCAGTGGACACCACTGGATACCAGTGGATATATATTATATCATACTGAGGCTATAGGAATCAATGATATAGTCAGCACTCCTCCCCAAGGTCATGGGAAGTGAGAGTCCAGATACCCACAGTGCTCTGTGGGAAGGAAAGTCACTGTTTCTGAGTTTGACAGGAAGTGACCAGCCAGAAGATGAACTATATGTGGGCAGGGGTCACTTCCAGGAGTCTGGTAGCCTGTTCCTTCTCAGAGCTCCTTCCCTTGGGTTTTGGACAGGTGTCCTCTTGTGGTTTATTTTAGTGCTATGAGGTAGAGCAGGTGGGGAGGAGATCCTCGGGATGACTGTTTGTGCCATCACTCTTTGTACCACGGTCACACAGGAAACTGGTGCTCTTAGAGCCTAAGCCCCATGCTAGAAAGGAGGGTAAGAATGAGTGGGAGTGTCATATGCTCATGGGGGAAAGGAGTTTATAACTGGTTTTTAAGTGTGTGTGTGTGTGTGTGTGTGTGTGTGTGTGTGTGTGTGTGTGTGCATATGCACACCAGAGGACAATCTCCAATGTCATTCTCAAGAACACTTCCCACCTCTTTTGATACACCTCTCATTGGCCTGAAGCTCACCAAGCAGGCTAGAATAGCTGGTCAGTGGGCCCCAGAGATCTTTCTGCCTCCACTTTTCTAGTGCTGGGATTATTGCCTGAATCTTTACATGGGTTCTAGGGTTGATCTCTGGTCCTCAAGCTTGTAAGACAAGCACCTTGCTAAGGGAGCCATCTCCCAGGCCTGAGTTACTGCATCACACATAAAGAGGTCCTGGGAAGTGATGAGAAGGAGGAGACACAGCAGCTAGGGCTGTGTGAAGATGGCTCCACCCCAGCTCAGAGAGAGCAGCTGAGCACCCTAAATAGAGACAGAATTTCACACCTATGTGCTACAGATTTTCGAAAGAAGTTCTAGAAAGGACTTGTCACAGCAAATAGTCTTCCTGGAATTATTTTTCAAAGCCTGTTGGATTGAACCCTGAGGCCTCTGACTTCTCAGCAGTTAAGTTCCCCCTACGGTCTTCAGGGACTCATGAGCCCCTGGATAGGAAGGCTGTGGGTCACTAAAGGCTGGGGCTCCTCAGAACTCCATTGATTAATGTTAAAACTCTGAACTTTTAAGTCTTAATATAATGATAGCATAGAGAGGGAAAGAGGTCTGAAACATTTTTCATTTTTATTCACCTTCTTATACCTCTACAAATTGCATTTACACACCTTAAAATACCTTCTTATACCCTAAAACATTTTCTTAGATCCTCACAATTCAAGCTTCCTATCCTCAGACCTTACATAAACTTTACACCTTTTCTCATTCAGTCACTATGAGACACAGGTGGTTACTGAGAACAGTTATTGTAAAGTGAGAAAATAAAGAAATAGCAAAAAGTTACATTGAAAGTTTCTTTGTGAGTTTATCTCTTTTTAGAATCTGGTAGTAGGTAGACTGTGGGTAGACTGGTAGTAGCTCTAGGAAAGTGAGGCCTGACTTTTACATATAAAGAGAACTGAGATGGTAGTTGAAGCCTTGGTTACTGCTGTTAAACTGGCAAAGCTATCACTAGCCTAGTCATCAACATCACCAGAGAGCTGAGTAGATTAAATTTCACTGGAGTAAGTAAGCAGGAAGTACAGATCAAGCAGCTCCAGAATCTATTAAAAATGACAGAGACTTACCAGCTACCTGGACAATCACCCTAGGTTCCTCTGTGGTCACTGGGGTAGAGGTCCTAGGACAGTGCCAGTCTCTGGTCACCAGGCCCAGATCTGACAGACTTTCCTGTAGAGGAAGAATTTGGGGGGACTGGCCTACCTTGTCTAGGCAAAAGAGGGCAATCAACTCAGTTTGGACAGGGCCCTGGCAGTGGATGTGGTAATGGGCAGTTTTTCACCCAGTGGCTGGCTTTGTCACATTTAAAGCAGGCTCCAGGGAGAGTTCTTCTGTGGCCCACCATTTTTGGAGGAGATCACAGGGGATACTGCCAGAAGTCTCTCTATCATGAAAAGCTTTTGTTGTTGTTGTTGTTAGACATTTAAAATGCCATATTCAGCAGATCTCTGAAGAGTTTGAGGACCATTATCTATTAGGTATATCTAAACTAAACTTCACTTGTTTCTGTTTTCTTTTTTTCTTGGCTTAATTTTGAAATCATATACAGGAGGTTAAATAAAGCATATTCCTGTAATTAATTAAATTAATCTGAACACATTAAAGATCATTTATTAAACACATGTGATCATTTATAAGGTGATTGGAATATCTTAATTATCCTTAACAGTTTACAACAAGTTAGTAGCTTTTATAAGACTAGGACTTAGATTCCATCCCTGCCTGTTAGATTTAGCTTTAAAAAAATAACAATTTTTTTTTAGATTTATTTATTTATTATGTATACAGTGTTCTGCTTGCATGTATGTCTGCAGGCCAGACAAGGGCACCAGATCTCATTACGGATGGTTGTGAGCCACCATGTGGTTGCTGGGAGTTGAACTCAGGACCTCTGGAAGAGCAGTCAGTACTCTTAACCTCTCAGCCAAAAAATAACAATTTTTTAACTGAAGCTCTTCTAGTATCAAAATAAAACTTTTTTTTTTTTTTGAGACAGGGTTTCTCTGTAGCTTTGGAGCCTGTCCTGGAACTAGCTCTGTAGATCAGGCTAGCCTTGAACTCAGATCTTCCTGCTTCTGCCTGGGATTAAAGGTGTGTGCCACCACCGCCTGGCAAAATAAAACTTTTTTTTTTATATATAAGAGATTTTCTAGTCATTTTACATATCAGCCATGGATTCCCCTGTCCTCCCTCCTCTCAACCTCTCCCCCCCCAATCCAACCCCCATTCCCACCTCCTCTGAGGCAAGGTCTCCCCTGGAGAGTCAGCCCAGCCTGGTACATTCAGTTGAGGCAGGTCCAATCCCCTCATCCCTGCACCAAGGCTGTGCAAAGTGTCCCACCATAGGCCCTAGGTTCCAAAAAGCTGGCTCATGCACCAAGGACAGGTCCCAGTCCCACTGCCTAGGGGCCTCCTAAACAGTTCAAGCTAATCAACTATCTCACTTATCCAAGGGGCCTAGTCCAGTTCCATGGGGGCTCCTTTAATCGTAGAAACACTCCATAGGGAGACTGGCAACTTTATTGATCCTTTTATAGTATACCATTATAGAACATTCAAGTTTTTGTATGGCTTAGTTTATCCATATAACTAAAGCTTAAAGTGAGAAAAGACAAAGAAGCTAGACAAATATTACTTTGAACTTGAGTAGACCTTAGGAATTTATAAATCTTGATTATCAAATATACCTTATTTATCAAACATGTTGTTACTTACCTAAATTTTCTAGCAGGCTGGTGTTGAATAATTAGCAAAGACTTAGTAGTTAGGTGTAAATATCTAAGTAAGCTTTTGTTGATCTGAGTAGACTTTTATAACCTTAAAATTTTATCTCCATATAGAATATATTCTAAACCAGAGTTGAATCACATATATAGTATGTTGTAACAAATATAACCTTAATTTTTTATCATCATACAAAAGTATATACCAATCCAAAATATTTGAGACTTGTTATTGCTTGCTTAGTCTAAAAAGAAGATACAGTGATAAACAGAGAGTTCATTAGGACTAAGAAGTTTTATAATTATTGCTTTATACCCTCTTAAGATGGTGAAGTCACATGGCATGTACTCTTTAACCTTAGTAAAGAAGGCTGCCAGCCATGTGGCTGCTTACATTCTGATGAGGTCATCGGCCAAGATGGAGGAGAGCTACATGGTTGCTACTTAAAAACATCTGTTTTCCTAGTAGAACTATTTTTTTAAATGAGAGTTGAATCCAAGTTACATACATACACATATAGAGTTGAATCTTACATTCATACACATATCCTAAAAAAGAGTTGAATTTTATATATATATACACATACACCCATGTGTAGATTTTTAATTAGAGGCCCTTTGTTATAAGTTTAAAGCTAAATTTTGTTACAGATTTATAGATTTTTCAACCATACCTAATGAGCAACTTACAAATTCTGAGGTAAGAGTTTACAGCATCATCTTAAGAGATTTTTTTGAGAGCAGAGCACAGAGAAATCATACAGATAAAAGATTTTTAAGAGTGGAAAGTAGAGAAAGTGTAGAGTGGAGCAAATTTAGACATAAGATATTTGGGGATTGTTTGTCTGTGCTGCAGCAGTCATTTTGATTTGTAAGAATTTGGAAATCAAGCTTGCCAATTTTGGGCCATTGATCTGTCCTGAGGCCAGGCTGTTGTAATAAAATCTGAGGCTGTGGAGGAAGAGAGAGAGGGTTACAAAACGGAACATCATGCAGATGTGTTCCTGTAAACTCCGAGAGGGAGAGCTGAAGCTGCAGGACTGCAGGCTGGAGCCAGACACAGCCAGGAGAGTGCGGGGAAAGGGAGCCTGTAAGGGTCTTCAGTAGAGAGACCAGAGGGTGTAGAAGGCCAGAGCAGAGAGTGAATGTCACCCATGTGGTGGGAGCCCGAAGGGTGTAGAAGCTGAATCCAGGAGCCAGAAAGACACTTACAGCATAGGACAAGCAGAGGAGCAAACAGGAACTGAGAAGCAGGGTCAACAGCTCCTCAGGGGAGTAGAGGGAATTAGCAAAGTGTAGGCTGGGAAAGTACAAAGAGGATAGAGCAGGTCGCTCCAAGGGGAAGGAAGCAAGGGAAAAATAAAGAATCCCAGGCTGCCCAGGGCAGGACTGCAGCTCCTGGGCCAGAGAGAGGGGGGGGGAGAAGAAGAAGAAGAAGAAGAAGAAGAAGAAGAAGAAGAAGAAGAAGAAGAAGAAGAAGAAGAAGAAGAAGAAGAAGAGAGAAAAGAGAAGAGAAGAGAAGAGCAGAGAAGAGAAGAGAAGAGGAGAAGAGGAGAAGAGAAGAGAAGAGAAGAGAAGAGAAGAGAAGAGAAGAGAAGAGAAGAGAAGAGAAGAGCAGAGAAGAGAAGAGAAGGGAGATGTCCATGAGGGTATAACAGGCCAGAGGTGCAGCAGGCTGCAGGAGCCAGAGAAGCACATAGGTTCCCACGTGGAGGTCAGAGCAGGCCAGAGGGAAGCAGAATTGGACTCTAGAATTTGGAATCAAACTAATAAACAAATGATCCGCACATTCCTTAGGAGACTTGGTTCAGAGGGGACACTGCAGGGGAGAAGTGACCTTCAGTTCACAGTTGGCAAATCCTGTTCATGACACCAACTCTTACGCCACCCACTTTGCCCTCTCTGGTCCTTGCTCAGCCTGGGTGTGTAGCTAGGGTGTAGAGCGCTGGCCTAGCAGGTGGGTTCCAGCTCCAGCTCCATGTGAGGAAAGGGTGGCGGGAGAACAAATAAAAACACAATACTAAATGAAAGACAGAAAAGAGAGCCTGAGATGTGATCCTATCTGTGCCAAACATCCAAAGCAGACAAATGTACAGACAGAAATAGTACTGCTGGGGGTTGGGTGGGGTGCAGGAGACCACACTGAGAAGGTGTAGGGCATTGCTAGAAGATGAGGATTTCTCTGGGGAATGACAAAAACATTCTTGGACTGGTTTTGCTGACAGTTCCTCAACTCTGTAAACATACTAAAAGCCGCTGAATTATAGACTTCCTAAAAAGCTTTTCCAGGAGCTTTCATTTCATGTCAAGCTCCCCACCTCCTGCCCGGAAGTCTCCTAGGATCTGGTGCAAAGCAAGTCAGGGTGAATGGCATGTGTCAGCCCTGCAGTTCTGTTCCTTCCTCTCCTGGTGGCCCTTTCTGGTGACAAGTGTCAGGTGCCACACCCAGAAGAAAAGGGAGGCAGTCAGGGTGCATGTTAAACAACCCAGTGAAAATTGGTTTCTCCCTGGCTGCTGGTGAGATAGAACACACAAACTCACAGCCTGTCTCGTGGTTGACATATCACCAAACACAAGGTTTGGAATTCAATCTGGCAAGTTTGTTCTGAGAAGGAAATTCCAGAGAATGGTTCCACACTGAAGTGGTCCTGCCGCATGTCACAGGCATCACACAGGTGACCTGCAGGTACGCAGCAGACAACGCTCTTTTCTTTCTCTCAGCATTCCCTACTCCCCTCCCTCCCTCAGCATGGATGATATAGGCAGATATGGGTTGAGTGATTCCGTGTCATCCCCTCCCGGTGGGACCAGAGTCCTGGTCACTCCTCACTGCCTCTCCTCTCCTCCCTCTGTTCTAACCAGCCCCGCTTGACCCTGCTCTCCTGGATCTGGAGATGCAAGCACACATCTAAAGTCCTAACCCTGACCTGCTACTCAGTGGGAGGACCTGGGTCACTCACCTGCCACCCTGTGGTGTCCCTCACCGCTGTCCCAAAGCCCCATGCTTTCTATCTACTCCTGTTTGTCAAGATAACACAGACAAACCTCTTTGGGGCAGGAGTCCCACCCAGTCACGTAAGTCCTCCATCACCCAGAATTTTGAGTAAATGTATTCTAAGATAAAGTGTTATTAATATCCAGGGTTGTAGCCCATCCTGCTTTGATAACTACCTGACTTACCATTTCATTCGGTTTATTCCCCTGCTGAACACACACCATGAGGCTCCTCTTCGCTCACATCCAGACCAAATGCAATGAAGAACTTGGAGGTAGCTGAGTCTACAGGTATCTCCGGTTCATTTTTCCCAGTTCTTGTTCCTCACCACAGGAAAAGGCAACCTAGAAAGAAGAGGAAATCAAAGCAAAACACAAGGGAGCACAGACTTGCGCTTCAAACACCTTTTGAGGGGCACTATTCTAAGCCCACAAAGTCAAGCTTATCCTGCTCTATGCTGGGGCCTTGGCTACCAGCGGGCGGGTGGGTTCATCATAACAAGCCTGTCAGGAGAGATGGGGAGAGTGACGTGAGGGTGGGGGTGATGTACTTTGGGAAACCAGGGTCCTAGGTCTGTCCACACCACCCCCTGGGCCCTGGCACTTCCATTGGCTCCAGGGTGTCCCACCTGTTCCAATGCCCTCCTGCAGTCCCACCTGCTAAGGCAGCAGGATCTCCCATCTACCGGCCAGCATCCCCCAGGGCGCTGCAAAGGCACTATGTGTGTCCAGAGAGAAAAATGACCACTTGTCCTCAGGTGGATAGTCCAAGCACACAAGCAAGATTGGCTTGTAAAGTCTCCTGGTTTCTCCCAAGACATTCAAAGGTAGCAGCCAATCTGAACCACTCAGAACACAATTTCCCTGGCAACTGGAGCAAAGCTCTTCCCTCCTGTCCTGTGGGGATGTTAAAAATAACACATACTCAGGCCACGGTTACTCACATCTCCAATTACCTGCTGTACTGTCCCCCTGGCTGCAGCAGACGCCCGGCTCCCTTGCATCTCATCCATCACCAAGGCAGCCTTGTCAGGACGTGGGGTAACTCACCTGCATACCCTTGCTTATACCTCCTTCCTGCCTGCAGGGAAAAAAAAGCTGGAGTTTGGTCATTAGCAGAGGGGCTGGAGTGTGTGTGTGTGTGTGTGTGTGTGTGTGTGTGTGTGTGTGTGTGTGTGCTTCTTGAGTTCATACATCATCCCTGGCTTCAAATCTAGTGTGTAGGAATCTTCCTTGCCTTTCCCCCATTCCATATCAGAACCTCCCTTCCATGGTTAAAATCTCAGTTTCCTGGTTTACTGGATCACACATGTGCAAACTGCAGATAGAACCCCGGGCCTCTCACAATCAAAGCGTGTGCACTGTCAGTCAGCTACACTCAGGCCCCTCTCTCCCCTTCCCCGTGTAGCACTGATGTTCTAGTCACTAAGCAACCTTCAGAATTCTGATGAGACCGCCCTCTTCTTCCTCCCCCGTCCCTCCCTCTGTCCTGTCCCATCTTCCGTTCTTTCTTCTAATATGATTAACACAAACCCAAAAAGATTTGAAACAGTTAGCTCAATGAGCTTTGACACTTGTATAAGCAGGGCAGAATATAGAGCATGCCCAATTCTCTCTAGAATGTTCCCTCATGTATTTTCCACCTTTCACGGAAGAACATGAGGTAGATACATTCAACATGGTGTCCTCAAACGTGAAGAGAAAGCTCAAGTTTCTTGTGGGAGAAATCAAGAGGTGAAAATTCGAGATAGGGATAGTGACACATGTCTATAATTCCAGAGTCTATGAAGCGGAGGCAGAAGATGGAGATTTCCTGACCAGCCTGGGTATAGTGTTAGACCTGACTCAAAAGTAACAAGCAACAACAATAATAAAGACGTTTATGGAGGGAGAGGGATGGCTCAGTACTTGTTGATTGGGTAAGAGCACTTGTTGCTCTTGCAGAGGACCTGGGTTCAATTCTCAGCACCCACATGATGGCTCATAACCATCTGTTACCCCAGTTTCAGGGGATCTGATGCCTTCTTCTGACCTGTTGGGAACACATTGGTGCATAGACATACTGGCAGGCAAAACACTTATACACATAAATAAATATTTTTTAAAGACCTTCATAAGTAAGCTCTATTTTTCAGTTATTATAAACTACTTATTTAGTATGTTATCCTCTATTTTAATATTTAAAGACTGAATTCCTAAGTGGTAACATTACAGCTCTTGTACTAATAAAAAAAAACACATACCAAAGGGTTTATTTTGTGTACCCTTTAATCTGAAAAACAGTAACAGGTTACAACTAATTAAAAGGAAAACTCCCAAGAGTGGACACATACAGGGGCAACCAGCAATGTCAGCATGAATTGCTTACTAAATGAAAAACTGGCTCCTTTTGTGGTGGCAAAGGAGTCAATTATGCTTCCCCTGGGGAAAAATGTATTGTCATGGTTAAACCTGTGTGTTTCAGATGTGATGAGGAAGGAGAAGCTTTTGACTCACATCTGTGACCCCAGCACTGTGCAGACCAAGGCAGGAAGAGTCCCCTGAGTTCCAGATCAGCCCAGGGATACAGTGTGAGACCTTGCTCCCCAGAAAATGAAAGTAAGTTAGATCTAGCGGTAATAAACCAGGAAACTCGAGGAGGCCCATGTAGACTTTTCTGTCTCTGTGTGTTTGTTCAGATGAAGGTTATCCCTCTCTGGGGTACAGGGAAGGTAGCTCTTTAAGGGGAGTCTCAGAGAACCTCACTTTATTATTCAGGATTCTCTGGAAGTACAGAAGTGGGAGGATGAATCCATATTACAAGGGGGATTCATTAGATTGGTTTACACAGAATGGGCTCGGTAGGTAGTCCCACAATGGTTGGCTGCATGTTGGAGAGGCTGAGAAATCGGTTCGCTGCTCAGTCCACAATGCTGGATGCTTTAGCAGTTCCAGGCTTTCCGAGGAGGTCTGCAGTCCACGTTGGAGGGCCGAGGAAGCTGTGTTCTGATGTCAGGAGAAGAATGCAGCAGCAGTGGCCACCAACGGTGATGGACTCACAACAAGAAGCGAAGGCAGGCAAGCTTCTTCCTCAGACTGGAAGGTGCCATTCACTCTGGGGGAGGGGCTTCCCCTTTCATTTACTTCTGTCTGGAAATCCCCCACCCCAGACACACCCAGAAGCAGGTCTCTTGGTTTCTTCCAGATCCAATCAGCCTGACAAGGAAGATTAGCCACCATGCCCCTCAGGGTCTTGACACTCTGGTTTGGGGGAGGAAGGCAGGAAAGTGGCCATGACCTTCCTGCTTCTGCTGTCTTCTCAGAAGCTACAGTGCCATGTTTGGGGGTAATGTATCTTAAAACACTACTTTGTTGCTAATTTATTAAATTAGTACAGGAATTTGCTACAACGGATCAACCAATACCAATATATTATTATGGGCTAAAATCTGTAATTTACCCTGATTTCCCCAATTTCTCCCTAAGGTCCTTTAAAGGTCTTGGGACACTTCTCCCCCTCCCCCAACGGCCTACTGTTATCATGCTGCTGGTATTCACTTATTTCTACTGTCATGCAATATTCCTTTGTATCACGGTTGGTTTTGAGATTTATTTATTTTATTTTATTTTATTTTATTTTATTTTATTTTATTTTATTATTTTATGTATATGGTTGTTTTGCCTACATGTACATCTATGCACCATGTTCATGCCTGGTGCCCATGGAGGCCAGAAGAAGGCATCAGACCCCCTGGAGCTGGGATTACAGATCCTTGTGAGCCACCCATGGGTGCTGGGAATCAAACCCAGGTTCCCTAGAAGAGCAGTCAGTGCTTTCAACTGCTGAGCCATCTCTCCAGCACTTGTGATTGTTTTTAATGTTAACTTGCCACAAGTTAGAATCTCCTGACTACAGAGTGTCACCTGAAGAAGTGTCCTGATTGCCTTGATTGAGTGGGAAGACCCACCCTGAACGTGGGCGGTACCTTCCGGTAGCAGTCCTGATGAAAAGGGTGTGGCGAGGAAGATCACCCACCTGGCTTTTGCTCCTTGGCTGTCCCTTTGTCAAAGAGTTAATTTGCCCTGTTGCTCCTGCTGATTCCTTTGCTGACATGACAGCAAGTGTCCCCAAGATTTCTTGGCAGACTAGGGACCAGCAGCTCCAGGAACCTTCTGAGCTTCCGACACAAGATCCGGACTGCTGAAGCACCCAGCCTCAAGGACCACATGATAATGAGGCATCCAGATTTTTTCAGCTGTGTTGAGGGTCCATCCGCAGATGTCGAGATCAAGGGTGTATTGTCAATGTCAAAACCCACTGTGCGCAATGATTTCTGTTAGTAGGAGTGTTTACCACTATTGTTTCCAGTGCTAGGGATTGAATCCAGAGCCTCACACATGCCGACTGAGCACCTCTGAGCTGCATTCCCAGCCCTGCCCACAATTCCTAACACAAGAAAGCTTTGTAGTTCTCATTCTTTTCTACACAATCTTGTGCTTTTCCAGCTTGAAACTCCAGGCAAATCTTCCTGAAGATGTCAAGTTCAGCATCTTCCCATATTCACGAGACAAAATAATTCATATACTAATATCACATATCCTTCATATTCAAAAATTTAATCTTTCACAGTGCATTAACTACTAGAAAAACTGGATTGCTGTGGGCATAGTGTGGAAAGGGGCACACAGTGAGGCAGAATAAGAAAGGAGCCAAAAACAAAACTGTTCTCTCTAAAAGGAATAATTCTATCTAAACCAACGGTGGAATGGAGGTCATGTGACACTCAAAGCTGATATATACTCTGTATCTGAAATGGCCTCCATAACCCACCAGCAGGGCTGGGGATGCTGCAGGCTTCCAGTGTCCCTCTTGGGCACTCCTCTTTGCCCTCATTCCACGACTCCTGCTACCCATCAGTGGCTTTTCTCATGCCTATCTTGTGTCCCAAAGCCTCAAGATGTGATGGCTCTGGTGGTCACCATCAGCCAAGCTGGACTGAGGAGTTGAAGACCCCTGAATTCACAGAGCACAGGGCAGCCAATAATGTAACTAGCTCTGAGAACTGGCCTATGGTCCAGGGTCTCCACATGCTGGCCGTGGAGACAATAGGCACATGTGCTATCTGGCTCACAGTGGGTGGGTGTGGCACCAAACAGGCCAGCTTGGGTTTCTCTTTGGCAAAGTGACCAGAGGTTCTCCCCCACCACCTACTAATAAATATCCCACAGCAGCGCACTAGTGATTGAATGGAGAGTTGAGGACCATCTGAAGCTACATAACTATCATCTGGGAACTTGTTTCTCCCTTAAATGCTGTCATCCACTCCAGGGCTCCTAATTCCAACTGGACAGGCATTACATGCTGCTTTCTCACTCTTTGCCATGGATGAGCACGGATATAATTCACAGGAGCTTCCCAGTAGGATAAAAAGTGAAAGAGGAAGAGGGAGAGGAGGAGGGAGAGAGGAAGGAGAGGAGGAGGGAAGGGAGGAGGTAGAGGAGGAGGAGGGAGGGAAGGAGGAAGGGGAAAGAGATGATCCATGGGATCTGTATATTCCAGGTGTGGGGTTTCTGTAATCCTACTTTCCATTTATAAAATTCACTTAGTCATGATAGATGGCTGATGGACAGATGGACAGATAGATAGAATCTATGATGATTGATATGATATATAGATAATAGATTGATAGATATAGACAGATGATTGATTATATAGATAGATGATAAATATAGGGAGATGATAGAATATATACAGATGATAGATATATAGAGATATTATATACAGATAATAGATAAATTGATAGATAAAGACAGATGATTGGTTATAGAAATAAGTGATTGATGGTAGATAAATATAGACAAATAATAGCTGATAGATAAATGACAGCTCTGTAGACACATAACAGCTATAGATAAGTAACAGGAGGATGATAGATACAGGTAGGTGATACATAGATGGGGGATAGATGGCTGATGGAGCGTTATGTCTCCTGATCTAACAACATTCATCCAGGACCATTTTCACGTGCACGTGCTATTACAGAATGAGTAAACTGACAAGGAGAGAAACAAGTGACTTCCCAAATTTAAACCTGACAGTTTGGACTGAGCCTCTCTGTTGTGCTGTGAGAGGTCCAGGGGCAGTGGGCTCTCATGTCCTCTTGCCACACTGTCAATCGCTGTTTTGTGCATAAAAGACAAATGACCGCAGATAAGTGTGCAGTATGGCTGACAGTGTGTTTTTGGATGAATGATGGGGTGAGGTGTTGCCTCGTCACATCCTGGGTACCCCAATTTAAACAGATAATATTTTCCAGCCAGGAGATGTGGCTGTGTCACTGGGTAAATGCCTTTTCATTGAACAAAGCTGCTTGCATGCCCTTCAGAAACATTCAGCAGCCTCCTTTAGTCTTTTGAAGGAGATACTCTCTCCAAATGGTTTTCATCTCCTGTCACCGACTCTACCTGCAGGAGTGATGGATAGACCTGAACATATCTCAAAGAGGAGACAGCAAATGTGATGTCAGGCAAGTTTTCCAGGGTGTCTCTGTGTCTCTGTCAGTCTGTCTGTCTGTCTCTCTTTTTCAAATGTGCGGGTGTCAAAACTCACCTCAGCCCAAGACTGTGATATTTCACTGCTATTGTGGCCCAGGTATTTCTGAGCTGCTTTTGATGCTGGGGCCTCGCGGCCTGATTCACATGCATGGCAAGTGTGACTTGATGCAATCACATGCACTTGCCCTGAGCTCAGCCTGAGTGTCCTCAGTCTAAAGTGTGCTCTGTGAGGCATGAATAGCTGCCACACGGAGCCTCGGGAGGCGGGATGATGTTACCTTCAGATGCCTGCAGCTATTCTTGGCAGTCTCTGTGGTGCTGAGGGCTCATTATATCCCTGGATGCTACTCTCTCTGGGACATTTTAAAAATGGCCCTGCAAAGCTCCTCTGGCAGCCGGAGGAGTTTCATCCAGCTTTCTTACCTCCACACTAGAGCCATCCAATCTGACCTTAAGAGAGTCACTTAGAAGAATTCCTCCTCTGGGATGCCTGGGGCTCCCTGGCCAGCCAGTTTAGCCTAATGGGCGAGCTCCAGATTCCAGACCCTGTCTCAAAAACTAAGACAGAGAATTGATTGAGGAAGGCACTTGACATCAATGTTGATCTTTGGCTTACACACACACACACACACACACACACACACACACACACACACACACTATTGGCAACTTAAAAAAAAATTTCCCTCTCTGCCTGTGTCAGGTACCATTTCAGAAATGCTACCACCTGTAATTCAGGACCACCGGCCAACTTGCTGGTTTGCTTTAATCTAATAAGCCTGTCACAGAGGAAAGTCCTGGCAAGCAGAGCTTCTGTGGCTGCTGTGGGGCTGAGTTTCTGTCAAAATCAAAGCTGCACTCTTGTTGAGACAATGTCCCCTGTGCAGACCCAGGAACTCACAGTTGTCCAGCTGCAGCCTTCCCCGTGCTGGGACCGCAGGCATGCACCGCCACGAATGCAGAGCTGCTCTTGTTTCTGTCTGTTAGGAAGTCGAAGCACCCTGAACAACCAGAGTAATGGAAAAAGCCACACAGCTGACTGAATGCTCCCTTTCACTCAGAGAGAATAGAACCAATGCAGAGTCAGGGACGGTCACGGTTTAGACGTGGAATTGCTCCCACAGTTCCTGCGTTGGGCACTTAGTCACCAGATGTTTGGGGGTGGTTGTGCAGCCTCGCGAGCTGGGATAGGTCACTGAGGGTAGGCCTTTTGGGGCTACAGCTCAGTCTCTCTGCTTCCTGCTCTGACTTCTGTGTGGGAGGCATTGGCTGTAAGCACCTGCTTTCATGCCTTTCCTGGCCTGACAGAGTGGTAAAGGGAGTCAAAATCCTACCACCCACCACCCACTCCTGCCCCGAGAAAAGTAATGAATACAGAGCATGAGAGATAGGAAGTGAGGCCAGGTCTCACCCAAGTGTCATCGTACTGAGTACAGGGTGTGGGAGTCTGCACTGGACTCCAGTTGCTCCAGGGAGGCAAAAACACCTGCACAAGGAAAGACACTGAAGGAAGCTTCACGGTCACAGTGAACTAAGTGAGCCTTGTCGTGCAGATGAGGCAGGCATGCCCCCTTATCTAGATTTTGTGATAGAGAAAAGAAAACCTTCCCCTGGGAATACACGACTATAATAACACGTGATACAAGTTTTTGATTCAAATTCACAGAACCTTTTTCCAGCCACCAAATATCACAGGGTGATGTTTTATTCAAAGTGTTCCCAGGTTGGTGGCATCTTCAGGAAACTGAAAAACAAATCCTCTCTATCAGCTGGACCACAGGACTTTTCCTTAGACAATGGCCCAAGGGTATAAGCTAGTTGCAATACAGGTCACAAAATCTGAAAAGAAAAGGGTTCTGCATGTGAGAATCAGATTCAACAGCTGTCAGGGCAGATCACAGGGGACTGGGTGGGTCTGAGGACAGTCTGACTGTGAAGATACCTAAAAAACAAATGAGGGGCTGGAGAGGTAGCTCAGCAGTTAAGAGCACTTGCTGCTCTTGCAGAAGACCTGAGTTCAGTTCCCAGTGCCCATACAGCAGCTTTCAACAGTCTCTAACTTGAGTTCCAGAGGATCTGATGCCCTCTTCTGGCCTCCGAGGGCATCAGGCATATATCTGGTACACATACATAACACAGAGGTGAAAATTCATACACATAAAAAAATAAGCAAATAAAAACCAAATGGGATTGACTAACAAACTTAACACAAAATAAATGAGATGAAACAAACGGATGGACTAAACAATAGATTAGATATGGCCAAAGAGACACTTAGTAAAATTAAAGAATATGTTTTCAGTGAGACATGGTGCATGCCCACGGTTCTCGGGAGACTAAGGCAGAGAGAGAGGATCAGGAGTTCAAGGTCAATTTGGGCTACAGAGTGACATTATGTCAGAAAAAGTTGAGAGAAAGACGGGAGGGGAAAAAGGGAAGTGAAAGGAAGGAAAGAAAGGAGGGAGGGAGGGAGGAAGAAAGAAAGGGAGAGAGGAAGGGAGGGAAGAGAGTAATGGAGACTGAAATGACTGTGTTAGCCTTTGTCTTAAGTGTAAGCTAGAGTGGAAGAGTAGGCCATAGTCTAAAACATAAGAGGAGCTGGGGATGTAGCTCACTTGGTAGAGTGCTTACCTAGCATGCATAAGGTCCTGAGTTCAATCCTCCAACACTGCACAAACTGGGTATGGTGGTGCACATCTGAAATCCCAGTTCTCAGGTGCTGGAGGCAAGAGGATCAGGGTTCAAGGTCAACCTTTGCTACACAGTGTTGCAGGCCAACCTGGTTAATGTGAGACTCATTCTCCAAAAGCTAAAAAATTAGGGGGAAAATGTTTCACAAAACTGTAAAGGACACTAAATTTAGATCCAAAGAACCCAGTGAATTCCAGAGTGATAAGGAGGCAGAAGGCCCATTGGGGGGGGGGGGGGAGAGGACAGCATAGTGTCTAGAGGTCTTAGTGCTGTGCAGGACACTGCCTAGCTTCTGTCTTCATAGGTTGAGTGTGTGTCCTGGAAGAGCTAAGATGAGTCATGAGCCTGAAAAAAAGCCCTAATGGGACCAAAACAGCAAAAGCCTTTTTACCACAAGAGTGTATATATCAGCAAATGTTGAAAACGAGTCTTGTGTTCATCAGGAGGCAGGAAGCTGTCCAAATAAACCAAGCATCCACACAATGGAGGTCTTTAAAAAGAATGGACATGTGATTTCCCAACAGAGAAGAGAGAGGAAAAACTGAACGGTGGAGGCTTGGGATTTAATCATTCCAAAGGAAGGCCAAAAAAGTGGGGGGGGGGGCAAGGAGTGTAGGTTGATTTTTTTTTTCTCTTTCCTGGTCAGCCACCCAACTTCCAAATAAATACATGGAGACTTATTCTTACTTATGAATGCCCAGTCTTCACTTGGCTTATTTCTAGCAAGTTTTTCTTAAATTATCCCATCTACCTTTTGCCTCTGGGCTTTTATCTTTCTATATTCCTTTCTTTCCTTCTTACTCTGGGGCTGGCTGGGTGCCTGGCCCCTGGTGTCCTCCTCTCCTCCTTTTCTCAATCCTCCTTCTCTCTCTAGCCTAGATTTCTCCTCCTATTCATTCTCTCAGCCTGGCAGCCCCGCCTAGTTCTCTCTCCTGCCTTGCTATTGGCTGTTCAGTTCTTTATTAGACTAATCAGATGTTTTAGACAGACAAAGTAACACAGCTTTACAGAGTTAAACAAATGCAACATAAAAGAATGCAACACATCTTTGCATTATGAAGCAAATATTCTACAGCATAAACGAATGTAACACATCTTGAACTAACATTCCACAACACAGGAGAAGACACAAGAAGAAAAACCAGGACAAAGACAAGAACACAACAATGTACACTCAGTACATTGTCACAGCAATGACAGGTGGACATAGTCCGTGTTTACAAAAGAAGCTCCACCCATGTTTTTATGACAAGATATAGCTCAAATGTAAAGATCCTAGAAAATCATGTATTAAGCAAACATTACCCCCAAAAGACTTTAAAGAAAGTAAGATTTGCTAGAGGTTATACCAGAGATAAAGACAATAACTAAAGGCCCAACTTGTAAGAATGAACTGGTAGGAATGTGATATTTAACTTAAAAATATATTAAGTAAAATTTGACATGTCTAAAAAGAGAGGTATAAAGTTTACCTGAATAGTGAGAGATCTAAAAGTACCTCTCTGTAGCTGACTGTGATTGGCATGCTGAAAGTAGACCAATGATCAGTAAGCATGGAAGTGTGAACTAATCTTGACAGCCTTGCTGTAGAGATGGAGAGGAAGGAGGAGAGGGAGGGAGGGATGCATTCTCAGGCTTAGAGAAAGCACAAGCATGCATTCAGTGTCCACGGAAATGAGCCGCCTTCTAGATTAGAAAGCCCCCCTACCACCCTGTGGAGCAAAGAACAGCTCCTGAGACGGCAGTGTGGTTATGTGAGAGGATGATGGTAACAGTGACATGAACCTGGAGGGAATTACACACCTAGGTGTTAAAAAGAGACTCCTTGGGTTGATGAGATGGCTCATGGGTAAAGGCTCTTGTTGCCAGCTGATGACCTGAGTTCCATCTCCTGGACCACGTGGAAGAGGGAAAGAACCAATTTTTGCAAGTTGTCCCACATCATTGACAACACCCTTACAAATAAATAAATAAATGTAGTAATAGAAAAAGGTTTTCAAATTGACTTATTCTCAAAAAGATTTTTTTTTATTTTGACAAATAAGAACTATGAATGGTCATGGCATACAGAATATGTTTTTTATTAGTTCTTTGAGTATTTGATTCAATGAAATACTCCCTCCCCTAACTCTTCCCAGATCTAACCCCCTCCATTTCCACCCAAATCTGTGTCCTCCTTTTCCCCCTACATCAAAGTCAATTTGTGCCACCCATATACTCTTTTTGAATCTGTTTGTTTTGTTTTTCTTTTTTGAGACGAGTCTCACTATGTAGCCCTGGCTGGCCTGGAACTGACAGTGTAGACCAGGCTGGCCTCCTACTCCTAGAAATTCACCTGCCTCTGCCTCCCTGCCCACATACTCTTGGATGTGTGCCCTTTCACTGGAGCATCGCTGACTTATTATAGTTTGTGTTCCTAGAGAAATCGGGCCCTTCTTCTCCCAGCAGCTAACAATTGCCAACAGCTCCTCAGCTAGGGGTGGGAGTTGGTGTTGAAGCCCCCGCTCTCCATGCTGGGATTTGGTGTGGCTGGGCTGGTGCATGCTGTCACAGTCTCTGCAAGTTCATATGTGCAGCCGCTCTGCTGTGTCCAGAAGACACTGTTCCCTTGCAGTCATTCACCGCGTCTGGCTCTCACCCTCCTTCCGCCCCCTCTTCAGCAACGATCCTTATGTCTTTGGAGGTGGGGTGCAGCATGACGTTTGGTTATAAAAAATAAATTCTAAGCTACTTATTGTTCCATTACAAAATGACAGTGGGAATGGAAAATGATTAAAAATGATTAAAATGATTAAAAATAATATACACAGGACTTGTGGGAGAATCAAAGCAGATGTCTATGAACTTAAGTCTGACCGTTATAAAAAGAATGCCTCTAAAGAGATGAGCGCAGCATTCATATTAGCTTGATTAATAATGTCTTTTGCAACAGGGCAGGGTGGTGCCTGCCTTTAATCCCAGCACTAGGGAGTGTAGGGGCTGTGGGGCAGGGGTATGCAGAGGGCAGGTGTATCTCTGTGGGTTCAAAGCCAACCTGGTCTACATACTGAATTTCAGGACAGCCAGGGCTATGTAGAGAGACCCTGGCTCAAACAGCAATGAAATGCCTTTTGCAGAGCAAAAGTTTTTCTTATTTTTTTGAGATAGGTGTCACAAATAGCCTAGATGATATGGGAAAGATGGGGTGTCTTTGAGTTTTATGGAAGCCACTGTGGTGGTTTGAATAAAAATGGCCCCCATAGGCTCATAGGAAGTGGCACTTTAGGAGGCATGGCCTTGTTGGAATAGGTGTGGCATTGTTAGAGGAAGTGTGTCACTGGGAGCAGGCTCATGTTCAAGCCAGGACTAATGTGGCAGTCTCTTCCTGCTGCCTGCCGATCCGGATGTAGAGCTCTCAGCCTCTTCTTCAGCGCCATGTCTGCCTGCACACCACCATGCTTCCTGCCATGGTCCTGACCTCTGAACTGTAAGCCAGCCCCAATTAAATAGAGTTGCCTTAGTCATGGTGTCTCTTCACAGGAATAGAAACCCTAACATAGACAGCCTCTGATAGGCTTTAACTCAGGAGTTAGGATGCCAAATTCTCATAAAACTTCACTGAGCCAGTGACCTCGGAGGTCATCTTGTAAATTCAAAGGATAAAGTCCATGGACCACAGAGGATGAGTGTTAGGGAGTTTAGTATAAATTTACATACAGGTGGGAGTGAGGCAGAGTGGAGGGGCAGAGCTACTAGATAACAGGAAAGATCCCTGGGAAGAGGATAACACTGATCTGGTAGGCTGAGGGCTTTTTACACAGATTATAGCAGAAACTGGGGTGAGGAATGGGGAGGGGCACAGTAGCAGGCTTTCTTTTGGGCTATCAACCAGCTCCCAAATCATGACAGAGACTTCTTATTACTTATGAATGCTTGGCCTTAGCTTATGCTTATCTCACTAGCTCTCATAACTTAAATGAACCTGTTTCTCTTTGTCTATGTTTTGCTTGGGACTTTTTACCTTTCTTTCCTTCTGTCTGTCCTATAGAATGTCTGGTTGACCGGAGGCTGCCTTGCTGGCTGGCCCTGGGCATCTCCCTCTCTTTCTCCCTTGTTCGTTCTCTCTCTTCTGTCTCTCTCCATCCAGCCTAGATCCCTCCTACTACTTATTCTCTCTGCCCACCAGCCCCCAATACCCCTCTACTGCCTAGCTATTGGCCATTCAGCTTTTATTAAACCAATCAGGTGCCTTAGGCAGGCAAGGTGAAACAGAAATACATCTTTACATGATTAAAAAATGCAGCATAATCAAATGTAACACACCTTTACATAGTTAAAGTAATAGCCCACAACAAGGAATGAGCTAGTCAGCCCATTTGGACCAACCACTGGGTGTCCAGGTGCTTCTCCCCTCAGTTTCGGTCCCCTCCTCATGTGTAGCTTCCAGGCAAGGAAGAGACAAGGAACCAGCAACTAGAACTCTCTTCTGGCATTCCTGGCCTCCAGGGAGGACCTTGTCAGAACCATTGCTTTGGGGTCCCTGTCCTACCTGACCAGTTACTATCTCTTGTTTTTATCACAGGCTCCCCTTTAGCCTAGCATGACCTTGAAATTCTGATCCCTGCTGCACCCCATCTGAGTGAGTTTGGGGGAATTGGGGAGGTCTGTGTTGACATGTGTGGACTTACCTACAGATGTTCAGTTGTTACAGGACCTGTCATTGAAAACACTCCTCCCTGAAGTTTACTGCTTTTGCTCCTTTGCCGAAGGTGAGTTGACCATATCAGAGTGGGTCTGTTCCTGGGCCTCTATTCTGTTTACTGAAACCTGTGTTCCCTTCATCTGGTTGTCTGCTCTCTTGCTAATTCCACACTGGTCTCTAGGTTACTGAAGCTTTATAGTGAGTCCGGAGTTGGGGAGTGTCCGTTCTCTGAGTTTCTTCTCCTTCAGTGTTGCATGGGCTGTCCTGTGTCTTTTGCCTTTCCAAATGAACATTAGGATCACTTTGTCATTTCACAATCTTTTACTGAGCTTTTGATGGTGACTCCACCAAAGCCACAGCTCAACGGGCAGCTCTCCCCATCCATGAACATGGGATGTTTGTCACTTATTTAGTTCTTTGTTTTTGCTTATCAGACCTTTGTAGTTTTCCAACATAGGTCTTTGTAGTAGTAACTTTCCTTGTTGCTGTAACTAAACACCTACAAAAGCAACTTAAGGGAGGAAGCATATATTTGGGCATGCAGTTTGAGGATGCAATCCATCAAGGAAAGGAAGGCACGACATCAGGAACGTGAGGCGGCCAGTCACATCACATCCACAGTCAGGAAGCAGAGAGAGATGCATGCTGTGCTCAGCCCTGCTCACTCCTTTTTTATTCAGTCTGAGACCACAGCCCATAGGATGGTGCTGCCTGCATTTTAGGGTGGGTCTTCCCACCTCAATTAAGATATTCCCTCACAAACTTACTCAGAGGTTTGTTCTCTAGGCAATTCTAGATCCTGTCAAGTTGGCAGTCAACATTAACCATCACAGTCATGTACATACTGTTAGATTTCTACCCAAGGTGTTTTTTTTTTTTATCTTTTCCCTTTTCTTTCTTTCTTTTTTTTTTGTGCTAAAGGAATTTTTAGAAGAAAATGAAATTAGAAAGCTTAGCAATTACAAAGAAGTAAAGTAAAAGGGGGAACATTAAGCTGCATAATTGGAGGCATAATTCCAAAGGCAGAATAGCACAAGAATAGAATGTAGTTTGTTAAGAAGGCATAAAGACAGCCCAGAGGCTTCTTTAGTGGTGCAAACGTGGGAACAATCTGAGCCTCACAAGAAGAGCCTGCGAGCCTCAGAGGCAGAGCTGATTGTCCACAGAGCTGACTTTACCAGGCTGCCTCAGCCCTTGCCACTGCACAACACCATACACCCCGGGCAGGGCAGGCGGGGGGCGGGGGGTAGGAAGCAAGAAGAGGAGACAGGGAAAGCAGAGCTCAGAGCTCAGATATTGCGTGTCTCCTCTATTGGTCCCAAAGCCACCATGAGGAGCTGAGACGCCACCTGCCCTGAGAAGGCACAGGCTGTCAGACAGACCCAGGGGAGGTACCAAACAAAGAACTCCTCTGCTTGGCGGAGGAACTGTTTATTGTCAAGGCTGAACTCTGAGAGCAAGGGTTTCAGAAACTGAAAACAGTGGGGGTTAAACTACATTTTGGTAAAAAGAAGAGAAATCCCAGGTGGTGAGTGCTGAAAACGATGGGATGGAAACCCAAAGAAAGGTTGTCAGTGTGGTTTGGTTCCGGTGGAGCAGACTTTAGCATAGGTAGGCCATGCCGTGGTGTCGAGGGCAGGTGCAAGGGCCGTGGGGCTTTCTTACTCAAGCTGTACCCTCACCTCTTCCCTAACTCAGGAGAAACCAAAACTTGGGGTGGAAATCAAGGAAGGGGGGCCTGAATTCCATACCTATGTCAGCCTCTCTCCCTAAAAGAGGAAGGAGTCCCAGGAAAGACAAGAGTGACCTCATCAGGTCCTGCAGAAGTGATGACTCCAACAGGCCTAACCAGGAGGTTACAAGTCCCAGGAACACATAGACTCTGCACCAGCTGACCAGCTGTGAGGGTCAGTTACTCAAAGGGATCACATAAGAAAAAACCCAAGCCGGGCAGTGGTGGAGCATGCTTTTAATCTCAGCACTCAGGACGCAGAGGCAGGAGGATCTCTGAGTTTGAGACTATCCTGGTCTACATAGTGAGTTCCAGGATGGCCAGGGCTACAGAGAGAAACCCTGTTTCAAACAACCAAAAAGAAAAAAAAAGCCAACTCTCTCTCTCTCTCTCTCTCTCTCTCTCTCTCTCTCTCTCTCTCTCTCTTTCTCATTTTTTTTAGAGACAGGTTTCTTTGTGTAGCCTTGACTGTCCTGGATCTCACTCTGTAGACCAGGCTGGCCTCAAACTCACAGAGATCTGCCTGCCTCTGCCTCCCGAGTGCTGGGATTAAAGGCGTGCGCCACCAACGCCGGGCTCCAAGTCTCTTTTTTGTCACGTGTGTGTGTGTGTGTGTGTGTGTGTGTGTGTGTGTGTGTATGTTTGCCTGTGCATATTTGCATGTATGCGGGTACACACGTGTATGCACAGTTGGAGGCTCAGGGTTTACATCGAAATCTTCCTTGTCACTCTCATATTATTCATTGAGATAGGGTCTCTCAGTAGAACCCAGAGCTCACCAGTTTGGGAGTGTTGCTAACCAGCTGACTCTGCCTTCCACACGCTGTAATTATAGGTGGGCCACCATACCACCTGGCCTCTGTAGACACTGCACTCCTGTGAGCACCACACTCCCCTGGCATTTGGGTGAGTTCTGGGAAGCTGAACTCTGGCCTTTATGTTTGGGGGTATGTACTTTAACCACTGAGTCAATTCCCCAGCTCAAGTCTCTCTTTAAAAAAAAAATCGACAAGAGCAATTTACAAGCATAATCTCCTTTGACCTTACAACCCATGAAGTCAGGACTGTGTACTGGTGTGTGCATTCATGTAAGTGCATATGTGTGTGCAGGTGGATATGCACATATGTGCAGATGGAGGTCAGAGGTTACCAGTTGTCATTCATCAGAAGTTGTTCACCTCTGTTCATGAGACAAGGTCTTTCATTGGCCCGAGACTCACCAACAAGGATGGCCAGCCAGCAAGCCCTAGGCATCCTCTATTTCCACATCCCCAGCGCTGGGAGTACAAGCTTGCTTCACTGGGACTAGCTGTGGTCGTCAGGCTTGTGGGACAACCACTTTGCTGACTGGCTGAACCCTCCCTCCAGTGCAAGGGCAGGACTCTCACCTCTATTTTTTCTCAAAATAGGAAAATTGGAGCTTAGAGCAAGTAACAACTTGCCAAGGGCTCAGGGGTACGTAGTGACAACAGGATATGACACAAACTATTGGAGGGGAGACCCCACAGAAGCCGGTGCTAGCCCACAGCCCCTTTGTGTGCCCATAGGAGAATCTCACAGCCAGCTAGGAGGGCTCTTGTCAAGACTGCCATTTCCCCACCGTGAGATCTAGTGAGCTGACTTCTGCGTGTGCAGCAGCAGAGCCCCGGCTCTTTCGAGGAAAGGATAACAGTGGGACACTAACAGTCCGCCCCACCTTGGAGCCTTGCTTTTCTGTAACTCCAATTGCTAAAGGTCATATTAATAAAAACCTGAAGCTTGATACTGAGGTGAAAGCTGAAAGATTAAAGAAGCAGAGCGAGTCACAGTCACCACCTCTCACCTCACCAACTCCTCAGCCTGGAAGAGCTCCAGCCGAAAGAGCCTCGAGCTGAAAGGGATGCTTCTGCCGAAAAGCCTCAGTTCCTGTCTCCTCACGCCTTATGTACCTTTCTCTGCCCAGCCATCACTTCCTGGGATTAAAGGTGTGTGTGCTGCCCAGTACTGGGATTAAAGGTGTGTGCCACCACTGCCTGGCTCTGTTTCTCTCCTAGACTGAGTCAATTTCATGTAGTCCAGGGTGGCCCTGAACTCACAGAGATCCAGATGGATCTCTGCCTCCCAAGTGCTAGGATTAAAGGTGTGTGCCACCACTGCCTGGCCTCTATGTTTAATCTAGTGGCTTGTTCTGTCATCTGATCTTCAGGTAAATTTTATTAGGGTACACAACATATCACCATACTTTTCTCTGCCGCACTTACCACATTTCACATTCTGGATTTAAGCAGTTCATCTATCTATGGTGTCTTCCCCAACAGCAGAGATTTTACTCTTTCTTTCTGAAAAGCTTCTTGATACATACTTGTCAGATGAGCCTCAGTTTTTAACCTAACGGGCACAGTACCTTGGAGATGTACTTGGTAGTTCCTTTAAAAGTTAAGTATCCGGCTTAGGAGAAGCAATAGCTCACCTGGTAAAGAGAACCTATGTTTGCTATACATAACTAGATAAAGCCAGGCTTTGTGGTAGGCGCTTGTAATCCCAGCACTGAGGAGATGGAGATAAGCAGATCCTGGGGCTCATTGGCCAGCTTGTCTTTCCTGCTTAGTGAGCTCCAGGCTAGTGAGAGAATTTGTCTCAAAAAAAGAGAATATGGAGCTTGGGAGATAGCTCAGTGGTTAAGAGCACTTGCTGCTTCTTTGGAGGACCGGAGTTGGGTCCTAGCACCCACATCAGATGGTTCATAATTACCTGAAACCACAACTCCAGGGTATCTGACACCCTCTCTGGCCTCTGTGGACACTGGTGTGGATACACACACACACACACACACACACACACACACAAGCACACACACACAAGCACAGGCACACATGCACACAAATAAATAATAAAATAAATATTTTTTAAGATGAGGAATAATACCTGAAGTTGTGGTCTGGCCTCCACATGCATGTACACACCACACACACACACACACACACACACACACACACAGTTAAATAAGCATCTACCTGTGACCTACCTTCTATGCTGATGTTTGTATCTGAAAGAAAGGAAAATAGACACCAGAGAAAGCCCTGTTTGCAGGTGATAACAACGTCTTGTTTCTGATCATCCAAATGCCTATCTATAGAAAAATGGATAAACAAGCGGTCCCTTAAATAGAAATGAAATGCAACAATGAAAAAGAACAAACAATCGTCTGAAAATCGGTATGTGTGGATCTCAAAAGCTCATGTTCTGTGAAAGAAGCCAGACATAGAAATTCTATTTCAGATAAGTTCACAGAATCAGAGAGCTGACCCAGAGTGACAGCAGAAGGGCCGTCCTGGGCAGGTGTTGCTCACCACGGGGCTGTGGGGTTTCTTGATATGAAAGTTCTTTATCTAGCTTTGGATTTGGGCCTAGAAATATGACTAATGTTTAAACTTACCAAATGGGTCATTCAAGACGTGGGCATCTTATTGCACAGAGATGACAGCTCAATGAAAAAAAAAACCTTTGAAAATGTTAACCAAGGGCTAGTGAAATGGCTCAGTGGTTAACAGCACTTACTGCTCTTCCAGAGGACCTAGGTTTGGTTCCCAGCCCCCACATTGGTTGCTCACAAACTGCCTATGACTCTAGCTCCAGAGGATCCAATGCCCTCTTCTGGACTCTGTGGGCATTGACTTCACATATTCATATACATAGAGACATACATACATATACACATAATTTAAAATAACAATAGTTATCTTTAAAAAGCAAAACCGTAGCTAACGTGAGTCAGAGAATTCTTCTTTTCTCTTGGAAAGCTGTGCTATCTAGCCAAATGGATCCGTTTTCCAGTTGGGAGATCTTGACTCTTCCATTTCCTTGTGTGTAATCTGAGAAATAGAATGCGTCCCTGATGGAATTTTTGTCAGGATGAAGTTAGGGAAGGTAGAAAACACAGTTAGCCCCCTATTATCCAGCACAAAACAAGTCTTCCCCCAGGTTGCTGTCGTGTCTTGCAATTAAAAAGACAGTTCTCCATTGGGCTCTCTTGGCTCCTGCTCAAGCTGAGTCTCTCTGAGCACGCCTCTGATCTATGGATGCGGCGAATGTCGCTCCATGAGACCACGAGTGCTTCTGACCTTGAAGCAAAGCAAAACTGGGTCAAACTGAATCAATTTTGATAATGGCAAAGTTAAGCGTCAGTTCTGAAGCCCGTTCCCTGAACCTCTCAGATCTGTCTTGTGTTCCACACGGGAACTTACGGGAACCACTCATTGACAAAGCCCTTTAAAGCCTTCCTTTAGATTCTCAAAGTAAATGTCTGCTAAAGGTTATGGACATAGTTGGTGCTGTCATTTTATTATCTCAGAAAATGAAAGTCATTATTTCTTGATTTTGCATTATTGACCTGGCTAATGATTTCTGTCACTCTAGACAGCTGGGCTTGCTCCGGGGAGCCTGTGATTGCTGGCTCCATGCTGTGTCTCTCTTCATTCATTCCCCCCAGGACACTGTGACACAGAGAGGTTAGGATGTCAGAGCTGGCTCAGGCTGTGAGAACAAGCAGCTATCTCCTATGGAGTCACATCAGCTGAGGCAGGGCTCTGGGACCTTCTGGCCAGTAGCCCAATCTCAGAGTTATAAGCCCATATCTGAGAACACAAGACATAGGGGTGAGGTAGGAGGACCTAGGATAAGTCAGAGCAGTCCCTGGCTGCCCTGCTGTGTCCTGAGTCCTGGCTGTGGAGGTCAAGTGGTAAAAAAGATAGATATAACTCCACCCCTAAACTCTGAGCCTGCCTGCTGCTCTGCTCAGGAGTTCCCCTATGGTGGCACCAGCTCAGAGTTTCTAGCCAAAGACTCCTTGGAGGATGACTGTTCTTGTGAGTTACAGCAGTACACTCATGACCAAATCTCAGCCAATGATGAACAGCATGCACAAAGTAGTCCTGTATGATTATAATAAAGCTGAAAAGTACAAATGACTAGCAATACTACAAATAGGCAACATTACAGATGGTGTCTTGTCTCCCGGGTGTCAGAAATCTACGATGCTCCTCCATCCAGTACAGATAGGATAAGGCACAGCTACTATAGTTTGTAGGTAAAATGTCCCCAAAGGCTTATGTATTTATATGCTTTGTCCCCAGCTGGTGGCCTGTTTGCAGAGGCTGAGAAACCTTTAAAAGGTGGAGTCTCACTGGAGGAAGTGGGTCACTGTGGGTGGAACTTGAGGTTTGATTGCTAGGTACCACTTCTTGCTTGATTTCTGTTCCTCTAATGTGGATACAATGTGATCAGCTGGCCTCATGCTCCTGGCACTATGATGAAACATATCTCCTGAAATGTGAGCCAAAATAAACCTGTCTTCCTTTGTGTTGCTTCTTGTCAGATATGTGGTCACAGCAACAGAAAAGTGATTAATGTACTGGCTTCTACTGTGGTTCTGTGTTTTCTTTCTGGCATTACTTTAGTGCGTGTTCCTACTTATAAAATGAAAGTTCACTGTAAAGCAATATGCCGCATCTCAAGAGCAGCTGTGCATGTTTCTTTTTATTGCTGGGACCAAGATACCTAACCAGAAACAGGGTTATTTTGCTAACCCAGATACCTAACCAGAAAAGAAAGAAGAACAGGGTTGTTTTGCTCACTGTTTCAATGGTTTTAGTCCACAGTAGTGGGAGGGTATGGTGGAACAGAGTAGTTCAGATTTGTGTGAACAGGAAGGCGAGTGGTGTCAGGACAAGACATAGGACTCAAAGCCACCCCCTCACTGACCTCCTTCTTCCAGCCAGGCCTTGACTTCCACAGTCCCACCACATTCCAACAGTCTTTTCTAGATTCAGACCTGTCAGAGCCCCCATGATATAATCACTTCCTAAGCCTAGGAGCTGGTAACCAAGCCTGAAGGGACATCCTGGATGCAGTCTATAACAAGCAGCCTTGGCACACAGCATCTCAAAGTCACTTGACCTCCTGGTCCTTCTGCCTCTGTCCTCTGAATGCTGGGATTGCAAGTGTGTGCTATCATCCCTGGTTTATATGGTGATGGGGATGGGCCCTGAACATGCAAGCCAAGCACCCCACCCACTGAGCCACACCCCAGTCAACCTTGTCTCTTGATCATATGCTTTTTCCTTGTGTGTGATTTAACCTCACACTGTTTCATTCAGGTAGGTTTAGGAGTTATTCACTGGCTGTATCATATATACACTGTGTGGCTAGGTGTGCAATTGACTATAACTTCTAGGCTTATAGATCACACAGTAAATGAAATTGTCTCATGATGTACTTCTTAGAATGATTCCTGTGTATCCCATTATTAAATGATACATGACTATTCTTGCTGACTACAGACAGTGTCTTCTGGCACCGTTCCTGTGTGCCAAGGAGGCAATAGGAAAAACACTGGCACTACTACCCATGGTTAAGTAAGAAATTTCCAGGCTGAGGAAATGAGTAGAACCAGCTACCTCACCTGTGATGGCAAGAAAAGGATCTCCTGACCCAAAGGCAGGGCTAAAGCTGTGCATGTCCCTCCTCTCCTGGGAAAGCCCTGGTCAGAGTGGACAGGAGGTACATGGGACACAAGCTCATCTGAGTCCTTGTGATACTAGACCATGAGTCATAAGACTGCTTCTGATACAGCACTGATTACTAGATTACTGTTTCTCAGTAACAGTAGTGACCAAAGTCCAGTCAATCTGCAGTGTTTGAAGATGAAGTCACCAAACACAAAGTTACAGAAAGTCTGCATTTTAACCACAGTAATTACAAACACAATATCCAGTCACTTGAGGTCACCAGACTGCAGAGGAATTACACAGGTCGCTTTTCTGCAACATTGACATGATGGTTCCATCATTTACTGCTCCAGTTGCATTGTGGGCCTCGAGCTTTTAAAATGCATTTTAACTCTGAGAAACTACACTGGCAAGGTTAAATACATCATGATAGCTCCAGAAGTAGACAAATGGCTTCTGAAAAGCCATTACCATAGGTATACTGAGATGCACTTGCAGACCCATCCATGTCATCATGGCTCCACATCCAGCCTGAATGTTTTGTAAATCTATGTGCTCAGTAATCCTCAAACACACACACAGCATCCGGATCATTGCTGGCAGGCCATGCTGCTCAGTGTCAGAAGCCTGTCTTTGAAAGACCATACCCCTGTAACAAAGAAAAGTAAATTTCTTTTCAAGTTTTGGTTTTGAGAACAGTGACTCGGGCCTATAATTCCAATACATGATGAGACAGAGGCAAGAGGGTCTCCACAAGTTTGAAGTCAGCCTGGACTACATGCAGAAACCTGTGTCTTGGTTACTTTTCTCATTACTATGACCAAATACTTGACAAACAGTAACTTAAGGAGGGGAGGATTTATTTTGGCTCATGGTTTAAAGGGCTACAGTCCACCGTGTGTGTGTGTGTGTGTGTGTGTGTGTGTGTGTGTGTGTGTGTGGTGGGGGGGAAGGCATGGCAGTTGGCATGGCAGGTGGCTGGTCACATTGTAACCAGGTCAGGAAGCAGGGAGAGAAGAAAGCTGGTGCTTAGCTTGCTTTCTCCCTGATGATGCAATGATGCTGCCTACATTCACGGTGGGTCTGCCCATCTCAGGCAAACCTCTCTGAAGATAGATGCTCTCAGACACATGCAGAGGTGTGTTTCCATGGTGATTCTAATCCATTCATGCTAACATAAAGGTTAACCATCACATCCTGCCCCCCGAATAAACGACAACAAATTCATTTTGAATCGCAGTTGGCTTAGCTGAGTTTTCATGGCCTCTTCTTCTAGTTTGTTTTTGGTAGTAAAAACACCATGACCAAAAACAACTTGGGGACGAACGGGTTTATTTATTCTTACAGGTTATAGTCTATTGTCCAGGAAAGCCAAGGCAGGAAGGAACTGGAGATAGGAACTGAAGCAGAGACCATGGGGAAATGCTCCTTTGTAGCTGGAGAGTTTCTCTCCAGCTCCCACCAAGCCCTGGCCGTCCCGCAGCCCACTTATAAAATAAACACACAGACTTTTATATTATTTAAACTGTTTGGCCTAATGGCTCAGGCTTCTAGCTATCTAGTTCTTACATCTTAAATTAGCCCATTTCTATTAATCTATAAGTTGCCACGTAGCTCGTGGCTTACCGGTATCTTAACATCTGCTTCTCATCATGGTGGCTGGCAGTGTCTCCCTGCCTCAGCCTTCCACTTCCCAGAATTCTCCTCTCTCCTTGTCCCGCCTATACTTCCTGCCTGGCTACTGGCCAATCAGCTTTATTTATCAATCAATTATCCACAGCACTCCTTAATGGCTCACATTCAGCTACTTTTCTTACACAGCACAAGCCCACATGCCTAAGGATGGTATCGTGGGCTGAGTCCTCCTACATCAATTAACAATCAAGAAAAAGACAACGCAGACATGACCACAAACCATCTGGTCAAAGCAATTCCTCAGCTGAAGTTCCCCTTTCCAGGTGACACCAGGTTATGTCATTATGTCAGGTTGGCAAAACCTGACCAGCTTGCCTCTTTTCTTGTATTCCCACTTTGAGAATTTGGCACCAATGTACAGACTGATATTGCCTCTTCATTTTTCTTCCTGTTTCTGAATCCCCTACTGCTTTCAAGAATGTTATGGACATTCAGTGTTATGATTACCGTCAAGCTTTCCTACTGATATTAATTTTATTTAACACATCAAACAAAATGAGAGATGAACAACTAAATTGAAAAGTGGATTCTTAAAAAAAGTATATCTTTGGTGGAACTCTAGAATCTTAAACAAACAAAATCAGGGCTGGAATTGGAGAGTTTGGCCGGCAGTTAAGTGTGTATATTACTCTTGCAGAAGACCCACATGGTTCCTGGCCCCACATAGAGTAGCCCACAACTCCTGTAATTTCAGCTCCAGGAAATCAGCACCTTCTGGTTGCCACAGGCGCCTGCACTCACACATGTGCATGTGTGCATACTAACACACACACACACACACACACACACACACACACACACACACTTAGAGTGTGGTCACATCTTTAATCTGAGAACTCAGTAGGCAGAGGCAGGTGGATCTCTGTGAGTTTGAGGCCAGCATGTTCTACACAGTAAGTTCTGGGCTAGCTAGGGTTACATAGTGAGACCCTGTCTCAAAGAAGAAGAAAAAACAAAACAAAACAAAACAAAACAGGGAGTGGTGGCTTAAACCGTAATCCCAGCACTCAGAAGGCTAAGGTAAGAGGTGAGTTAGAGGCCAGCTTAGACCACACAGTCAATTCCAGACTAGCCAGGACTTGTAAGGCCCCAACACAACAACAAGAATTTTTACTAAATTTGCAAACGGGGCTAGAGAGATGGTTGAGCAGTTAGGAGTACTTGTTGCTCTTCCAGAGGACCCTGCTTTGATTCTCAGGGCCCACACAGCAGCTCACAGCTGTCTGTAACTCCAGTTACAGGAGATCTGACACCCTTCCCTTGCCTCCAGGGGCACGGGTATACACATGGTGTGCAGACATACATGGAGGGCAGAGCACCCACACACATAAAATAAGGTAAGAATAACTTTGAAAAGAATGTGCACACATCCATCCCAGTCTGTGTCATGTTCTTCCGAAGTGCCTTGCTTTCTCTTGACCCTTGTACTTTAAGTCTGTGTTAAGATCTCTTTCAATCAGTTCCAACTCTATTCCAACTGTCTCACCCTGAAATTCTGCATTGAAGCTAAGGATCTGCTTTTCCCTGAGTTGAGGTCCCTAACCTCATGCAGGTGACAGCATGGAGCTGTGGCTCTGTCAGCATTTGCAGCAACACTGGTGAGGTGAACACTTCATGAACATTCTGGATTCTTCCTAGAGAAAGCTTCCCAATGGAGACAGTACAGAGAGACGGGCTCTTCAGAGAAGCAAGCAGATGGCTATTATTATTTTCTTTCAACCAATTAAAAGTACATTGGTACAGAAGATACCCAGCAAATATCTTTCATTTGATAAGTTTTGGATCCTGCATGAAGCCTGTCTTTTATGTGTAAAAATAACAGAAATACTAGCAGTAATGAAAGAGACCCACAGTGGCTAGTGACATGTAATTAACCTCACCCCTGCTCTGTGTAGCCAGCAGTTAATTAGGTTTGGACGACTGCACCAAGTAGGATTAAAAACAAACTCCAAGGAGATGCCCAAATGTTCAGCTCCTCTCCCTGTTAATTTTATGCTAGAACAAAGGAAAAGCCCCAGGCAGGTGTTTTCTGTCACTGAGCATAAGGTGGCCAGATCCCAAATTAGGGGCCATAGGTTTGTTTTGATTGCAGACATGTGGAATTATATGAAAACACTCTTTGTTTTCTTCAGGAGGTTTCACTAGGAAGCTATAGATATGTATTAGTATAGACTGAGGAGCACAAAAAAATTTAATGCTAATTTTTTTAAAGGCACATCATTAGTTTCAATGCAATTTGCCTATTGTAAGCAGCTGAATTGTTATTTCTGACCCCACAATCCATATGCTGAAGTCAAAACTCTTGATACTGCACAAAGTGTTTGGAGACAGGGATTTTACAGAAGTCATTAAGTAAAAAGGAGCCTGGAGATATGCTCAGTTGGTAGAGTGCCTGTCTAATGTACATGGGTTCAATCCATGCACCACATAAACTTGGTATAATGGCATATACCTGTAGCCACAGCACCCAGAAGGCAGAGGCAAGAGGATCAGAAGTTCAAAGTCATCCTTAATTATGTAGGGTCTTTGAGTCCAGCCTGGGCTAGAGAACTTGTCTCCTAAAAAAGTGGTTAAGAGTAATTAAGTTAATATTAGAATCATGTATTAATCAGGGTTCTCTGGAGTAGCAGAACTTATACAATGAATCTCTCTGTACATAGAAAGGGGATTTATTAGAATGACTTATAGGCTGTGGTCCAGCTAATCCAATAATGGCTGCCTATGAATGGAAGATCCAATAATCCAGTAGTTGTTCAGTTCACAAGGCTTGATGTCTCAACTGGTCTTCAGTAGACACTGGAATCCCGAAGAAGTAGGCTCTAATGCCAGCGAAGGAATGAATGGACTTGCTATCAAGGTGAAAGCAAGCAGGAAAAGAGGAAAGGCTTCCTTATTCCATGTCCTTATAAAGGTTTCTATCAGAAGGTGTGGCTCAGATTAGAGGCTGATCTTTCCACCTCAAAAGATCTGGATTAAAGGTGTGTCTTCCCACATCAAAGATCCAGATTAGAAGTGAACCTTCTGCTTCAATTTAAGCAAAAGTCCCTCACAAATGTGCCCCAGTTTTGGGGTTTTTGTTAATTCCAGATGTAGTCAAGCTGACAACCAAGAATAGCCATCACAGGGCAGTAGGGTATGTAGCTAGAGTTTTCCTGCCTGGCCCACAGTCAGGACAAATCTCTGACACCTGCCAGTCCCACAGCCACTCAGACTCGACCAAGTAAACACAGAGACTTATATTGGTTACAAACTGTATGGCCGTGGCAGGCTTCTTGCTAACTGTTCTTATATCTTAAATTAATCGATTTCTATTAATCTATATCTTGCCAAGTAGCTCGTGGCTTACCAGCATCTTCACATGCTGTTTCTCATCATGGCGGCTGGCAGTGTCTCTCTGACTCAGCCTTCCACTTCCCAGCTTTATTCTCCTCCTTGTCCTGCCTACACTTCCTGCCTAGCCAATGGCCAATCAGTGTTTTATTAGTTTATTATTTAGTGATTATTGACTAATCAGCAACACATTTGCCATACAGAACATCCCACAGCAAGGGTAGGTCCTGATCTGATCTGACAGTGAGCGGGACACAGGCATGCACAAAGGGATGACCACATGAGGACACAGAAGGAAGATGCCATCAGCAAGGAGGAACTAGGCCTGCTCACACCTTGACTTTAAATTTCCAACGTTCTGCTTAAATTTCTGTTCTGACTTGTTGTTGTTGTTGTTATAGAAGAGCAAATACCTCTTGGAAAACTGGGATCTGCCAATGCACATATCTCCCTTTATCCCCTGCTTACGCGCATGCCTCCCTCACCACTGGATCATCAACCTCACTCAAATGATACAAGTTAAACTGATCAGAGTTAAACTGCTCACAACTTCAAGACAAAAACAGCAGAGCACCACCCAAGCTCCTGGTCCGTCTGAGGGATAGACCTGGACCACCATGGGTTGCCCATAGCAAAGCTGGTCATGAAGCAGGATAGAAGGACAGGGAACATTATGGCGACATGAGGAGAAGACCCCTCTCCCAGGAATATTTTGAAGCAGCTGAAAATCAAGAATTCCAACACAGTTGGCATTTGTTCAAGCCTTCACCCCCTTTCCAGCTGTCAGCCCACAGTTTTCTATAACCTCGCCTGAAATCTCTCAACACTCTTGCACTGGTAGCAAGGTTCCTACGTACATGACATTTGGGGAACATATTTAGACTGCTGCACCTGCCAGTGAGGTGATGGGGCACATTAGGAAGGGGCCTGGACACTTGGAAAGGACAGGGAAGTGGACTCTGAAGTCACCATTCCCCTATGCTGTCAATATCTTATTAAACGTGAGGTTCCACAACCAAGGGGATGCCCTTAACAAAGCATATTAATATTCTGAAAATAATATTCTTTGTTGATTCCAAAGAGAGACAATTATGGAAACAAGTGCTTATGTCTGAACCTGGAGTCAGTAAGACTTCAGCTTGGCAATGGTAGGGGCATGGTGAGGAGGAGGTCAGAGTCATATAATGTGGGATGTCTTTCTGTACGCTGTGAATATGTGTTGCCCTGATTGGTTGATAAATAAAGCTGCATTGGCCTATGGCAGGGCAGGATGGAGCCAGGCGGGAAAATTGGAGATAGTGAAAGGAGAAAGGAGAACAGGAGAGATGCCAGACCACTGTCCAGGGAGCAGCAAGATGCCAGCAGACCAGTAATGCCATGGCCACACGGCAACTTATAGGTTAATAGAAATGGGTTATGTTATAAGAGCTAGCTAGCAAGAAGCTTCAGCCATAGGCCATCCAGTTCATAATTAATATAAGCCTCTGAGGGATTATTTTATAGGCAGCTGTGGGACTGCAGGGCCAGGTGGGATCGGAGAAACTTCTGGCTACAATTATAAGACCCTTTAGGAGCTAAAACTCTACCATTGACAACTTTGGTGACATTTTTCTTCAAACGAAGGCCTTCAATGCTGAGGGGCCTGGAGTAGATAGTGCTATGTTGTTAAGGAGTGTCCCTGTCTCTGCTTTGGGAAAATACTGTCCTCTGGGCATTCTGTGCCCTGTGGGTCTCTCAAGGCAGCATAGGGTCTACCCTCAGTTGCTGCTGGACAGTCAGGAGCCTTAGGCACTATCCCCCTTCAAGACTCAGGGAGGTAGAGTGGGGTCTTGTGATGAATATAAAAACATTTGCTATTTTTTTAAATATATCTGCACGTATACCTTTATGACTATATTTACATATATTTGCATGCAATTTGCAAGTGTGCTTGTAAAATATAATGATTATCTAAAATACTGATTTGCTCTCTATTTTGGTAAGATGGGGCATGTGACAATTAAAAACATGTGGCATCTTCCCCAACTCTGTGATGTCAATTTAACGTTCTCCTAACCCTCAGAGCATCCCTACATTTTAGATACTATAATTAAGGTACAGTCTATTGTGCACAGCAACATATTAGTATGTGGCTTCCAGCTTTTGTCTAGCAGACCAGACAGGGCATCTAGCCAGGCAGCAGAGGATGGGAGGGCAGAGCCCCTGAGCAGGAGCAGAAAGCTTGGTTTGTCTTCTTGGGCCAAGTATAATGTCTGTAAAGAGTCTCAAAACCAAAAGAAGGAAAGGTCCCACAGGTCCTGCTTGTCTGTGGGGTGCTGTGGGAAGTCTAGGGAAATACTTCAGTGGGGAACACCAGGTTTCTGTTCTGGGGGATTGCACCTGACTCCCACCAGAGCCTTGTCTGAATCTTGTCACTCTGTCCTTAAATGGCTTTCCCAGAAGAAGGATAGTGATTACATCCAAACAGTAGAATTTTGAGAAGTAGGGTGATATGTTGATCCATCCTAGGAGCACTGACTATACCAAGGTTGCTATTTGTGACCCCGACACTAATATTTATAAAAAGTTTCTGGGAAGGATGCTAGGGGAATGGACAGAAATTGAACTAAATATTATGAAAGTCCCAATTTGAGCATTTCTATTTCCTTTCTTTCTCTTCCATGAGGATGCAGGTGGAGGTGAAGGCCCACTTAAGTTTGGTGGCTTTTTGTAGGTAGCTGGCCTTTACCACAGTGAATATGAAGTGAAGTTCAGAGATCAGTATGCTGATTCCAGGTAACATAAGGGCTGCCTAGCATGATGGTCTGGAAACACCCCTGGGATTTCTTCCTAATGTTCCTCATCCTTCCTTCTCATCTCCCGGTGAATGCCATGCTCTCTGGCAGTTCTTAAGGAACTAGAGTGTGACCCCTGCAACTTAATTGGTTCCTGAAGAACAATACTGATGGCTTGAAGGAAAATTCTTTTCCTGGGAAGAGCCAAGCTCTGATCCAGACTGCAGGACTTGAACCAGCTCTTGTACTCAGAACATAAATAAATAAATAAATAATTGCTATTAGTAGTCACCTTTCCTGCATGATCCCTCGACTTAGGTACTGCTAAGTGTTCTTAACTGGGAGGGGAATGAGGTACAAATGACAGTTAAATAAATCCTAGGTAGCCACCATTAAGAGTATACTATGAAGAGATGGCTTAGTGCATACAGTAGAGAGCAAAGAGACCCCTTTTAAAATTCAGACTTTCATACACATGTATAACATGGTTTGACCAAATCCACACCCCTATTCCCTCCCCTCCATTCTCTCCTCTACCCTCTCACCACAACTTTTCCCTTCAAACTTCATATACTCTTTTATTTATTTTTAAAAATTCATTGTGCCCACTTATTAGTTCCTGTGTGTACATGGATGTAGGACCATTTACTAGAGCATGGATATACTAGAGCATATCCATATTAGGGCCTTCATCCCTGGTGAGAGAATTTCTTGTTGTTTTTGAGACAAGGTCTCTCTATGTAGCCCAGGCTGTCTTGGAACTTGCCATTAGACCAGGCTGGCCTTGAACTCACATATCTGCCTGCCTCTACTTCCCAAGTGCTGGCATTAAAGGTGTGAGCACAGTTGATGGCTTCTGGTGTGTGTGGGAGGACTCAGTTGTCTTTAAGGGGGTGGCCACTGGGAGTTTGACATGCTCCAGTGAGTGCATGGACAACACAAATTGGACTTGGTGAATCTTTTACTTTTTAGGGGAGGAGGGCACAAGGGTGGGAAGGTTAACCTGGGTGGGATGGGAAGCAAGTGTGATCCGGGTGCATTGTGTGAAATTCCCAAATACCAATAAAAATATTATGTTAAACAAAAGGCATGCACCACCACAGCCAGCCCATGAGAGAACTTTTAAAGGAAAAACAAAACAAAACAAAACAAAACAAAACAAAACAAAACAAAACACTTCCAAAGGAAGAAGCCAGCCAGAGAAGGGCAAAAATTAGCAGCTCAAATGGGCATTCTGTACAAAGAGCTGGGCTTTTATGGTGCCTTAGCCATGTTTTCTAGCTTCTTTGCATAGTAATGTAGGTTTTCTCAAGCATGCTCCACTGTCTAAAATCTAAAGATTTATTTATTTGTGTGTGTGTTCACGTGTGTGCCCCAGCTTGTATGCACACACCACATGTGTATAGGTGAGTGTGCAGTCCAGAAAAATGTGTTTGATCCCATGGAGCTGGAGTTTCAAGCAGTTATGAGCCACTAGATATGGGCTCTGGCAACTGAACTCATGTATGTCCTCTGGAAGAGCAGAAAGTACTCTTAACTGCTGAGCTATCTCTCCAGTCCTTCAGTAATTCTAGATATGACTTCCTGCATCAGATGCTTAATTAGCATCTTAAATATCCAACCAGTGTTGCTCCCACAATGAGACAAAGATTGCATTCAGAGCTCTAGTGTGCGTCTGTGCCTGGGCCAGCAGTTCCAGACAACAGACAGGGAGTTTCTAGTTTTCCTCTTTTCCAACTTGTGATTTCTCAAATGTTGATTCCATAAGTTCTGTGTGAGGCTTTCTGGACCTTACTCTTCACCTCATTTTTCTGCTGTAGGAGGATTACTAGGAGTTCAAGGCCAGCAGCATGGGCTACATAGGGTGACTACAGCTTAGGAGGGGGAGAAAAAGGAAGAGGAAGATGGGGAGAGAAAAACTGACAGATCCACATCTAAAATCCAATGTGGGCAACGTAGATGACACTATCTACAAAGACAAAAGCGAACTTTGTAGACAGAGTTTTGGAATCATCACAGATGCTTCAAATCGCTGTTATCTAAGAATGTAAAAACCTAACTTGGCAATATGTATTTTCTTCTTCACTCTAAACATTTCATAATATTCACTTGGAAAAAAATTATTTCAAACCCTGGATAAAGAAAGGTGGGTTGAAACATTAATCAGTTACCTGTGCTGCCTGGCAGGGGTCTAGCTGCCCTAAGTCAGCACATGGAAATGTAAATCATCTAAATAACTCAAGGAGAAAAAAAAATCCTTGGGATGAGAAGCCACTTCCCCACCTTTTCATGTCCTTCCCTAGATTCTTGCTTACCGACCTCACCAGTGTTAACTCTAAACCCCTAAGTCTGAGGAGGAGTTTCTGTAATAGAAGGGCTTATTGATTGGTTTTGGACGCTGGTCAGAAAGGGACCTGGCTCTGGGGCAGATTTCCTCAACTCCTAGCAGTTTAGCTCTATACAAGGTGAATGGCAGATGTGGCAATCAATCAGCTGGTAAAAATAAATAAATTAAACAAATACATAATACATACATACGTACATACATAAAAAGTTGGGCATGGTAGCACATGCCATGTGCTAACTCTTAAGCTGTGAACCAGAATAAACCTGTTCTCTCTTAAATTGCTCCTGTCAGACTATTTTATCATATCAATAGGGAAAAAAAATAAACTAAGGAAGTACACTATAAAAGGAGACTCAGGGGCTGGGAATACAGCACAGTAGCAGAGCTCTTGCCCAAGTATACAAGGCCCCGAGTTCAATCCCAACCACTGCAGTCAATCAATCCATCAAAAATATAAAAAGTAAGTAAAAGAAGGCTCAGGCACAATTGCAAATGACAACAGCTTTTAATTTTGAAAAAGTTTGATTTGTTTTTATGTTGTGTGTGTTTTGCCTGCACACATGTCTGTGCACCATGTGCAAGCCTGTTGCCTTTGCAGGCTAGAAGAGGACATCAGATTCCCTGCAACTAGAATTGTAGACAGTTATGAGCTACCATATGGGTGCTGGGCACTAAACCAAGTCCTTTGCAAAAGCAGCGAGTGCTCTTAACCACTGAGCTATCTCCCCAGCCCCACCATTGGTTTTGACATAAAAACATACACCTTTGGTTTAACAAAACCCAGGAAGTCTACAATAGATGAATTACTTTCACTGCCTGGAACTCTTTCAGAAACCCAAAATCTAAAAATCCAATGTTAATCTAAGATTAATTCTTTTTGAAATTAAATTATTTGGAAGATGTTTTTAAATGACTCAAAGGTAAACAACTTCAGTGTAATATCCATTCTCCAGTCATTCTCACAAATTATGTTCCAGCTATAGGTAATGACAAGGAGTCAATGGTGGCATCCAGCATTGGTACTGGACAGACCGGAACTTATTTTCCCTTAATTCTTCTGTCTCCCCTCTCTCCCTGACTTTGTGCAAGAAGCAGCTGCCTGTCTTCAAAGGTTGGCATGTTTTCACTTTTTCTTGCTTGGATAACCTTGCTGAAACAAAATAACATGTTAAGTGCTTGACTATAAGCTGAAGCAGTCATCTAACTTTAATTTTTATATGTATTTATTTGGTGTTATGGGTGTGTGGTGGTTTAAATGAGAGTGGCCCCCATAAGCTCATACATTTGATTACTTGGTCCGCAGGTGGTGGAACTGTCGGGGAAAGACTGGGAGGTTTGGCTTTGTTGGAGGAGGTGGAGGTGGGCTTTGAGGTTGCTTGGTTGAGGAGCTGGGTCAGACACTAAAACAGTCTCCGTCAACAACTGTCATGTAAGGGCGGCAATACGGCTGAGGTGGCTCGTCTTTCCTTGCAGTCCTTGGTGCTAGTTCAAGCTAGTTCTCTGTACCTTGTGTCTGTGGCTTGAGACGAGCGCTATCAGCTGCCCTGCCCTGATGCCTTGTCCCACCATCATGGACTCTAGCCATCTGGAAATGTCAGCCCAATTAAATGCTTTCTTCTATAAGTTACCTTGATCATGATGGGTTATTACAGCAATAAGAAAGTAACTAACACAGGATGTTTTAAAGTCTGCAAGTTGGAGGACAGCCTGGGCATGTCAGACACTGTCTCAAAAAGAAAAAAAAAATAAAGGAAGGGAAGGGAACTGGGGACAGTAGTTTATCGAATGGAAATTAGATAAGGAGCCGAAGAGATTGCTCAGCAGTTCAGAGCAGCAGGTGTTCTCCCATGGACATATATCCTGTGAGTGCCTGGTGCCTGCAGAAGCCAGAAGAGGGCACTGGGCCCCTTGACACTGGAGTCAGCCAGTTGGAAGCTGTCGTGGAAGTGCTGGCAATTGTACCTGGGTCCTCTGGAAGAACAGGCTGGCCTCCAACTTGCTCTCTCAGTGTGTAGCCGAGGATGACCTTGAACTTCTGATTCTAGTGCCTCCATCTCCCAAGTGCTTGGATTACAGGCTGTACCACCACAGCCACTCTGTGTGTCCCTGGGGATCAAACCAAGGGGTTCTGGCATCCTTAGTAACAGTTTGCTAGCTGAACTAAATCCCCAGGCCCATAAGCCTGTTTCTTTCCTGACGGTATAATCCTCTTCCCTCTGTTACTCCCCATATGAGCTACTGGAAAGCACAAAGGCCCTGTATTTCCTTGGTATGAGCACCATATCAGGGTCAATGAATTACTGTCTGTACTTTAGCTGTTACTGTTTGGTCCCATGCTCCCATGCTGACAAAGCAACCAGAATCACACTCACATTGGCTGCTTTTGTCATCCTTGACTGGGGAAGGATGGACTCTTTCTTATAGACTGTACTCTCTAGTGACACACACACACACATACACACATCCTTTTTTTGGTCACTTCATTATTTTTAATAGGTAACACAAAATCTTACAAGAGTCCTTCCTACCTAGGATTTGGCCTATGAAGTCTTATTTTGTTCCTTTAACCTATGATTCCCCATGGCTCTTTCTGATTAAGTCTGTTTATAGGCACCCTACTTTCCAACCTTTGGCAGTTTGCTGTACATAGGAATGCTAGAAACCTCCCTTTCTTTGGCATACTTTCCCAGAAGAGTTGTAATACTTTGCAAGCACTTTCTTGTTTATCAGCTAATACACACGGAGGAGAATGATATGTAAGTCCCTTTCTTTTTCCATCCTGTCTACTTGTGATTATCAATGGATTCATACCTGTGCAGAGACCCGGTTTGGAAGTCGCAGGGTCTGGGGCTAGGAAGACATGAGTGAAAGGTTCAGCTGGTGGCAGGTTGGTCCCAGCACCTTCATTCCATATGCACACTCAGGAATAGCAACCTTCCGTCTTGTTTTGTATAATTATCATTTAGTATACCCAGTAGGGTTTTCAAGCCTTTCACATCTACGTGGATTTATTTTATTTTAGAGTGAAAGTGACTTTATGACCCAATTACCATTAATGTGACTTATTGCATTATGTTAGGGAGGAGGAGGGGAAAAGACATTCTGATGAGGCGAGGCCGGCTGGCCTGATGCTCCTGCCCCAGAAAAGAGAAAACCGAACTCTGCTCCATTGTTAAAGCGCCGAAGCCCTGCGACCCAGCTGTTTTTTTCCTGACTATATAACTCTTTTCGAGATTGCGTGTTCCAGATATCCTACCAGATGTGCGTGTTCAAGGCCTGTGCAAGCAATACCAGAGCGCAGGTGGCGATAGATCTGGAAGCAATTTTGAGTTCAGAAGGTGTCAGCGTCAAGGACTGTAAGGAAAGACGAGCCACCTCAGTCCAGTGTTGCCTCCCTTACACGACAGTTGTTGACTGTTTTCGTGTCTGAACCAGCTTCTCAACCAAGCAAGAATCGGGGAAGCCAGGAGGGCAGCCTGAAATTCACAGGAGCGTGCGGCCCAGCCTGGCGGGCCGCCCACCTGGAGCGTGTCCGCGGCGTGAATTTCAGAACCGCTGGGCGGACAGCTCCCCGGCGCCGGGCGCGGCTGCGCAAGGGGCGGGCCAGAGCGCACGGACCACGAGGACCCGCCTTCCTCCCCACGCCCGCGGCCCGCTAGGAGCCTGTGGGAGGTGATCCCCGCGACAGACTGGCCGCGCGCCACGCCCCAAGGAGGTGGGGCGTCCGAGTATCCCCGCCCCCTCGAGGCCCGCGATCTCCATTGGCCAGCGGCTGGAGGTGCTGGAGGCGGGCCCGGTCCGCGGCTCGCGCCGGGGAAGGTCTGCGGCGCAACGCGGCTGCCGCGGGGAGGGCGCACGGGGACGCGACGGGGCCGGGCGCGGCGGAGACGCAGCGGGCGGGGGCGGCGGCGGCGGCGGTGGCGGCGGCGCCGGGCAGTGACTGAGTCTCTTCCCGCCGCGGCCGCAGGTAGCGGCGCCCGAGCTCCAAGGCGCATCCCGGGCTCGCGGCCCGAGCGGCCAAGACGGCGGGCCGGCCGGGCGCGGGGCGGCGCGCGCTGTGCTGCGGGCTGCGCTGGTGGGGAGCCGCGGGCCGCGGCGGGGGTCCGGGCCCCGGCGTGTGCGGCTGGGAGGCGCTGTGGGGTGTGGGCACGCGGGCGGCGGCCGGGGCTATGGCCGAGGGCGGCGGGGGCGCGCGGAGGAGGGCTCCGGCGCTGCTGGAGGCAGCCCGCGCGCGGTACGAGAGCCTGCACATCTCAGACGACGTGTTCGGCGAGTCGGGCCCGGACAGCGGCGGGAACCCCTTCTACAGCACCTCCGCAGCCTCGCACTCCTCCTCGGCCGCCTCCTCGGACGATGAGCGCGAGCGCCCCGCTCCTCCGGGGACCGCCCCGCCACCCCAAGCAGCAGATCCATTGGAGCTGGAGGAGGATGAGGCCGGTGGAGGCTGGAGCGCCGCGCTGCGGGATCGCCCGCCCCCGCGCTTCGAGGACACCGGTGGTGAGGATCGGCCGGGGACACTGGGATGCAGGGGCGCAGGGCGCGGCCTGAAGGCTGGAGTAAGAGTCAGGCGGGTTCCAGACACTCCCAACCCACACCTGTAATTTTCTGGAAGCAGATGGTTTTGGGAGCAGGGATTTAAACTAGAGATGGTCCTACTGCCCAAGGGGGTGGTCCCAGGTTTCTCGTGGGTGGAGACCACATGAGCACTTTGCCAGAGGCTTTCTGTCATCTGGTAGTGTCACACCTGTGGGCTCAGTAAAGTATGGCCTTCTTGGTGTAGGGGATCCAAATGCCTGGTAGGGCTGAGGCAGGGTCATTTGCAATATGCAGGACCTAGGTGCCAGGGGTGAGGCTGGTCGCAGCTGAAGCGCAGTGAGCGCCCAGTGCGAGGTCACCTCAGCATCTTCACTGAGCTCTGTTTTCCTGAGAAACTTCCTGTGGTGCCAGTCGATCTCTCGCTGAGAGGAGGGCGCGTGCTCTAAATTCGAGTTACTTTCAAGGTTTATAGACCAGACCCAGATTATGTGGAGGTGACTGGAGTTGAGCGCAGTGACTGCCACTCTGGGACCTCAGGCTACTCTTGGCTTCTGAGGGGTCGAATTCTAATTTGCAGCAGCTCAGCCCTCTGCTTTCTGAGAAAGTGGAGGCTGCATTCCCATTTGACACCCCCCACCCCACACCCCACCCCTACCCCGGTGCTGCTGTTCAGACTCCATGACTTCCAGGCAGGAGGATGTTACACCACATTCTTCTGTGAAGTGCACACAACCAGTGTGGATGCCCTTTGCATGATCCCCCCCCCACACACACACACACTTTGGATTAACCCAGGGTAGTGTATGCTTAGTGACACTGTAGTTATTGTTCAACCCAGCAAGAATGCAGGTGCCCAGGAGGCAGGCCCCAGGGACTGGATCTGGAAACCTTGCTGCAGGGAGCTGGAGGTGGGAAAGGTTGGCCCAGCTCTGGAGGGAGTGGTCTGCAACCTTGCCAGGCTGCGGTGTGGATGGGCAAAGTTGCAGCTGGATTGGAGTGCAAGGCTCCAAGTGGGGATATTTTAAAGCAGGGCCATTTGGCCGTGATTAACAGTACTCTAAATCTTGCTGTTGTGCTGTCCTGCATTTTGCCGGTGTGCCATAAAGGGCCTCCTGCCCTGGACAGCTGTTTTCCATATTGACTCCTGGGACTGTACCAGCCCAGTGCCCTGGTTTGGCAGTCTTTGTGCTGTGAGCCTTGGTGATCTCACGTTGTAGCACTTGAGATAGAAGTCTACAGAGGAAAACGCAGCAACCTCATAGGTCTCAGGGCAAAATAAGGACGTTGTGCTGGGTTAGGCCTAGTTTAAGAATGATGAAAGTTCTGGGGTTGAGAAGTGTAAACACACCAGAGTGACTGTTTACACAGTAGTTTACTGTAGAAACCTGTAAGTCAAGATTCTGAAGCAGGGCCCTTTACTCTGTCCATTGCGCACTCCTCATCATGAAGACCAGTATTATTTCTTAGGAACCTGTAAGTCAAGATTCTGAAGAATTACTTGCCGCTGGCATTAGATTCAAATCCTGCTTCCTGTCGGTGCCACAGAGTTTGCACATGAGCCCAAGAGTCACTGCAGGTACCATAGGTAGGCAAAGGCATTCGTGGCTCTTGGCTGGTATTTGTGGCCAGTGTTGTTTTTCTGCTCTAGGAGTGGTCCTGTCTTTTAAACTTAGGTCTGATTTAGCATTTCCTCTTTGTGGTACCGTCTCCCTGAGGGAAACAGGGGTAGAGGGGCAAAGTTAATGGCTTGTGAAGCACATGGAATGTGATATATCAGGGCTTAAAATAGATGGTGATTTCCAGGGTGGCTTGAGAAGATCCTCGAGCCCAGGATCATGGAGAGGGATGGATGTGTTTATTAGGAGGCCAGCTGCTGCAGCACTCAGCCAAGAGGTTGAGCTACCCACCTCCAGCGACGGGGACACTCCAACAATTGCTCTGCACCTCCAGGAATGCTCCTGCATCCCTCTCCCTTCTCTACCGTCCAGTTTGACTGGGTGGGTAGGGTGGGAGCGGGGAGAGGAAGAGAGGGGCATTTTGATTGGCTACCAGGTTTCATAATGGAGCATTTGCAGTTGCTGTGGCTGCTGCAGCCTGGTGAGGACTGCACAGGACTCTGGGTTGATATGGAACTTACTGACTTGCCCCACTGTAAACAATTGTATCTGTGCGTGAGTGTGACTATGCAGATAGTGTGTGGGAAGGTGTGCCTTGCCATTGCTGGTGGAGCTGGGGAGAGTGCCTCTCTGGGGTAGAATGCAGCTGTGTGTTCTCTTGACTCCTTTGATGACCCGGAGACCTTTGCTGCGTCTTTGGGCAGGAAGGAGATGCATGGTGGTGACCATTGTGCATTGAGCTGATGTCAGAGCGGTTCTGTGGCTCCATGGAGATGGTGCACAGAGAGAGACATGGGTGCTAAGCTGAGAGGCAGAGGGGAGGAGAGATACCCATGGTTACTGGTGAGAGTCCTGTTCCTTCAGACTGTTCAGGTCTTCGCAGCCTCACCCCTATTTCCTATGGCTTCAGCTTGCTGGGTGGAGCATGCGTGGGGAGTGAAGCACGGCCAGCAACGGCGGGGGAGTGGCTCTTTCACCTCTCCCAGGCTCTGCTCTGAGGTGTGGGTCCCCTTGGGAAGACTTACATATACATACTGCTGGTAGGCTGGGTGGCACGCTTTAACCCTTGTGTTGATGGGAGAGTCTTCCTGGGAACTGAACTGCTCTCTGGGAGCACAGGTCCAGCCTTGCAGCTGAAACCCCTAAAATAGCCCAGCCTCACTTGCCTTCCCGTTGTGCAAATCACCAGCGGTGTGCCCAGACTCCTTCCTGGGAGCAGTGTGGAATTCAGGCAGGCTGTGTTTGGGCTCTGACCTTCAGGTTTCCTCCTCTGAGCAGGCCTTCCATCACCTCTTACAGGAGGCAGAGGAGCAGGCAGCACCACGGTCTCGGCTCTCCTGTTCTAGCTTTGTTGGGTTTTTGTGGTGGCTGACTACGGTTGGGCTGTTGGAAGGAGAAGTTCACAGACAAGTCCCCTCCCATCCGTGATACCAACTGCCTGAGACTCCAGGAGGAGCCTGACCTTGGGAAGATGAGAGGAACATATGGGGCTGGAAATTAACGTGGTTGAATTTTTGTCCTTAGAGTTTACTGCTGGCTTATTTTATTATTATTATTATTATTATTATTATTATTATCATTACCGTTATTATTTTTGAGACAGGTTTCTCTGTGTAACAGCCCTGGTGGTCCTGGAACTTACTTTGTAGACTAGGCAAGTCTTTTATATTTAACGTTTGTAATAATTATTTATTATATATATTTATTCTTCGAGAGTTTCATGCATGCATGCAATGTCTTTTGATCATATTCACACTCTTCCTGCCTCCAACTCTTCCTGGACCCTCTTTCCCCACATCTGCCTCCCAACTTTGTGTTCTCTCTCTCTCATAACCTGCACTGTCTGATTTATGCTGTCTGTCTATGCAGGGATGTGGGACTATCCACTGGAGCATGGTCAACCTAGCAGGTAGCACAGCCCTAAAGAAAACTCTCTTTCCCAGCAGATATCAGCTCTATAGATCCTTAGCTAGGGATGGGGCAGCTGTGCCCTACTTCCACCCATCCTGGATTATAGACTGGCTTGATCTTGATCTTATGAATTCCTGAGTATTGTGGTTCTGTCATGTCCAGAAAACACTGCACCACACCACTCCTCTCCAGCCTCTGGCTCTTACATTTTCCACCCCCTCTTCTGCAGCGGTTCCTGAGCCTTTCTGGCAGGGGTGTGATGTAGATGTCCCACTTATGGCTGCGCCCTCCACAGACATTCCTTGAACTCTAATCATTTGTGACTCTCTCTAATAACACCATCTAGTGAAGCATTTCAGCTAATGAGTAAGAACAGAAAAAGGTTTCTCTTTAAGGCTAGAGTTAAGTGGGGTCTATGACCTGGGAGAGTGGGAGACCCTCCTGTGGAATCGGGAAATCGGTGCTTTCTGTCTTGGCTCTGTGCCAGGCTGCATGGCAGCAGGAGGAGCCTGGGACTTAGGGGGCTGCGACTGCAATCTCAGGCAGTCCTGCCTGACAGCTGAGTAGCCATGCAGGGCCAGTGCAGCTGGCTTCCTGGGAGCTCTGTATCCCAAGGATGCCCAGGGTGGGGAACCTGGAGCTCCTGGGTGTAGTTCACATCAGTAATTGCTCATCTGTGTGTTGGCACACGTCATGTTCACACAGACTCTGTGGTAGAGAAGTTGTCATTTCTGCAGAAGAAGACAGTCCTAACTTCCTAGCTGTGGGGGCAGATGGAGAGATTTGGCCAGATGGACACAAGGACACCACCATTCCCTAGTCAGCCCTACAGCTCTGGACAGGCAATTCCACCCCTTTTTGTTACTGGAACGTCTTTCAGCCCTGCCACCATACCTGACTTATCTCCACGTTAATACATAGAACTGCTTTTTCCCTAGGTGGGCGTGGGGGTTACTGTTCTGTGAGTTTTAACACATGAATATACTTTCATAACGAACCCTTGTCAGGATAGAGCAGGAGGAATCTGCTTTCCCTAGGAACATAGTGCTGCTTTTCTGGAGGCGGGACTTCCTGTGCAGGAGGTGTGGCTATGGATGCTGGCAGGGCCTTTGTAAAGTCCCCACTCATTCTAGAGTGTCAAACTCACCTTTATTTCTAAAAGCCGTGCTTGTGTATTTTTCCTAACATCATAACAAGCATCTTCACTCTAGAAAATAAAAAATCTATTAAATTTTTTTTTAGTCCCACAATTTTCCATTGTCTGGAGAAAACCAATTGTGATGCTAAATCTGTAAGTCATGTATAAGATTACATCATGATGGGTGAACTGAGTTTTAATTGCAATTAATGACTTGTGGACATTTTCCATTAAATTTTAAAGTTGTAAAATTTTAATGGATATGTAATATTCTGGTGATCTTTCTGGTTAGCCTTGAGCCTATGGCCTTAAAAATTATGATTGGGTATGTGTGTGTATGTGATGTGTTGGGGGGCATGTGTGCCATGGTGTGTGTTTAGAGATCAGAGGATAGTTGTATGGAGTCAGTTCTTGCCTTCTACAGTATATGGGTTCCAGGGATGTAACTTAGCTCTTTTGGCTTGCATGGCTAACACCTTTACCTACTGAGCCGTCTTGCTGATTAAATCAATGCTGTGATGACCGTTTTCAAAATGTAGGGTTTTTTTGACCCTTTATTTGACCCTTAACATAAAACCAGCATAATGGTATCAAGGGGAAGGATTTTTGTACATTTTTAGAGCTTTTGGTACCTGTTGTGAAAGAATCTTCTAGAAGCATACATACCTGTTTACACTTTTGCCAGCAGTGAGTGTCCTGGTTCATCCATGAGAAGTTTTGGTCATGTGACAAATACCTTCGAGAATTTAAGGCAGGATGGAGATTGGCTCCTGGTTTCAGAGTGTCCAGTCCCTGGCTGGCTCCACTGCTTGGGGTCTGAGGTGAGACAGGGCATTGTGGCAGAACTGGCAGTGGACTAAAGTGTTTCACCTCAGTAACAGCTGGGATGCAGGGAGAGGACAGAGAAGGAGGAGCAGGGGACAAGAAACATCCCTCAGTGGCAGGCCTCCAGTGACCTGTTTCCTTCAGCCAGGCTCACCTTCTAGAGTTCATATCACCACCTCACTAAAATGCCACCAGCTTGTGATCCACAAGTGGATGAAGGCTGCTTGCCTTGGGGACCAAGTCTTCATATCCGAGCCTTTTTTGGGGGGGCGCTGTTGTAGTCCCCTTCTGTTGCAGTGATAAAACATGGACTAAAAGCAACTTGTGGGGAGAAGGTGTCTATTTCATCCTACGCTTTCAAGTCGTAATCTGTCATTAAGGGAAGACAGGGCTTCAAGGCAGAGAGTTGTCCAGATAATGCCCACAGGCCAGCTTGGTCTAGGTAATTCCTCAGTTGAGGTTCCTTCCTCCCCTGTGACTCTAGATTATTGTGTCAATTTGACAATGGCAGCTAATCCGGACAGATGCTCAGCTCCAAAGTGATTAACATCTTCCTTTCAGGATAGCAAACCAGCATGTGATTTTGGAGATGTGCCTAGACTTGTGGGGAGTCTTGCACTCAATGAAGTATAGGTAGGGGGTATAACAGACTTGGGGTGCATGTGTTCTGAATCCCCAGCAGAATGACTTTTTACATAGTGCATTCATGCACCCACACAGATACAAGTCAGGGGCACCCCAACACCTGAAAGATCCTCCTGCTCCTCTTAGCCAGTACCTTCCTCTTCTAGAGACAGCCATTAGAGTTTTATCATGTAGAGTAACTTTGCTTATATTATGCTTTCAAGACTAAGTCCTATTATTGCATGTCTCAACTTTTTAAAAAAATTACTGGTAATGTTTAAACATTTATTATTTTAAGTTATGTGTCAGTATGTGTCTGCATGTGGGTATGTGCACATGAGTGCAGGTTCCCAAGGAAGCCAGAGGCATCAGATCCCCTGAAGCTGGAGTTAGAGATGGTGGTTAACTACCTGATATGGGTGCTGGGAACTGGACTCTGCTCCTGGAAGAGCAGCAAGTGCTCTTAACCCCTGACCCATCCATCTTTGCAGCTACCTGCATGTGTTTTTGTGGATCTGTAGTCCTCTTTCTTTGGGGCATGAATACCTAAGAGTAGACTGCTGGGCATAATCTAGATGTCTGTTGAGATTTTAGACGGGATGATTCTTGATTGTTGAGGTCTGTCCTGTGCGTCATACGACATTAAGCAGCATGTCAGGCCCACTTGCTTTTGCCCTTCTCCTCGGTGGTAATAGGCCTGTTTCTGGACTTTGTAGGGCTGGGGGACAGGATGGCCACTGCTGTAGTGGGTGGCGACAGTTTTCCCGTTTACTGTCCGTCAGCAGAGATTAAGACCTGCCAGGCATTAATTCAGCAAGCACATTGAGCCCTGCTGAGTGAGATAGGAAGCTGAGCAAGTTCAGTCTCCTGGGACTTGGGAGGGGGGAAGGGGGGTTACAGTGGAGGAGAAAGAGATGAGTCTCGGTGTGCTGCGATCAGGGGAAAGAGATTTACAAGGGATTCCAGAACAGGGTGGAAGAACAAGTGAAAATTAGTCAGGGATGAAAACTGTCTCAGGAGAGATGCCACAGTGGTTAAGATCTTGCAGAGGATCCAGCATCTATATAGTGGCTCACAGTGGTTTATAACTCCAGCTTCAGGGATCTGGCATCCACTTGCGGCTTCTGTGGGCACTGCGTGCACAGGGTATATACTTCCATACATGCAGGAAAAACACATAAAAATAAAAATAAATAAATAAAGCTCTTTATAAAGAGAAAGAGAAGCTGGGTGGTGGTGGTGCATGCCTTGAATCACAGGCAAAGGCAGGTGGAACTTTGAGTTCAAGTCCATCCTGGTCTACGATGTGACTTCCAAGGCAGCCAGGGCTACACATGGAAACCCTGTCTCAAAAAAAAAAAAAAAATGAGAGAGAGGAGGGGAAGGGACTCCATCTTCCCTGTGTAAAGGAACCCTGGGTGAGAATGCTTTGGACTTGGAGTTTGTATAGTTGCACCTCAAGTAACCCTGAGGAGCTGGACTCTTGAGTTGACCTTGAGGAGCACAGGACTCTCCCCGGCGGGGATAGAGGGTTTTAGAAGGTTTGTGGAGTGAGAGCTTGGAGGGGATGGTAGGGGCCTTCCAGGAAGATGGCTAGGAACTGGCAGTGTGGTAAAGTGGTCATAGTAGACTGGCGGCACTCAGGTCTCTGCACAGGGACTCCTGCTCTCTAAGCTGCAGTGTGCTGTGCCGGCCTTTGGCTCATGGTGCTTTGCTGGGGCTCCTCTTCTGCTTCTCCTTAGATCTAAGAGTTTGTTTCTTGTTTAGAGTTTCTTCGTTTATTTTTATTTCTTGGTTTCAGAGACAAGATCATACTCAGTACCTCAGGCTGACGTGGAACTTGACATGGAGCCCAAACTGGACTTTCAGTCCCCAGTGCGACCTGTACCACCACACCTGAATGGGATATCATTTTTAAAAAAGTTTTGGATTTTGGGGCATTTTGAATTTTACTTTCAGATTACAGGTACTCAGTTCAGGCTACTTTATCCGTTCATCAGTTAGTTGAGATTTGTTTGGGTTGTAACAACGTTTTGGAATAAGAGCCCAAACCTTCAATCTTTGTGTATCCTCATCCTTCTTGGGTCTGTACCTCAAGGGTGGAGTTGCTGCTTCCTACAGGAACGTTTTGGGGTCTCGCTGACTGTTTTCCTTTGGGGCTACACTGTGCGCAGGTCTCAGGAGCAGGATGTGGCTTGCTAGGGGTTTCTTGTTGCCCCCTCACACTGGCCGTAGGTTTTGATTTTAGTCGGTCTGCTGAGGGCAGAGGAGATCTAAGAAGGTCCTGATTTGGGCTCCCCCATCAACGACTGCTGGAGTTGAGCGTCTCTCTTATGTTTATTGTCTTTTGAATATTCTTTGTGTGTGTATACATGCTCGAGTGTACCTGTTCTATTCTTTTGCATGTAGATGTTCACTTTCTCAGCACGGTCCTTTGGAAAGACCACCCTTTCTCCATTGGGTTGTTTTGGTACCCTTGTCAAATACCTGTTGGCTGCTATTTATAGTTATGATTCCACCCCCTCTCCCTTTCCCCTCCCCTCCCTCCCTCTGCACCCCCTTTCTCTGGAGATTGAAGCCAGGTCTTGTGCATGCTAGGCATGCACCTCACTACTGATCTAGTCCCTATTTTCTGTCTTAATTCTATTTATGTCTCTTTTTCTTCCCATACTTTATAGTGAAATATCTATTTCTCCACAGTAATTTGAAAATAATATGCTGATTCCCCAACCCAGATCTTTTTCAGGCTGGGAGGATGTGACTTTCTGATAGAGCACCTGCCTACCATGCACAAAGCGCCAGCTTTGGTCCCCAGCACTGAGAATTAAAAAAAAAAAAAAAAAGAGTAAGACCTTCCGTATGTAAAACTTTTAACTTTCTGTCATACAGTTCCAGGGTTTATAACTTGTAATCTTTTCATGTCACACATTCATGGATGTGATCACAGACGCTAATACACACACGCACACGATAGATCAAATACACACTTTACCCAAATGGCTAACTGTTTGCTTAAGTCACGACGGAAGCTGACTGTAGAATGGACTTCCGAGATAAAAAGAATACCTTCTGAAGTTTTGTTTAAAAGCACGTACATTAAAATCTGTGAGTTGAGTGTTGAAAGGATCCACGGCATAGCTCAGGAGTAATAATTTTTCACCCTGTCAGAGCCTGGATCTTGCCTGCAGCTGCTCTACTGGGAGCTCATGAAGAGAGAGAGAGATGTTCACTTTTAGCAGGTTCAGGGGGTCCCCTCATCTGGGATGTGCTTCCCTTCCTGCACTGGCTCCTCTTTCAGGTTGGAGTATAGCTGTGAGGATTTGCGTGGTGGGAGGATGCCATTTCATTCACCCAAGCCGGAGCGATGGACCTTCTCACTGCCTCAGGCGTTCTTTGGGCATTTGTAGGAGCAAGTTTCAGGTTGGCCCACTTGTGGGTTTTTTGTTGTTTTTTTTTAACTCCTGTTTCTGCACATCGCCGCTGTTCCTAAGATTACTTGGAAAGGCCAGGAATGTGGCAGTGGACCAATGTGCTTTTCTTTCAAGCTAACAAAAATCATTGGTTTTGTGTCTTCCTGCAGAGATAAGTGGTGTGCAGTGAGGAGCGCCTCCCCTCCCAAGACTGATCACTTGGTTCCCAGGGTTCTTAGGGACAACAAAGCAGGAACAAGTCTGGGGGCTCCTTAGTCTATCGGGCTGTTGACTGCAGAGGCCTGTGTGCTGGCATGTCCAAATGTCTGCTGCTCAGGGACAGGAAATGCACGTTAACCAGGAGAAATCTTCTTTCAGTACCACATTTTCCAGGAAGAACTTTATAACAGTGGGTCATAGAGCAGATCTCAGTGAGCCTTTGTCTCTTGGTGGACAAATATTGGTGGCCTGTCTCTGGTGCTCACACCAGCCTCATGTAGAGTGGGGCTTTAGTCTCTAGAAATTAAAATGACAAGGACTTATTCCCACCCTTTGGCAAAGTCTCAGTGTGTGGTGTGGGCTGGTCTTGAACATATGGCAATTCAGCCGCCTCAACCTCGGCTGGTATCACAGACGAGAATCATAAGAAATCGACTTCATTTGGCAGTCCTATAGGATTTGAGTAAGTTCCAGGAGTGAAGACTGTTTTTCTCTAGAACTTCCTTTTTTTCTCCTGTACTTTGTGTATTCTTTTTAGGTCTAGACTGTTTGCCATGAGTGGTGTATTAAAGAGTGTTGGATTTTTGACCTGTTCCAGAATTTTCAACTTCTTGCTTTTCTGCTTTTAACACCTACTCACTAGATGAATTCCCAGATAGGACATTTCTCTGAAATAGTTATATCCCAAATGAAATTAAATGGCTATAAAATTACATTAAATTCTTAAGGGCTATTCAGTTTAGTTTTATACAGTATTAACTGTTTTAATACATAAAACAGTTCTACAAATATTATTCTACATTGTAAGCTATTTTTTTCTGCCTTTTATCATATCAGCTCTAAAAGGATGTTCTTTAAAAAAGTGTGTGTGTGTGTGTGTGTGTGTGTGTGTGTGTGTGTGTGTCTGTGCATGTATGTAGTTCTCCACAGAAGCCAGAAGAGGGTGTTGGATCCCTTGGAGCTGGAGACTTAACAGGCACTTGTGGGCCACTTGACGTGGGTGCTGGGAACAGAACCCAGGTCCTCTGGAAGAGCAGGAAGTGCTCTTGACTCTTGAGCCATCTCTCCAGCCCCAAGGATAAATATTCTCTAGAATGTTTGTCTAGGCTTTGGGGCTGAGAGCCGGCTAAGCAGTTAAGAGTACTTCTGCTCTTCCAGAGGACCTGGGATCGATTTCCAGCACCCACGTGATAGCACACATCTGTTTGTAACTCTGGTTCTCGTGGATCTGACTCCCTCTTTTGGCCTCCGAGGGCATCAGGCACACACATGGTTCACAGCCAAAACACCCATACACATGCAGTAGTAGATTTTTAAAAGTTACCTGGGCAACATACTTATTACACTCTTGTATTGACTGTCTAATTTTCAGGTATAGAAAACTTTTTAAAGTCTTAATTTATTTTGTGTGTGTTTGTGGGTGTGTAGTGGATGCAGAGGCTAGGAACCTGTTAAGCTCTTATTTCTGTTCTAAATTCAGCAGTAATGAAAAATTTTAATTATTGAAAACTTCTCCCTTGTCATTGAGTACATTTATTCCTTTAAAAATTTTATTCCACTTAAAGCCAGGCATAGTGGCACACACCTTTAATCCTAGCACTCGGGAAGCAGAGGCAGGTGGATTTCTGAGTTCGAGGCCAGCCTGATATAGAGTGAGTTACAGCACAGCCAGGGCACACAGAGAAACCCTGTCTCAAAAAACAAATGAAGTAACAAATAAGTTTATTCCACTTACATTTTGTACATGTGTGTGGAGGTCAGGCAACCTGTAGGAGTCAGTTCTCTCCCATGTGGGTCCCAGGGATTGAACACAGGATGTCAGGCTCGGTGACAAGCCCCCTTGTCATCGTGCCAGCTCTGGGTATAGTCATTCTTTCAGAATTTCAGTCTGTGTGGAGTTTGAGAATGCCTTTAGTTGGAGGTATGTCTATGGTGCTTAACTGTATGTGCCAGTGACCAGCCAGACAGTAGTAAAGGTCTGAGTTAGTTGTCTGGTGTGTGCTGCTGAGGTAGGTTTACTGAGGCATGGTGGGAGGCTACACGATTGACATTGATCACCCCTTCGGTGGGCTCCTGCTCAGGCCAAGCCTTGGCTCCGTGCTGGCCGATTGCCTCCTTGGCTCGTCTTGTTTTCTCAGGCATGGCTTCTGCGGTTATGACCTTCCCTGCTGTTACCCCAGCTGTGGGTCTGGGGTGTCCACACGACTCTGAAAATGCGTTCCCTACCTTGAGAGTGGGGGATTTGCAGAGGGGAGCGTCCCCAGGAGCCTGGTGTGCTGTCCTTGTGGCCTGCCCAGAGCTGCCCTGGCAGGGGCGTGGCCGGTCGGTGTCCAGTTCTTGTCAGTTGAGTTTGCTCCCCGTGAGAGATGGACCTTGTTTCCCTTTCATCTGAGATCCAGACATGTCACCAGGGAACACCCTGTGTCTTTTCTTGTCACCTCCGGGCAGAACTTGTGCTTTGTTGCTGCTCCCTGGTTATCCCTTTCATCCGTGCATCTCAGAGTGAAGCCTCCAGTCTCTGGCCTTACCTTTTGTGCTGCTCTCTTCATTCACCCCTGCTTTGCTCTTCTCAGTCTTGATCTCCCAAGTCAGTCATTCAGCAGTTGTTGTTGTGACCACCTTTGCGGGAAGAGCTGTTTAGGGGGGGATTGGGTGTCACTGTGGCGGTCCTGTCATGACGCCCTTCCCCTTCCATGTATTGCAGGGGAAATCCTTTGGGTACTGTGATTATTTTAATTAAAATTCAAGCTACACCTGTACCCTCCAGCTGCTCTTTCTTCTGGGGTGTGTGGTCTGTTTCTTCTGAGCAGGCTTTCTGCCTCTGTTCCTGAGACTCTTTTTTGTTTGTTTGCTTGCTGGTTTTTTTTGTTGTTTGTTTGTTTGTTTGTTTGTTTTGTTTTGTTTTGGGGTTTTTGAGACAGAGTTTCTCTGTGTAGTTTTGATGCCTGTCCTAGATTTCACTCTGTAAGCTGGCCTCGAACTCACAGAGATCCTCCTGGCTCTGCCTCCCAAGTGCTGGGATTAAAGGCATGCACCACCACCACCTGGCTTCCTGTGACTCTTAAAGTCAGCACTTCCTATAGGCTCCTGGGATCTAGGTTGGTAAGGAACTGGCACCCTACTCCCTTGAGATTTTGCTTCTGGCAGCAGCTTTGGAGTTAGGGTCCTGCTGCTGTTTGTTAAGGCAGATGGGGAGCCTGTGCCAACTCTGGTTCCTGTCTAGAGTCCATGCACCTCTAAAAAGCTACATACTGACCTATTCCAAGTGTGGTGGAAAGGTGGGTACCGCTGGGGTGACTTTAGACACCTTATATGTTTCTTTGAAAAAACATAGTGAGTGCGTCTGCACACACGTGTGTACATGCTATGGCATGGGTGTGGAGGTCAGAGGATAACTTGTAGGAGTTGGGTTTTTCCACCATGTGGGTTTAGGGATGGAATTGAGGTCATCAGTTTAGGTAGACAGCGCCTTTACCTGCTGAACCATCTCAATGGCCCCTACCTTGGGTATTTCTCAGGGTGGTGAGGGAATCAGAATCATACAGGTCTTGATACTGATCGATGATAGCCATTGTCTGTTGCTTTACAGCTGATAGGCATCTCTGACTGCTTCTCTCAGTGGTACAGCAGAGAATGTTGCAGCCACACTTCCCAGGGAGCTGTGGGCGTTACAGTGTAACATCATTGAGCCTGGCACTTGGGTGCCCCTGGGGCAGCTGGCTCTTTCTTCCGCTCTTCTGTTACCTGTGTGGTGCGTGGAGAGGCATATGAGGGTCTCGGTTCTGAGCACATTACATCTCAAGTACTGATCCAGGCTCTCGGGACATGCTTGTGAGCAGAATCGAGGCCTGCCTGGGTGAGGCATGTGCTCTGTAATGAGATCGTAGCCAGCAGGAAACATGACACATGGATAGCATGTTAGGAGAAATGTTACAGAAGAAGCAGTGGGCAGGATTCAGGGTCTCAGTGACGACAGGGAAAGGATCACACCGAGAAGACCACACTCGCAGGTAGTAAGGGTGTTGGCCAAGTGCCCATTCGGGAAGTGGATGTTGCGCCCACACAGGCAGGTGAAGTCCTTCATGAGATCTGGACTGCAAGCTCAGTGGCCGTAAGGTCCCAGGAGGGGTGAGGGGCAAGCCCAGGAAGTGGGGACATAGAAGAAGGAGGTCAGAAAGTTAAGAAAGGGGAGGTGTGAAGGGGTCTTGTGGGACATGGCTTACAGGGTAAGACACAAGGTAAGTGTCTAGTGTCCTTTAACAAAGGAATATGGGGCCTAGCATGGGTTTTGAAGAAATGTGCCCAGTTGACAAGATGCCACAGGGCCTGTGTGTGATTGTAACCTGGGAAGAGATGGTGGAGGTTTTGTGCCCAGGTCGCAAGTCCCCCAAGCAAGACCACCACAGAGCCGATATCTGATGCAAGCACACAGAGGTTTTTTAATAACAAAACAAGCAAGCCCGGGGCTTGGTCCGACATCTGATACAGAGGGTGGAGGAGGACGGCCCTGAGCACTCACTCTAAGGGGTTTATATAGGAAAGGTTTACTTGCAGCTTGGGATTGGACGAGGGGGCTAGGGGTGAGGTAGTTCTTTGAAGTTACTGTCTGAACTATAAGCATGAGGTTACTGTTGACTAACAGGATTCAGGGTATCTTAGAGACATAAATTTTTACTCCCTATGTCCTGCTTTTGCTGAACCTAGGATATACACATTCAGATTTATTATTCCAGTCCTATTTTCCCATAAGTTCAATTTCTGGTCAGTTGAGTCCATTACTCCCCATATCCTGTTTTGCCAAGTCCAGGATACATAGATTTATTATTCCAGCCTTATCTTCCCATGGGTTCAACTTCTGGTCAGTTCTAAAACTGCTGGTCAGCAAATGCCTTTGGGGGTGGGGGAGTGTCTCTCAAGATGGCTACTGATTTTTCCCTTTCAGAGGTAGGAGTGTTTGTTTCTTGGTGTGTTTTGAGTTCTGGTGCCTTGATAGGTTGAGAGGTTGACCCTGGGAACTGAGTAAAGGAGGGATCGCCAGCACCATGGGCAAAGAAATAGTGCTGTCTTGGCGAGCTTTGGATTTAGCAGAGGTTCCGGATGCCATCAACAGTATCTTCTGGAGACTGCCCAGCCACCTGGCCCTTTTTCTGTCATGTCACTGTTGCTGTTGACAGTGCTGATTGTGTCCATCTGAGGACCAGACCAGAAGCATGGCACACATGGTCCATGATGTTGAGTGCATGGATGTTGAGGCATGGGGTGTCATGGTGTTCCTTTGTGGAGTGAGTAGGTGCGGCCCTGTATTGTGTTCTTATTGTGGTGACAATAAAAAAGCAGCTTAAGCAAAGAAGGGCTTTATTTTGGCTCACATCTTGAAGATATAGTCCTTCACAGATATCGTATGTCTTTTTAATGACCAGGGGGTTGTCTTCTAGGTGATTTAGATCTTGTCAGTTTGACAATTTTAACCATCACAAGCTCCATGAGAAGACTGGAGGAAGCTGGGTCTAGATGAGAATGTGTTTAAACTCTCAGTAGTACTGAGTGACTCACCCCAGTAACATCAACAACCTCTTAATGTAAGTTTGTCCCAGATACTCCTCAGGGGCACACTTGCATAGGAAAACATACACTGTTTATTGGATATTGAAATTGAACTGGGAGCTCTGCACTTTGATTTGCTAAATCTGGTCCCTCATCCTGGCAAGTTCTTGTTCATTGCACGTGCCACCCTAGTAACCTGTCAAGTTGCTAAGTAACAGGACTTGACTTTGAAAGAGCCACTTGATTTCTGTTGGTTCCACTGGGCCCGTGGGTCAGCCTTTTTAACCCGGTCACTGAGCTGCATGTCGGAGAGTGGGAGTGCTCCACATGTCCTGACCACCTTCAGCTTCAGTTTCTTCTTCATGGACGAGCTGTTCGCGGGCCTGAAACTGGGTCTGCCGTCCTGCTGGCTGTGCAGGCCACAGGGAGGAGATACAGGTAGAAGATGATGCACAGAGGTGCGGAGTCCTCAGTGCCCGGAAACTGACATGGTAATCAGCGGAGGAGTCCGTACTGAAGCACAGAGGCCTTAGGCAGGTTCTGTTGGGGCAGACAACTCTGCCCGAGACCTGTTTGTAGTTCTGTCCTCAGCATTTGGCCTGCTCATGGTTACCTCTTGTCCATTCAGGGCCGAACAGTGTGGCTGTGTTGTCCCACCCCCACCCTGCGCCAACATCTAAACTCATGCATTGAAATCTTAATCCCACTGCCTCCGGATGGGACTTTATTTAGAGACAGGGTCTTGAAAGAAGTGATGAAGTCTTAAGTGGAGTCATTAGGGTAGGCCCTCATACAATCTCACTGGTGTTTTTAAGAGGGGATTAGGATGTAGACACACAAAGGGATGAGAACATGTGACCATGTGAAGAAGATGGTCCACAGGTCAAGGGGTGAGACCTCAGGGGGAGCCTGGTTTTGCTCTTGTATTCCCTCCAGGACTGGGGAGTTTCCTTATGTGCAAACTACCTTGTCTATGGGACTTCTTATAGTAACTACACAACTGATGAGGTGAGAAAGATCAGATGATTAGCTGACTCTAGGGGTTCAGAGGAGATGTTTTCGAGGGGGTGGGCCCTAGCCATAACCTGCTGGGACCACAGTGCCGGGAATAAGAGATGTCAATACAGACTTGTAGGTGATCTGGGGCTGTTGCTCTACAGCTCCTCTGGGGCACAGCTCCTGAGCAGAGGAGCCTCCAAGCCAGTGTGTGTATATAGGGGCAGGGGATGCCACCCAGAATGAGCCTGCAGTTGTGTGTCACAGCCTTGGATGTGAAACTTCCCCTGGTGGCAGAGGTTGGGTCCCATGAGGAAAATGTCACCCTACTCAGAAGCCATCAACAATGTTTGTTTGTTTGTTTGTTTGTTTGTTTGTTTGTTTGTTTTGCCTAGGGTAGCTAAGGGAGACTGTGCAGTCTGAAGACACAGCTCTCACTGAATCTGCATGTGTAACACCCATGGGTTCCTTGAGGAGGTTTGAGGAAATACCCTAGAGCGATCCTTATGGCATTGACATCGCTGGGTAATTAAAGAATCTCTTTTATGTCATTGTTCTTAGGAATCAACTTGATAAATATTCTTAATTCCCTGGTGTTGCTTGGATTAGCGTGCCATATAAAGATGTGATTTTCTTTATAAAAATGTCACCTCAGATTCAGAAACAAGTCTTAGAAGTCAGGGTTAATTGGAGAGGACACCATCGAAGCTGGGTTCTGGATTTCCAGTTTGCTGTGCTGAGCTCTTGTGATGTGCTGCTCATCCTGGTTAGGATGGAGGAGGCTAGCTGAGGAGGCTGTGCTTTCGATCGCCTTTCTAGGGACTTGGGCTGAGAGATTTGGCCAGCGCGGTTGGAGCACCACTTCATAGACAAGGGAGCTTGCCAGGCGGCCTTCCCTCACAGGTCTCAAGCTGGGATCGCTGGACGGACTCCATCTACAGTGCCCAGTTCAAGGGTCAGAGTGAGTGTGCAGGTGTGTGTGCTCACACAGGCATATGTGCACGTACATGTAGGCATACTTGTAAGCTCCTGTGGTTGTGCTCGTTCAGGCTTGGGTGTGCTCATGCAGGTGTGTGCTCATGCAGGCATGTACTTGTACATGTGTGTGTTGGTGCAGACATGTACCCTGCAACTGTATTCCTGGATGGGCTGGTGTGGACCATGGCACAGTGTGACTCCTCCTCCTGGGACTTGAACATACATCTGGGGTTTTGGCACACAACAGCCTGAAACTCTATCCTCAGCTGTGCTGACATGCCTTCCAGCTGTGCCTGGAAAGGCTCAGGTGTGGCTGTTGGCCTTTAAGGAGGCCTGCAGGTATGTGAAGTTGCATGGAGCCACCAGTTTTACAGAAGGATATTAAAACATTGGGGGCCATTTTACTTGGCTGGTGTAAACAGGCTTGTGACTGATCTACCTCGTGGGTAGACTCTCTCCATTGGTGTTTTATGCAGGGAAGCAGGGCTCTGAGAGGGCACTGACCTGCTTGGATTCTCAGGACAGTAAGAATGTAGGATTAGGGTTAGAGCTCATTCCTGTGGGGGTGGTCCATATAAGGGACGCCTTCCATGCCTGAGTGTGGAGTGACCCTGACCAAGGGTTGGGTCTCCAAGGAAACTGAAAGGTAGTAAGCTTGTTTTGTTGAGCCCCGAATGAGGGCTGTGAGGGGCATATGTTGAGGAGCTGTGGGCAGAGTGTGGATGAGAGAATCTGGTTTTCTTCAAGGTTCGCAGCCCACCCAGAGAGTGATGAGCAGAGAGTGGGAGGGAGGTGGAGGCGTCCCAGAGATTCACGGGTTCTAGGGGCCTGTGGAATCTTTTCTTCTTCTCTGTTGGGGTTGCTGCCTTGGGACAGAAGTCTGCTCTGTGAGGGACAGACCCTCTCCTGTCCCATGAGAACCTCTGGTCCTTAAAGGTCTATGGTGGAAGGTCCCAGATGGACTTCCCATTGTGTGTCTCCCCTTCTCACATCCTCCCATCCCCTCCTGTTTCCAGGTCTGGAGCAAAATCTACCCTCCCTTCTCTACCCAGCTGCCCATCTCCTGCTGTTCCAGGTGCTTGGCTGGGGGGGCTATGAGGGTACTGCTGCTATCGGTTCTCTTCCTTGGCTCTCCTTCCTACCAGCCAGTACTGTTCCCTGGGGCTCTGTCTTCCATCCTTGACCCTCAGGATTTGTTTGGCGTGCCCCTCCATCAACTTCCAAGCCTCAGCAGGAGCCTGGGGGAGGGACAGGGGCTGATAAAAGCCACTGCACTAAGGGACCATGTGGGCTTCAGCTGGATGCGTGGACCAGTACGAGACAGGGCCATTCAGCCAAAATTTTGGAGGTAGGAAATATAGACAATTTTCTGGCTGTGGACGTGTCCCCATGGAGCTCGAGATGAAGCCACACGAGCAGATGCAAGAGTAGGACAGAGCCCCAGTTCCAAGGCACCCTCCCAGTTCCTGTGAGCAGAGATAAAGTGAAAGCTTTTAAACTGGGCTTTGGTGGGGGATGGAGCCACTCAGTGACATTTGAAGCTTTTGTGAGCGAGACTTGCATGGTGGCCTGTCTTTGCTCAGAAGGTGCTTTGCCTTTGTGAGCTTTCGGTCCTGCCCGATGGGTTATAGGGAGAGGAGAAGGCTGCGGTCTCTCGGAGGTTTCTCAGCTACACCCTTGTGATATGATGCCAGTTCCCTCCACCCTCTCAGAACAGTCCAGGTGTGGTGTGGAACCAGGGCCAGCTGGGGATCACTGTCTTATAGCACACAGAGGCCTGAAAATGGGGAAGCAGGCATCCAAGGAAGTTAGGTTTCCATCTGCACATCTGGTTGGGAAGCTTTGCAGCCCAGTAAGCCTCGAGCCAGCTTTCCCTTGTGAGATGTTCATTTCGTCTCCTGCTCCTTTCTAACTTTGTCTGTCTGTGAAATGAGTGCATGCCCAGCAGGATGCGTGTCTGGCTCCCTGTGCAGAGGGAAGGTAGCTGGGTCCTCCTAGCTTCTTCTCACTGCCACTGAGCACCAAGGAAAGGTACATGGTGGGGACTCATTTAGTCTAATAGTGTCAGAGAGACCAACACATCTGTGTTGGGAAGCCTCTTCTATTTATTGCTATTGGAAATGGTATGGGTGGGGTTTATCTCTGGAAAGAGTGCATTTGCTTCACTGTGCTCCAAACATCATGGCAGTGGAATTTGTGCATGGCTAGGTACTATTACTCTGTGTGCACTTGGGGTCCTAGAAACTGTTCCATTGCATCAAAAGCAAGTGTCAAGGAGTGTCTGGTGTTACATTTCTCCCTGACACCAGCACTGGGTGGCAATGCATCCTGGGACAGTCCCTGTTGACACAGACTCCATCACATCCTCGTGGGTGATGATGAGGCAAATTCATGTTTTCCCTGGGACAGAATGAGGGGCAAAATGGGAAAATTGCATGATTGTCGTTCCATGTGCAGCTTCTGACTCCTTCCCAACTGCTTCAGCGACTAAACAAGAGTGAGTCAGGGACCGCCCTGCACCTGCACTTGGAGCTGCTGCCATCTCCAGGAGTGGACTCTCGGCCACCCCACCTCACCCACACTCAGGAGCACAGGCTTTGGTATGTGCTGTGCCTTCCCGGTAACTTCAGCCTAGGCACAGTGGCTAGTCAGTGTGAAATGAGATGGACAAGCCGGCAAGCATCCATACCGTTCTAGAGTGGGGTCCTTCCAGGTACTTCAGGCAAATGAGCGCCTTCCAGCCATGGGATTTATTTATTTATCTATTTATTCATTTATTTATTGAGACCCAACCCCATGTAACTCAGGCTGTCCTCAAACTTGCTATATAGCCAAGGATAACCTTGAACTGCTGATCCTGCTGCCTGCACTCTCCCGAAGCTAGAATGATAGGTGTGCACCACCATGTCTACTTTGTGCAATGTTGGCAGATGATCTGCCAGCTGAGCTACATCCTCAGCCTCAACCCATGATTCTGAGCTATGGGTACAAACCGGGCAGGGAGGGGTGGCTGTTGTCTGAGAACACCACTCTGGTGATCCTGACATCATACTTATGCTCCATCACACCTGTGCTCCAGATGAGAGGCCCAACCATGAACTTGGGTCTGGACGCCCCCCCTCGCCAAGCCAAATTTATTTATCTTATGTGTGTGAGTGTTTTGCCTGCATGTGTATATGTGTACCACCCATGTGCTTGGTACTCATGGAAGTCAGAAGAAGGTGTCTGTTTCCCTGGGGACTGGAGTTACAAAAAGTTGTAAGCTGCCATGTGGTAACTGGGAATTGAACCCAGTTCTCTGTAAGAGCAGTAAGTACTCTTAACCACTGAGCCCACTCTCCAGCCTGCCCCCACTTTTTCTGATGCCTGCTCACAGACTGCTGGGAACACAGCGTCTCAAACATGCCTGGGTTGGTTTTGCTTGCTGTTGTCAGAAAAGATACGCTGCAGATGAGCTGAGAAACAGTTGAGAGGCTGGGGCTTTTGCTGGGGGACATCAGGGTCTGTGAGGAAGCTGAGGCCAGGGACAATGGGCCAGTATGTACATGTAGGTGTGTGGTGGGTTGTGCCGTGTCTGGACCTTTTTGCTCTGAAAGGCAGAGGGAACATGGACCTGAGTTAGCGGTGGTAAAGAGTAGTGGTCACTCAGATGCGGTGATGTAGGGAAGGGCGTCTGATTACTCCTCCCTGCTCTCTGCCTGATGCTGTCCTGTGATAGAGTGACCTCCAGAGTGACTTGCTATGTTCTGGGGCATTGTTTATGCTCGGCTGCTTCTATCCTAGCTTGGTCATTATCTGCTGGGCTATCCCAGCTTGGCTGTCCACTGCTGACCCAGGCAGTTTTCATCTTCTCATCCTCTGCCTCCCTGCTGTATGATTTGGGCAAGCCACTTTCTCTCTGGGCCTCGGTTTCTCCATTTATTTAGTTACTGTTTTGATTTATTGTTTATTTATGTTTATGTTTATTCGTGTATATGTACATGTGTGCAGGTATGTGTGCAGGTGTGAAGGACAACCGTGGGCGTCCTTCCTCGGGAGCCATCTAGCTTGTCTTTTAAGACAGTTGGTCTCACTGGCTTGGAGTTCACCTGGTGGGCTAGGCTGGCTGGTCACCGAGCCCCAGGGACCCACCTGTCACTAGGATTATAACTAGGAACCACTGTCCCAGCCGTTTTTAAACCTGGACTCTGGGGGTTGAGCCCAGGTCCCCATTGTCTGCATAGCAGGCACTTTACCAGCTGAGCCGGCTCCCTGGCTCACGCTCCTCTTTTCTTAAAAGACAGGGTAAGGACAGCTTTCTCATTGTAGGTACTGCCCCTTTGGGGACAGGATGATGTCCTAAGTCGTTGCAAATGGGTTGCACTTTTCCATCTCCCAGGTCACAGGTGAACTCTAAAGACCGAGTCGAGTTGACCTTGATTTGGCTTAAATTAGCGACTATGGCAAAATACTCAAGGTAAATAACCTATAAGGAAGAGAGGTTTGGTTTGTCTCACAGTTTCCGTTCGTGGTTAGCTGGCTCCATAGCTTTGGGCCTGTGGTGAGGAAGAGCATCATGGGGATCAGAGAGACCATGGGGCAGGGAATCCCAGTATCCCCTTCTAGGGCACCCCCACCAGTAACAGAACTTCCACTAGGCCCCACATCCTAGAGGCAGACACATTGCCTAGAGCAGAGAGCCTTCCATGCGAACTTTCCTGAGACACTCCAGATCCAAACTGTAGTGTATCTTAAGGCTGAATTTTGTATATTGTAGCTGAACATACCATACATGACTTTTCAGTGCCTGTTGTGTTTTTAATGATTTATTTATTTTTATTTTATGTTGCATTGGTATTTTGCCTGTACATAGGTTTGTATGAGGGCATTAGATCCCCCGGGAACAGGAGTTACAGACAGTTGTGAGCTACCAAGTGGGTGCTTCAAATTGAACCCAGGTCCTCTGGAAGAGCAGCAGTACTCTTAACCACTGAGGCATCTCTCCAGCCCCTTCAGTCCCTGTTTTTAATAAATCCTTTTGCAGAACTTGAACATTTCCACAGTCCTTCTAAAACTCTGGCTTCTGGGCTCTATGCCCAGTGCCTGCAGGATGAACAGCCTTCCTCCCCCTCCAGACATCCTGAAGACTGTGGTTCTTGTAGGTGGAGGCACCCAGCCTGGGGAGTCTGGGCAGCCTTTCATCTGTCATAGAAACGGTACCCATGAGTACACCATGTGTGTTTCTTTGCTTATTTTTTTGTATGTATGTATGTGTATATGTCACATGTGTATGATTGTATGTACATGTACTGCACATGTGTGAGTGTACATGTGGAGGTCCCAGGTTGACATCGAGACTTTCTTGATCATTCTTCAACTTGTTCATTGAGGTAGAGTCTCTCAGTTGAACCCAGAGCTCCTGATACAAGCTAGTCTTGCTAGCCAGCTTGTTTCAGAGATCCCCATCTCTGCCTTGTGAGTCCTGGACTTACAGGTGGGCCCATAGCCACTGGCCCTTTGTGTAGATTCTAAGGCTCTCAACTCCAGTCTTCATGCCTGTGCTGCAAGCCCTTACCCCCAGGCCCTGTTTGCTTGTTTATTTACTTTTGAAGCAGGGTCTCATGAAACACAGGGTGGTCTAATATGGCAGAGGATGACCTTGAACTTCTGATCCTCCTTCTTTCACTCCCAAGTGCCCAGATTACTGTCATACCTAGTTTATGTAGTGCTAGGATCGAGCCAAGGGCTTTGTACGCACTAGGCAGCACTTTTAACAACTGAGCTATAACTACAGTACCCACCATATATATATCTGAGGAAAATTCCATTTACTTCACAGAGCCACAGAGGTTTGGAAACATCACTACAGAGTTTGAGTGATGCCTCTTCTTCTGAAGGAATTCACTCAGCAGGGGACTCTCCTCAGCTTCCTCAGCTTCCTCCCAGCCTTTCCAGAGAACTGGCCATAGCGGATAGAGAACAGGTTGACAAGTGTCTGCATAGGAGTACCCAGCTGTAGAAGTCCTTCCTTCCCGTTCTCGGGCCTGACTCCGCCACAGCCTGAGGCGGTAGAGTCACTTTGCCATGTTCTTTGCCAGAACAGTGACAGGTGGCTGGCTCCTCGGGAGACCTTCTATCCTCCTGCTCACTCTGCAGTTTATTCCTGGGCCAATGTGGGTAATAAAACCAGAGGAAGCTGGGGTACATGTTTGAATCAGAGGGCAATGCTGGGCTCATTCAACCCTGCCATGACTGGCTGGCCCACTGTATGCCAGAGTCCTACACTCAGCCACATTGAAATTCGACTCGTAGACCATGGCATAGTGTATCATCTCAAGGGTCCCAGCCAAGCTCTATGCTGGTTTTTCTCATCTGTGATCTACAGATGTATTTCTACTTCGGCAGCCATCTACCATGGTTGGTCAGGGATACCGGAGTTTAGTTCTGGGCAACAGGCTCTGGCTGGCAGAATAGTGGACTTGGAAAGTAACCCAATGGTAAAATACTTAGCTAACAGTTCCTGGTTACAGTCCATCATTGTAGAGAAGTCACGAGGACAGAGCTAGTTGGTCACACTGCACTCAGTTAAGCTGCAGAGTTCAATGAAGGCTTGCATTCTGCTGTCAGCCCCCCCCCTCCCTCCACAGTCTAGGATTCCAGTTAAAGAATGGCCCTACTTGGGCTGGAGAGATGGCTCAGAGGTTAAGAGTACCGACTGCTCTTCCAGAGGTCCTGAGTTCAGTTCCCAGCACCCACATGGTGGCTCACAACCATCTGTAATAAGATCTGGCACCCTCTTCTGTATACATAATAAATAAAATAAATCTTTAAAAAAAAAAAAGAATGATCCTACTCAGAAAGGGTGGGTCTCTCCACCTCTATGCCTCAGGCCCACCTTCGAGGTGATTTAGAGTCAGTCAGGTGGACTGCACCACCCACCACAGCCTGAGAGTCCTCCTTGGCAAACCGCTTGCTGTGGTAGGGATGTCTCACGGGCCTGAGTGATCCGGGAGCTTGCTACAACTTTGAAAAGGAGGTTAAGTTTCCTGGACAGATCCTCTCATGAGCAGCCGTGGAGGGCTGTCCCTGTGACCCTTTTACTTCCTTCACTGGGGTTGTGGACCTGCTGATCCCTGACTGTCTCCACTGTGTGCCTCAGCTTTCTCACGGTTTCTGATAGGCAGAAAAATCAGGTTGAGGGCCAACCCGCTAAGTGCTTGAGAAAAGCAAGGGGGCTTCTGTCTTCCTACCTGCCTGGTCCAGCTACCTGGCCTCAGGGCCTCTGGCCTGCTCACTGCTGGTAAAGAAAACGCTCCTTTCCCCAGGGCCACAAGACAAGCCCCATTCTCTCCTTTAATCTTCATTCGGAACCGCCCGGATGACATCTTCACAAGGAACTGAATCAGGGTCTAGAAAAAAAGGTGTTCTTAGTACAACCTCATTTACTGCTGGCTCGGGAACACTGGCTCTGGAAATGAGGTCGGAACGGCTGTGCGACGGGAAGCCGACAGTGCGGCTGCTATCTGGGTCTCTGCTCACCTTTTAGAAAATTTAAAATTTCATATAAATGGCCTTCTGCATTACGACTGCCGGTCTGCCAGGCTGCGGCGGCGGGGTTATTAAAAAATAAAAAGTGCTTCTAGCACTTGCTTTTAAAACTCTGTCACCTGAGAGCGAAGGCCCCAAGCGAAGCCTCAAGCTCACCTTGATGTTTTGAGATTCTGGGGATTGAACCCAGGACCTCATGCATCCTAGGCAAGTGCTCTACCACCGAGCTATAGCCCCTGCCCCCTTATTTTTGTCAGGGACAGGTTCCTAATGTTCTGGCCTTGAACTCTCGGTGTAGCCCAGGGAGGCTTTGAACTTCTAATCCTCCTGCCTCAGCCTCCTGAGTAGCTGGGTTTACAGTCCTACAACTCCAGGCTCATCTTCACCTTGTTTTTTTTTTTTTTTTTTTTTTTTTTTAATTTATATGTGTGGGTATTTTTCCTGGATGTTTGTCTCTTCGACATACGCATTCCTGCTGCCCACAGAGGCCAGAAGAGGGCATCGTGTCCTTTGGGGCGGGAGTTAACAGTTTGCAAGGCACCATGTGGGTGTTGGGAATCAACTACACACACGTTTAAAACACACACACACACACACACACACACACACACACACACACACACACACACGGCAGGGCTAAGAACTTACAGCAGTGCCTAGCATGAAGCTTTGGCAAAGGCATTTTTAACTTTTCAGTTCCTTTTCTTTGCCGGCTCTGCGCCGGGCGCCCACTGCCCTTGTTATCACAGGGAGAGGAGCCAGCGTTCTTAACTGCTGAGCCATCTTTCTAGCCTCTTCAGGTTGGTTTTGATGCCAGTTTCAGGAAGAAAGGCTCAGGAGGGAGGTGAACATGGTTCAGCCTTCCTTCATAAAACCCCTTCTTGACTTGGGGATACAGTCCAACACTGGGCAAAATGCCACATTTGAAATTTGTACTACATTGGTAATATTTCAAATATGTATGTTCTAAATATATAAAAGCGTCTTGCCAACTCAGAGAAGCCAAGGACAGTCATCTCAAGGAAGAGCCCGTGGCCGGCCTGAAGACGCGGCCTGATTGAATGGGCTCGGGTTTGGCCACACTGGGGTTCCTGATGAAGTGTCCTTGAGTCTATCAGAGAACACTTACAAAGAGGGCGGCTCAGCATGGCACTGGACAGGCTGTGGCATCCTCCTGCCACCATGTCCCTGGGATCTCAGGGTTGGGATTCTGAGTCTCTGGACTCCGCATTAAGAAGGTAGACACTCCCGTTCTGTTTTTCCTGTCACCGAAAAATGTCTGGCCTGTCTCTTTAGGGCTCAAAATTCTCCCTTCAAAGCAAGGCAGTGACTCGCCAGTTTTCCACTGTCAGGAGCAAGCCTGGTAATTACCAGGCATCTGTCTCCTTATTCAAAGTCAAGGCCCTGCAGGCAGAGGCGCTATGAATCAGCAAGCAAAAGGACAGGGGGTTGTTGGGGAGAGAGATAGGGCTGTGGAACCTGGAGGCTGAAATCCCAACTTCAAGGCTGAGCATGGGCGCACTAGACTGGCTGGCAGAGTCAAAGGCTTTCGCTGTTTTGCCGAGGGCAGAGCTATGCCGAGGGGCTGAAAACACACTTGTGTAAGATCAGCTCTTTAGCGGGGGCCTTGCTGCAGCTCAGCTGTAAGAAGAGTAGGTAAAACAACTGTCTGGGGCTGACGTTTTATTTCTGGTGATGGCGTCTTAGAGCAATGAGTGGGCCAAACAGGCAGGGAAGTGGGGAAGGGTTGCTACCCAACCAGGCACCAGTTTTGTTGGAGCTCTGATCTGTAACCACAGATTCCCACGTGAGAGGTGGCCCGGCATCATGGGAGCCAAACCAGCCTCATTCTGCCCCTCTGCCTGAGTAGCCTTGAAGAAGTTACTGCTAGGCTACTTCATTTGTAAGACTGCATAGCTTTTGAGACTAAGGAAGGGTATGTGTAGTGATGTCTGTCTAGCAGAGTGTGGTGCTGCTTAGTAGGTGGAAGGCTGTTAAATGGAGGACAGCTTGCAGAGGACACCATCCCCACGGGCCAGAGCTGGGTTTAACCGGGATGGTGCCAGTCCTGAAGTCTCCATGCGCCACACTGAGCCACCTAGCCGAGCCCCAGAAACATCCCTCAAGCTTTCCGCCTTGCTGCTTCCCACTCCTTGTTAGAACCCAAGACCCCAAATCAGAGTAGTGGAAGAAGCTGCATACATTCCTCTCTCCTCCACTTTGGCATCTTTTCTCAGCACAATACTCAATAACCTTAAACTTAGCAGGCCACCCAGCAAACCAGCTCACTTAACGCTGGGGGCTTTCTGGTGTGTGTAGGTAGGATGGGCAGGTGCACCGCTGTTCACTGAGTCCACCCACTCTGGTTAATGGTTATCTCTGATGTCACAGGAATTGTCCTGGCATGCTCTGCCCATCTTTGTCTTGGCTTCTCACCATCTGGCCTCTGTCCCTTTCTCTGCTTTCCTGGCCAGCCCACATAGCCTTCTGTCCACAGGGTCTGAGACCAGAGTGTTTGGGAAGCTGGAAATGGAGGAAGGGGAAGCCAGCTAGGGCTCAGACTGCACACTACAAGTATAGAGTCCTTCAAAGGTGCTCCAGTCCCAGGCACCATACCTGTTGCACCAGACTCAGACACTGTGAGTCAGTGGGCTGGCACAGAAGCCTGGCACGTGGCTGCCCCAGCAGTTCCAGCCAGAGAGCATTGTAAACAAGGGTCAACGCCCCTGCCACAGTAACCAGCATCTGAAACTTGAAGAGACCTGGATGTCCGAGACACACCTTTCACACCAGGCTTATCATCTGACACCTAGCATCCTAATTTGCTCTGGTTGTCCTGGTTTCAGAGCTGAAGTCCTGGGTCCAGGAATATCTCCTAATCCTTTGCAAACCTAGGTGAGTGTTATTCCTGTGACCTTCCCAACAGTGATGAACGAACTCCATGTCCTCATGACCATGCAGACTAGAGGCTGGAGTCCCCACCTGCCATCAGCAAGACTGCAGTGCTGGGCTGCCTCAGGAGTGGTCAGCTCTGGATATCCCTTACCTGGCCATGGGAAATATCATCACTCAAACACAGGGTGCCACATGTTGCCGATTGGTTCCTGCTGGCTAGGACCCTCAACAGAAAGGGACCACTTGGTCACAAGGAATGGAGTTGCACATTAAAGTATTTATGTTATAGTTGGAAATCAAACTTTGTATGAGAAAGATGCAAAAGATGTGGCCTTTGAAAGATGAGGACACCTCTGAAGTTTTCACGAGGAAGTGGAGGCTGAGCGAGGTTCGCGAGCTCTGCAGATGATGCAAGAGCAGGGTAGGGTGATATAGTAGAGGAAGCAGAAGTGTGGCCATAGGGGTGAAAGGTGAGGTGGTAAATGAGAGGGAGAGGGGACAGGTCAATTCCACTCAGTCCTGCATGCCAGCTGGGATGTCTAAAGGAAAGCCCAGTGTGTGGCTCTCCATGGACTCAGAGAAGCAGGGGTGTGGCCTGCCTGCCAGGGCTGCCCTGCTCACACAGTTGGGACTCAGATCAGTGACCAGTGAGGACTCTGACAGCAGAGAAGTTGATAGAGGTCTCACCTTGCTCTGTCAGAGACTTCAGGCCAACAAGGTATTTGCCAAGGCAGTCGAAAACCTCCACAGAGCGAATGTCGGTCTCTGCCGGGTAGGGAGGGATAGCTCCCTCCCTCATGGTGTAAGTCTGCTGATGGCTTCAGATGCCCTGGCTGTGTGGGAGGTGCTGTGCCTATTATGGACTTCCCTGGAAATGGCTGGGATTTGAGTGGCTCTAGGGTCCAGTCACAGAGCCAAGGTACCTTTCCGTGGAGATATCCAGGGAGTGGCTGGTGGCTTCTGCCATCAGTCTGCTGGCCTCGTGTGCACTATCAGGGTTTGACTGTGGCCAGGCATGCCCACTGCCTCGGGGCTAGGCTGAGAGAGCAGGCACTCAGCATTGGCAGGTAGAAAAAAACATGGGCCAGTGCAGTGAATTCTGCAGCCTGGCTTGGGCGTCCGCTTTCTTATGTACTACCTGGGCAGAAGCTCACGCACTTTAAAGACTGGTCATGTGAATGTAAACTGTAAAGTAATGGGAACAAAGAAGGTACCTGCCTCACTCTCCCTCTTCCCTGAGGAAAATGCGGCAGCAGGCACTCACCTGTCCCACCCTGCTGCAACTCTGCCTTCTGTGATCAAGGGCTAGGGCACATTCTTTGCTGTTGTGTTTTCAAAATGGGCCTCAGGCTGACCTTGAACTTGTGATAATCCTCCTGCCTCTGCCTCCCTGGTGCTAGGATTACATAACGTGTACCACCATGCCTCATTGGTGCCCTTTGCTCTTGTGTGTCACTTGGCTACACAATCTTATTTGGGACAGCTCAGCTCTTGGGTGGTCAACACGTCCACGCACTGCCTTGGAACCAGGACATTGGTCTGGTGGGTAGACGTTGAGCACCCGGGTCCCTGTGAAGATATGACCTGGCTCTGCCCAGTGCCTTCTCTGCCAGGTGGGCTTTTGCTTGTAAGGCTTTCTTGGACTTCTGACCCTCCACTCCTACCCCGACACCAGCGAGGAGCACACACAGCTCCTTTCCTTCTGCAGGGGCACAGGGGCCAAGGAAAGCGTCTATCAACTTGTCAAGTCAGCCAGACATTTGTGGACTCCCACCCAAGAGACAGGTGTGGGCATTCTGGTCTTAAATGCCCAGGCCTCAGGGTGGTCACACTAGTCTCACTGTCCAGTACCAGCCAAGCCCGGATATTTCCTGCCTAGAGCTCCACACCAGGAAGCAGAGCACTGGGAGCCTATGTGGCACCAGTTTGGCACCCGAGTTAACCACTCCAAGCAGGGCTCATGTCTCCATACAATTAAGTGAAGGGAGTGACATGAAAATACTGCTTGTCTCTTCTAGGGTCGGGCTCCACCCTCTATTTTGCCATTTTCCTTAATTATCCTGGAAGGTGCCCTGCCCAGGCTGCTTTTGCTATGTGGCACAGGGCCTTGGGTCCAGAGCAGAGGTAGCTGCAGAGCTGCTGTGCACATCAGATAAGCAGCCACAGGATAATTTAACAATAGGCTGCACTGATGTAGTGATTCGGAATTGCTGGGTAGGGGTCAGGAGATATGGCTAAGCAGTTAAGAGCACTTGCTGCTCTTCCAGAGGACCCAGGTTTTGTTCCTAGCACCCACACGACAGCTCACAACCTTCTCTAACTTCTAGGATATCTGACATCTCCTGGACTATCAGGGCACCAGGCATGCACAGGGTGCACATGCAGACATGCAGGCAAAGCACTCATACATGTTAAATAAATGAATCTCTTTAAAAAAGTGATTGTCAGGCAGGGTCAGGTTCAGGCCCTAGGGAAGCTGCCGGGTCCCTAGCTTCAGTTTGCCTCACCTGTGAAGTGATGACAGTCAGGTCTCATGGAGAGACCTAACTGAGCTCACACGATGGCACCAACACTGTGGAGGACATGATAACTGGCTGTGGGTGCTGTGTGTCATGTTAGGAGTGGCTGAGCCTCTACGATCAAAGAGGGAGGAACAGGCCAGTCTTTGGACTAGATGAGAAGGCTGATCGTGGCCTGGGAATGAGGTCATGGGAGGTGAGAGGTTAACTGACGGGAGCGAAATTGTCCACTGTGCTGGTGAGCAAGTACCTTTGGTGTGGCCCAAATCATGAAATGACATGACAGTTCTTGATACAGTAGACACAGGTGCCTGCAGAACACTTGAAGCAGGAGACTGGCTAAAAAGGATTGTTTTTTTTTAAACTAACTCTGCATCCTGGGCATGCGGCTCAGTGGGCCCAAGGCCCTGGAAACTGGAGGCAAGAGACTCGGAAATTTAAAGGCATCCTTGGCAATGCATCACGTTTGAAGCCAGCCTGGATAACATGAGACCTTGTCTTTCTTAAAAAAAAAAAAAAAAAGACAAACAACAACAAAATCATGGAATTGGTGGAATTGGGGGTGCGGCTCAGTTGGGAGAGTGCTTCTCTAGCATGCACAGAGCCCTGCGTTTGATCCTCAGCAGCACATAAATTTGGTGTGGTGATTAATGCCTGTAGCCCTGGCACTTGGGGGTGAAGCAGGAGGATCAGAATTTAGTTTCTCAGCTACAAAATGAGTTTGAGGCCAGCCTGGGATACATGATCTCCCCCCACCCTCAAAAAAAAAAAAAAAAAAAAAAAAAAAAAAAAAAAACTAAACAAGCATGGGGCTAGAGAAATCGCTTAGCAGTTCAGAGTACTTGCACTCCAGCAGAGGATTCATGTTCAGTTCCTAGCACTCACATAGCAGCTCACAACTACCCAGTTCCAGAGGCTCAGACACCATCTTCTGGCCTCCACAGGTACCAGGCACACACGTGGTGTGCATGGATATGTGCAGGCAAAACATTCATACTCATGAAATAAGTTAATCTGTTAATCAGATGGGTGGGAAACTGCAATTCTGGCAGCTGTAATTTCTCCTAAAGGTGCTGGGGATGCACTGAGAGAGCAGGAGTTTGGGAGAGGCAGATGAGGCCTGTGGAGAGCCGCTAGAACGTGGGTAGGAGACACTGGAGGAAGAACCAAGGACGTCATGTGTCTGGGAAGTTGGTGGTTGGCAGAGAGCCAGAAGCTGGTGGGCTGGAGGGCTGGGAATGAGGTCCTTCCACTCACTTGGGCATGTCAGGTTCAGTTCAGGATGGCACTGGACTTGAATGGACATCAGAAAGGAGTGTAGGCCGTTTCTCTAGGCCTCCTAGGTTGGCGAGGAGTTTCTGGTCTTTAGGGTGGCTGTATGGGCCAGAAAAAAAGGTCCTTCCCGTTGGTGTTGCTACAGCCCGGCAGGCAAGTGATTCCATCTCATATGTAGGATGCCGGACAGCTGCTCTTCCTGTTGGGTTGGCTCACATAAAGGAGGACGGTATCATCTGGTGTGGTGATGTACATCTGTCATTCTAGCCACAGGAGGATGGAGAGTTGGAGAGCAGCCTGGGCTATATAATGAAGTCCTGTCTCAAAAAAGGGGAAGAAAAGAAAAAGGTGGGGAGGGGATGAGGAGGATATTGTCCCTGTTCACAGTGGTGTTGACATGCTGCATAGCCAACGCCTTGAAAGGACACTTTCTCTTTTGGACACCACTGGCTGTGCCCACTTCTAGAAGGTGGTGTCACCATGCCCAGCGCTGGTAGGTGCAGGAAGTGATGTGTTAGGCTGTGAGGATGCATAGGAAAAGAAAATGTAGGGTAGTATGCAGCAGACAAGGTGCAGGGGAGTGGTTCACGGAGCTGGAGAGGTGTGGCAGCTTTATGTACACAGGAAGAGCCCCAGCTCCAGGCCATACACCATGCTTGCCTCTTCCCAAGTCCCAGCCTGCTTGGGGTTGTGTGGGTGGGACACAGAAGCCGGCCGGCTGTGTGGCCCAAGTGCTGAGAACTTGGATGCGGAGAGGGGAGCAGTGAAAGGCTTTCCTCTGTGCTCAGAGGGTGCTTAGCAGCAGAGCCTTTTCTGGAGGTGGCTCCTGACCACCATCTCATCAACCTGCACACCGACGCTCCTTAGTGCTCGGTGAGATCATCTTAATATGGAGCACAGGAGGTGGAGCACAGTCGGAGACTGGAGGCCCGCAAAGAGCATCCCCCAAATACCTTCTGCCACTGTTGACTTCAGAACGTGTGCTTGGGGCTCTGCTAACCCCTGATGCTCTGTCCTGCTGAGCCCTGTGCTTGAACTTGGAGGATTAGCTAAGAGGCCTGAACGGGGTACATCTTTCATTGTTGGTATGTAAAAACTGCATCCCTTCTCCTCAGGTGCAGAGTCGACCTCAAGGTGGATACCTAGTTTTTCCTTAGAGGGAGTCTTCGATAGAGTCACTCACTGTGCCTGTGTTGAGGAAGCATGTTGGCAGATGACTTTCATAATAGCAATGGTTAGTGGCTAGTCCATATCCAGTGTGAACCTCATGCTACACCCTGCTTCCTGCACAGTGTATTGTTTTATTCTCAAGATTGCTTGTTGTGTTGAAAACTCTTATTCTGCAGATAGGGAAATGAAGGCTTTGTGTTTGCTGTGCCCTAGCTAGAGAGCCTATTTGGAAGGTAGATATGCGTGGCTGCAGACCTGGGCCTTCTTCCTGCAAGGTGACCCTGAGGCTCTGCAGGCAGCCTGAGCCACTGTGGTCAGCCTGGTGCTCCCTCAGCCTCCGGCCAAAGGGATCCACTCCATGTAGTTCTGTCTTGGCAAAGCCCCTGGCTCTGCATTCCAGGCCCTCTTGTGGGTTGGCATTGTCTTGATGGAATCTTCTCTGTGAGGTATTCGTGTGTGCCTGGCACTGCGGAATTCAGCACTTCACCCCAGCTGCCGTTTTGTATCTGCTGCAGTGGTCCTCAAATTCAGCAACACATAGTATTGGAATTGGCAATTAGCTTCAAGGGAGTCGGAAATCAGTACCGGTATTTCTTCGGCCTTTGCTTCTGGGGGCTGCTTGTACTTGGAATTGGAAGGGGCGCCCTCCAGAGGCTGTATAGACCAGAGTGGAGGGAAGGATCTGGAGACTTGTAAAACCAGAGTCAGGGAGGGGGACCTCCAGGGACAAAGTGAACTTGAAGTCAGGAAAGCCTGCAGGTGCTTGTACTTGGAGTCTGGGGACTCTGGAGTCAGAGGACTTTCCCATCCTAAGAAGATGTCCTGTCAGGCCCTGTCCACAGATAGAAAGTTGTGCCTCAGCTGGCTTTTGCCTGCTTCCTAGCCATGTTTGTGACCGCCCTTTGAGAATGTAGTCCGTGCCTTCAGCATGCTAACAACGCCTTTTCAGAGACCTCCAGTCTCTCTCCTGTGCCCTGGGGGTGAAGGGCATTTTTTTCCCTTCCCACAGTGGGAGTAGCAGCAGTGAGTTGAGAACCCACTGACTGATTGGAACAGTTGTTCAGTGAGCCTGAAAGGCACATTTTCAGCTTTTTTTCTGTAGAGGAGGAAACTGATTCCTTTGCCTGGCATCTGCATAGGGACTCAAACCTGTCTGCCCCTCTCTCCCCAGCCTCCTCTGCTGGTCTGCCATCTGAGAAACATCTCAGTTCTCCTCCCAGCCCCCAGGCTTCGGTGTGATGACTGAGCTCTGCAACCCTTGGAGTTAGAATGAGAACTCTGAGCAGTGGTGAGGGGAATAGACTGTTAGGTGATGGGCATGGCAGCTGAGGGGCAGATCTGGAGGGTTGGGAAGAGCACAGAGGCCAGGCCCTCAGCTTGCTTGGGGGTAGATGAGGCTGCTGGATGACTCTATTCTATATCTATTTTTGACCTCATCATGTAAGGATCCTGCAGCCTGAAAGGACAATAGAATCTAGCAGGAAAGATGGGCCAGCCTGGAAGATAGGGCTGCTCCAAGGACTGTTAGACAAGTTGGGCTTGAAGGAGCAGCTTTCTTCCAGCCTGGGTCCTCCCCTCTCTAGACGTGCCTTGGAAATGTGCCTTCGTAGTGGTACACTCAGTGCAGTCAGCCGTGGGGCTCTGGCTACACGCCACTTTGGTAGACTCTGGAGGAAATGAAAATAGCAGACTGGTAGGAATGGCCTGTGTTTCCTCTGTACCAGGGGGTCCTCACTCCATCCTGCAACACTCCTGCGGGGCAGGTGGACCAGGCCTGCGTTTCCTCTGTGCCAGGGGGTCCTCACTCCGTCCTGCAGCACTCCTGCAGGGCAGGTGGACCAAGACAGATGCCATGGTCAGCTGGGCCCCTGGTACCGGGAGCTGTACTCACAAGCCTCTCTAGTCATTGGGGAAGGATGAGAGAAGAAGAAAGAGATGGTACCTGGGGGCCGGTGAGACAGCCAGGCAGGCGAGGGTGCTTAGCACAAAGGCTGATGACCAGAGGTGGATCCCAGGGACACACATGGTGGAAGGAGAGACTTGAGTCCTACAAGTTGTTATCCTCAGATCTACACATGCACTCCATCTACACATGTGCTCATGCCCACACATATACATGTATACATGCGTGCTCACACACACAGATAAACATAAAAAAGAAAACAACATGGTGTGTGGGAGCTGTTGGCCCTCAGAAGGACTGTGGAGGAAGAGAGCTACTCTGTTTGTGGCCTACTACTTTATTGTGATTTTTGTTCCCATCTACAAAAAGAGCCAGGTGTGATGGCCCACACCTATAATCACCAGCACTTAGGAGGCTGAGGTAGAAGGGTTGCCATAGTTTGAGGCCACCCTGGGTCTATGGAGTGAGTTCTAGGCCAGCCTGGGCCACAGAATGAGATCCTGTCTCAAAAACCAAATGAAAATAAAAAGCAACAACAATCAAAAAAGTACATCAGGAAGGAAAGCTGAGCTAGAGTTTTAGAAAACTCAAGTCCAACCTGATCTTACCAGGATGATCCATCCTGTGGTACAACATCCATGTAGACATCTCCGCTGGCCGTTGGGTCTGGGACCAACTCAGAGTCATCTGGAAGAGGTGTGTGTGAGGTGTGTCTGCTGTCCCTGGCTGTCCCTGCCCTCACTTGCTCACTATGGACCTCCTCTTCCTCCCGCTTGCCATTTCACCAGCATCTGCCAACAGCTGTATTTTCTACCCTGAGTTTGACAAACAATACCCTTGGTTATCAAGAGGACTATTTATAGCCAGGGGAAAGTATAAACCACTATTTGACTGCCATAGCAACATTTTTGGATCTTTTTTGTTTTGTTTTTACAGCCTCATTAAACATGCATCTTTTGAGGTTTGTTGCTTTCAGCCTGCACGTACACATTTGGGTGGTTTTTGCCTTCCGTGCCTGCTTGCTTATTCCTTTTTGGAAACTTTGTGCAGGAGGGAGAAACCAAAGATGTTACGGAAGCGTTTGGGAGTCTGTGAAGAGGAAAAGAGGTAAGCGGTGGGCTCTGAACACTGTATCTGCTCCCCGTGGGGCTCTTATGGCTCCTGTTAGGGAATAAATGTGGACCCAGAGACAGGTTGGCTGCAACACACAGAATGTCCACTCCAGAAGGATGGACATCACAGTATCCTGCGCAGCTTTTGCAGGTGAAACCACTCCTTCACTTGAAGGGACAGGCAGAGTACGAGGAATTAGGACTTCCTGAGCACTTAGATTACACCCTTGGCTTGTGTTGGCTTGTGTATTGGTCGCTTTTCTTGTCACTGTGACAAAATACCTCACAAAAGCAACTCAAGGCTTTATCCTGGCTCACAGTTTGAGGGTGCAGTTCGTCATGATTGGCAAGGCATGACAGCAGGAACATGTGAGGTGGCTGGTCACATGACATCCACAGTCAGGAAGTCGAGAGCTCACATCCTTTTGTTATACAGCTCGAGACCACAGCTTGTGGAAGGGTACTGCCCACATTCAGGGTGGGTCTTCCCACTTTAGTTGATCAAATCTAGAAGATCCCTCACTGACACACATAGAGACCTATCTCTCAGATGGTTCTAGATCTTGTGAAGTTGACGATATTAGCTATTATACTGCAGCTTAGGATTCTGTTCCCAGCACACACACACACACACACACACACACACACACTCCATTGCTACCTTTACTAGCCATATATTTAGTTGTGTCAATGATTTCCAGAAATTATAATTCAAATGTATAAAGAAGTTAGAGATCCCCCTAGGATCCTTCTAGGCTGAAGCATGTGCGGCTCACCCTCAGCTTTACATGTTTGCAAACTCATCTTTTAAATTTTTAAGTAAGTTTGGGCTTTTTTGCTTATATTACTTTATAATCTTTTTAAAAACTGTTTATTTTGTGTGTGTGAGTGTGTTGTCTACACAGTTGTATGTGTACTACATGTGTGCAGTACCCATGGAAGCCAGAAGAGGGCATTGGATTCCCCTGGAACTGCAGTGACAGTTACAGGCTGCCTCGTGGGTGCTTCCAGTCATCGGTAATTCCAGTTCCTGGGATCTGGTGACTTCCTCTGGCCTCTGACCTCTGCGGTCACTGCATGTACATGGTGTGCTTAACACTGGTACACACAAAATAAAAATACATTAAAAAACACTTGTATTTGGGAAGAAACACTCCTCCTGATTTCCCTCCTATAGAGAGCGTGACAAGCATGGCCCCCGGCCCCCTGGTCCTCATCACCTGAAGCAGGCATTGAGCTTCAGTCACAGCACCAGGTGGGGCTTTAGACTCCTTGTTGCACATGTGTAGACTTGGTGGATTGACTCAAGAGCAGAAGCTTGTGCCATCTCTACACAGGGGTCGCCTGTTTCACTGTGGTGTGCCATGTCCCGTCTCACTGATCCCTGGAGTGTGTGCCTGGAGAGGGGTGGCAAGGCTGATTGGGGAAACAGCTGTGTGGACGTGTCCATAGGCCTCTGAGCACCCATCACAGCACCATGCATTGTCCTCCTTCCCTCATGGCCACTCTGTCCTCAGCCTGCCTGGAGATGAAGCCGTTTTCAAAATAAATCCCCTCCCTTTGGTCTTCACCTGCTGAGCTTCCTTCTCAGCCCACAACCTGGCAGAGCTTCAGTTGGAGCAGTGGGGTACTGCAGGGGAGGGGGCTGCACCAGGAGAAGGCCGAGTTGAAGACTGGGGAGGGAGGGCAAGGCCACCTGCTGCAGGCCTTGGAGTGTCGCTGCGGACACTCAGGTGGCCATGGTGAGAATCTGTAAGAGGCATTTTTGTGCTGATGGGCCCCTGTCGAGTGAGCCCACCTGCACCAGGGCACATGGGGTAAGAAGACAGATCCCCCGCGTCTCCATGGCCGTCAACTGTCAGGCATCTCTAGAGAGCATGCTGGTGACTAGGAGGGATAGAAGTGTCAAGGCGTCCTGGCTGTCTACTTCCATTCACAGGGCTCTCCTTGGACAGGTGTGTCCTGTACCCTTTGTATTTGTGCAGATACGAAGGACTCTCTAGAACTGAGGAATGAGGGTGGATGGTGGTAATGTCGCTGGGGAAAGCCACACGGTGCCATGCCCCAGCAGCAGCAGCCAGGGAGTTCTCTTCAGAGATCTCCACTCAGGCAAAACTGGGATTCATGGCTTAGACAACAAAATACATTTCAGAGTGAGCCGAATATGAAGCAAAGTTGGGTTTGTTGAAAAGAAAAGAAAAAGTGCTCTAGGAGAGTGAAGCGGTCTGATTTGACAAGTGTGGGCTCTGAATACTCAGATTCCTCTGCACATATATGTGAGATCTGTGGCTCTCAAGTTAGATCTCTGAAGGTTGCTAAGAAACCAACTTGTTTCTTTCCAACATTGCCCAGAGAGTGTAATTTGTAACAAGCTTTAAAGTTAGACTTTTTCTCAGTAAACAAAATTGTGAGTTAGATTTATAAGGTATCTTCTACATCTGAGAACTGGAATGCTAGCAACGTTGTATCCGTAAGTAACCACAGCCCTGATTAATTATGGTCTTTTGACAGTCTTAATTGAAGTGTTTTGGGGAACGCTTCATTGGGCCCTTAAATAAGCACAATTTATCGTCTTTGATAAGATGCCTTTCAGAAAACACACATTGTCTCAGTGAGTCCTTGTCAGTTGTATCTGAAGACTGCTATTTTTCATCACCAAAAGCACATCGGGTCCCGGAGCCTTCCCTCTCTCCCAGCCTTTTCTCCCTCCCTCTGTCACCCCGGATCTTTCCCTCCGTCCTGCCTCAGAGGGAAAGACATCTTGTGTTTGCCGTGGCTGGCTCACAGTGTTCTGTGTCTCCTTCCCTTTTGGTCACACGCAACATGTGTGTATGTTTGTGAGGTCAGCAGGGTGAGGTGTGGATTGGGGTCTTTCTAGGGTAGGATTGGCTCTAATAGGGAAACCCAACAGCACGAAACTGCTCCAGCCACCCCAGTGAAGTCCAGCGGGCATGCAGAGACCGGCAGAGGGTGCGTGCTGAGTACAAGGCCCCTGCTTTTCCGTCACTCACCTCCCATTGACTGTTTCCTGGTCTCACCGGAATGCAGCTGTCTTGGGTGTCCTCGAACATTCTCTGGAGGGCTCTGCCGCCCTGTCTCACTGTGGGGGAACAGAGACCTCTGGGCACTGCATGGCCGAGCAGGTGTCCTGTCTCTAGGAGTCTCTGTTTGCTTCCTCCCTTCCCTCATGCCTCCCCAGCCTCCTCTCCAGGGCTTGAGTAGCTTGTTACAGGTTTTGCCAGCACCAGAGTGGGAGCTCCTGAGCACAGACTCTGGCCCTGTCCTTCGGAGGGTGCTGTGGGACGGGTGTCTGAGCCCTGTGGCTGGCCCTCACCTGTAAAGTTTCCTCAGAGTTGTGGTGATAAGCTCTCAGTCACTAGCTGTCCTCCTGGTACATGGTAGGCTGAATTCAGTCCTCCACATAAAGTGTCACCTCACATAAAGTGCCTCTGGAGTTAAAGGTACCCACCTGGCAGCTTCCTTCCTGAAGGGATGTGAAAATAGAACAAGTTCACTGGGAGCAAAATGCTTGCCCTGAGTCTGTAATCCTATGGTTTTTGGGTTTTGTTTGTTTGTTTGTTTGTTTGTTTTGTTGTTGTTGTTTTTTACAGATTTCTTTTTTCTTTATGTTATGTCTATTGGTGTTTTTGCTTGTGTGTGTGTGTGTGTGTGTGTGTGTGTGTGTGTGTGTGTGTGTGAAGGTGTCAGAACTTCTGGAGTTGCGTTTATAGACAGTAGTGCGCTGCCATGTGGATGCTGGAAATTGAACCCAGGTCTTCTGGAAGAGTAGCCAGTACTCTTAACCACTACGCCATCTTTCCAGCCACAATCCTATGTTCTTTTAAGCAGTGGCATGCATGTAGAGCAGATGGGTAGTGGTCACGTTTGCATCTTTGACTCCTCAAAAAAAAAAAAAAAGCCTCTGAATCATGTTGAATTTAGGTCCCAGCTGTCTGTCCTTCCACGGGTCTGAGCTGGTTCTCACTGCCTGGGTCCCTAATAAAAGCCCCACCAGGGGGCTGTCCTCACCAGGGACTTTTTCCCATCTCCGCTTTTGTCTTTGTGCGAGCTCATAATCTGAAGAAAAGAATAGCTGTTGCCACAAGATGGGACAATTAGAGAAGCTTTTGTGCTGGAAAGCTTCAATTGCAGTTTAAAAATACTTCGGCAGACTTGCGATGTGGCTCAGTTGGTAGAGTGCTTGCCTAGTATGCCTGAATCCCCTGGGGTTAACTCCCAGCACCATATAAACCAGGCATGGTGGTGCATGCCTGTCATTTCAGCACTTCAGAAGTGGAGACAGGAGGATCAGAAGTTCAAGATCATGTTCAGCTACATAGTGAGTTTGAGCCCAGCCTAGAATATATGAGATTCTGTCTCAAAACTACATGGGCTGCTGTATGAATGTCACTGTACTTAGAAGTCTCCCTTTTGAAGTGTGTGGGGACTGTGCCCTGGACAGGGCTGTGAGTGCCTAGCTCCATCCACACACAGAAGGAGCGAGGAGGCCTTAGTCATATTGGGGACATGTTACTCTATGTTCATTGAGCACTTTTGTCCTGTGCCTGTGGGTTATATTCCTAAGACATGGGGTCTGATCTCAGCAGATGATGGGCTTTCAGAGTGTTGTTGGTTTTCTTCATCTAGTTGTGGGCTGTATTGTGTTGAGGTTGTGGAGTTATGTTGAAGGCCTTTGGTACAGAGGACTCTGACGATAAAATGGAACCAGCTGGAAAGGTGAAGGTGCCTTCCACAGAGCTGGGCTGTTGGGTTTATTCTGGTTATAACACTGTATTATTAGTCAGATTTCTTGACAAATACCTGACAGGAGCAGCTTTAGTTAGGGCGGGATATGAAAGTTGAACAAGTTCACTGGGAGCAAAATGCTTCCCCTGAGTCTGTAATCCTATGTTTTTTGTTTGTTTGTTTGTTTGTTTGTTTTAACAGATTTCTTTTTGCTTTTTTTAATTTTTTTTTTTTAATTTTGGCTCACAGTTCAGAAGTATATGAGCCACCGTGGAGGGGAATGCACAGAGGCAGGAGCATGAGGCTGCTGGTCACATTGTGTCTCTAGGAAGGAAGGGAAGCTAATGAATGTTGGTGCTCACTGTCTGCTTCTTGGTGCATTCTGCTACCCTAGACTGTGGGGTGGTGCCACTCACATCCTGGGGATGGTCCCCCATCTCAGTTAAGTCTCTGGGAATAGCCTCCCAGATGCTCCAAGGGGCATTTCCATGATGATTTTAAATCCAGTCAAGCTGACAGTGCAGAGTAATCACCACAAACACTACCAGATGCATGACCTTGGAAATGGCCCTTACAACAACAAATGCAACATCCCTCTGTGACTTAGTTTCCCCTTCAGGTCAGTGGGGTTAATAACAGAACAGATTGCGCGGAGCTGGTATCCAGGAACAAGTAAATGATCATTTGTGAAGCAGACAGCACACGCCTACGTGTAAAAGCATGGTAAATGCTGTGCGTATGTTAAGTGAAGTGAATTCGACATTCTTATATTTATGGATAAACAAACGAAGTGTTCCCTTGGCAATGCTTTTGGAGCTAATACTATTGAAGTATGTTGAAATGTGGCTAGGAGACGACAATCCCTCAGCTCCCGTTCTGGGGAGACAGGAGTGCCCTGCCTGTACCTCTTCAGGCCTTCGCCCTTTGGTCTCCTGGGCCTGCTGCTCCTGCTCTGTCCCAGCCCAGTGCTCACTATCAAACGAGGACACTGAAGTTTGTGCCTTGTCATTCTCGTGCTTCTGAGCCATGCCGTCATCTTGGGATCTGTTTCTGTACCCCAACTCCCCTTTCTCATTTTCTTCTTTCTCTTCTCTCCCAGCAGGGCGTGGGTGGGTGCACAAGGGATGGGAGGGATATAATTAGCATCCAGGGAGAAGCAGCTCCAGCCTGCATTTTTTCTGGGACAGCAGTATGGTGAGGAGGACATGGGTATCCAGGGACCTAGCTTCCGGCTGCCATTGACCCCAGCTGTCCTGCAACTTTTTGTTCATACCCAGAGTCAAAACAAACAGAGGACCCAGTGGTGGGGCAGGGGTCTCTGGGCCCCACAAGCTGGGCTGTGTGTCCTTGAAGGATCGTGGGTCTATGTGAGCTGTGATGGGCTGGACCTTCGGTGCCTCCTAGCTGGATGTCTTCAGGAGGATGGGAGGGAGCCACTTGCCCAGATGTCCAAGTGGGAAGGTGGTCCATCTGGGAAGGAAGTCTGGTATTGTCCCCACTACACACACACAGGCCAGGAAGATCCAGCTCCCATGTTGGGCAGGGAGCATAAAAGTCAGTCCAAGGCAGGGGTCATAGGTCAGGTAGAGGAGGAGTTGCATCCATACCTGTCTGTTATGCTGTGTGGTTGTCAGTGACATCATTTTCACCATCCCCCTGTCTCCCTCAGTTTTGCTGTTGCTGAGGAGCTGTGTTTAAACAGGGATCTGGCCTGAGTTAGAGGTCTGAGCTTTACCCTTTTGTGTGGGCTGGAAGAGCCAGACCTGTTCCTTGAGCCTTGTAGAGCCTCTTTGATTTGTTTCTTTGGACTCCCAGTTATTTTTCAAATGCTGGGGCAGGGTTATGAGGATAGAAATGTGTTTCCTGTGTCCAACCTGTCCTGTGAACCCCTGGGACCCTCTGGTTAAGTTCGTTTGAACATAAGAAAAGATTTGAAGCCAGGGTTTTGGAGACTGAGGTCTAGAGCAAGTTCATGCATGGCAAGGCTTCTGCACACAGGCACATGGGCACCATGGCTTCTGCACACAGGCGCCTGGGCACCAAGGCTTCTGCACACAGGCGCATGGGCGCCAAGGCTTCTGCATACAGGCGCATGGGCACCATGGCTTCTGCACACAGGCGCCTGGGCACCAAGGCTTCTGCACACATGGGCACCAAGGCTTCTGCACACAGGCGCATGGGCACCAAGGCTTCTGCACACAGGCGCATGGGCACCAAGGCTTCTGCATACAGGCGCATGGGCACCATGGCTTCTGCACACAGGCGCCTGGGCACCAAGGCTTCTGCACACAGGCGCATGGGCACCAAGGCTTCTGCACACAGGCGCATGGGCACCAAGACTTCTGCACACATGGGCGCCAAGGCTTCTGCACACATGGGCACCGAGGCTTCTGCACACATGGGCACCATGGCTTCTGCACACATGGACACCATGGCTTCTGCACACATGGGCACCATGGCTCCTGCACACAGGCGCATGGGTGCCAAGGCTTCTGCACACAGACGCACCATGGCTTCTGCACACAGGCGCATGGGCACCAAGGCTTCTGCACACAGACGCATGGGCACCAAGGCTTCTGCACACATGGGCACCGTGGCTTCTGCACACAGGCGCATGGGCGCCGCACACTCTCCCTGCCTCTTCCCTGTCTGAGGGTTCCTCCTGTGTTTCAGCTGCTCCTGGTCCCAGGCTGAACTACCCAGAACTACTGGCTGCCCTGTTGCCTTCCTCTACCCCTCATTTCCTCAGGGACACCTCTGTCCTTTCTCTGCCCTTTCCCCCTTCCTCTCCTTTCCTTGACAGGGTGTCACTCTATGTAGCCCAGGCTGGACTATAACTTGCTATGTAAACTAGGCTAGCTTTGAACTCACAGTAGTCCACCTGCCTCAGTTTCCTAAGTGCTGGGATTATAGGCACACACTGGCCTGCAGGCCTCTCTCTGCACCACCCTTCACCGAATGAGATTCCTGATGTCTCCAGAGAGGGGCAGTTTGTGGTGATGTGAGCCATTCTAGTTACGATTTTTGAACTTACTTGATTTAGCCTGGAGAGAAGTGATTCCAGGGTTTTAAACTCAGCATTTAAAATACAAATTGATCTTTAGCTGTGCCACAAAACTGTTGACAGTATCTGCCCCAAATGTGTTCAAATGGCCCATCTCCACCCCAAGCAGCATGGCTGCTCCAGAAATGCAAGAAGACACTCTTCCCAGTCCAGTGAGTGGTGCTGGGGATTCGTTGTACCTTTGGGGTGTTTATTGACTCCCACATTGATGGTCATGAAGTGTGTTGCATGAATGAGGAATGAGCAACCCAGTAGGTCACTTGCAGCCAAGGTTCATCCTGCCTGTGTGAGGCTTTGTGGCCCTCCTATTTAGTCTCTTTGGAGACTAAAGGTTGTGTTATTTGCGTTTGGCTTAGTGCTTGAGATGGGAAGAAGGCAGAGGGAAGTGAGGAAGGCCAGGAGTGGGCCTTCCACCACCAGGGGCTTTCCCCAGTAGGAGAAAGGAGGTTGAGAGCAGGGAAAACAAGGCTGGACCCATTGTGGCTCCAGGCAGGCTATGCATTTACCACTTCCTGCCCAACACCCAGAACATCCCGACTTTTCAGGTGGGCTCCCTCACATGCTCTGAACCTCTGTTTGTCCTGTCAGTCCTCCGTGTCACCCTTCAAGGTATGGTGGACAAGGCTGACCCAAACCTGTCACCAAGCGGTGACACAGGCACTCTTTCTTCCTACTGAACTCAGCAAAGATGCCCTTTGCATCTCGTGGAGTGTGGCGCCCATTCTCCCCTTTGTTAACCTCTAAAATGTTGGGCACACCACATCCTGAACTTGGAGGACAGGAAGCATACGGCAGCCATGGTGTTGGCCTTCTTGCTTCAATAGGTGTCAGAGTGGGTGGCACAGGCAGCCATGTCTGAGCTGGGACCTGTGCAAAGAGGGCAGTCTGTGAAGTCGGATAGAAGAAGCTCCAGTGCAGGGCTGAGCTCCTATTGGCTATCAGGAGAGTGAGGGGAAGGAAGCCATGCTCAGGGGACCGGGTGATAAAGGCAGGCCCTTAACACGGTGACCTGTGGTGTGAACTTTTGCTCTGGACTTTGGACTCAGATCTTCCACTCCCACTAGACCCTAAGGACACCTCTTCCAGATCTCCCACCACCCCTGCCCCAGGCCTCCCTGCAGTCAGTGACGTAAGGTCCCTGCTTCCTTTAGATACCCACTAGGTGCCTTTACCCTTTCACTCCACAGCAGGAGGGTGTCGCGGAGGGGAGAGATACATGGTTGTTGTTCCCATGGGGGCATGTGGCATTCTTAGTAATCTCCACAGACAGCAGGCAAAGTCCCACGCAGAGCTACGAAGTCATCCAGCTATGTCACTTAGAGAGCACATGCTATGTCCTCCTCCTAACCTTCTCTCTGCATGGGGGTAGTGCCCCTTGGGGCTGATGTCAAGTTACACAGGCCATGCTAGAAAGCTAAGTGGCCGTATTGTGAGGCTGTAAGTAGGAGCTGGAGCAACCACTCACCTCCTTCTTCATGACAACCGACCTATGTCACCTAATTCCAAGTGGCAGGGATCACAGCAACCATGAAAGACCAACAAGGGAGCTTGTCAGTCTGCATAGGTCAGGGAAGCCAGCCGCTCTGCCGTCTGTTCAGGAGGCAGGCTGGAGTAGGCCTCCTTAGGAATCCATCTAGAAACGGCATGCATGGGAAGGAAGACTGCTTTAGACATAGCTTTAGGAGGAGAAAAATTCCATGCCTCTCAGTCAGCATGATGCAGCAGTTACGAGGCTGGCCTTCCCCCTTGCTGAACGCCATGCTGAATAATTTATGGCTCCACCCACAGGAGGCTGCCAGGCCTACTGAAATGCTGAGATGCTCACCAGGGCAGTTACGGAACACCAGTAAACATAGCCCTGTGTTTCAGCATTCCCATGCCAACTGGACTGCTTCCTGGGTCAGTTTGGTGCACTGGTGCTAGCTAGGCTACCTTTCTATGGTGTGGCTAGGGACAGTGGATGCGGGAGCTGCCCTGCTGTCTAGGTGGACTGAAAACAGGATTTGCTTTGCAAAGCCCTCAGTGATTTCCCTGGATTTGTCTCTTCCTGCCAGTGTTGTGCGGGGAATCTGGTATGTGGCCTTGTTCATTTTACTTTGTAGACAGTCTTTCGAAGCTGGTTTCACTCAGTCCATTCTACAAAGAGAATAGTAGAGCTGGGAGCAAGTGGCAAATCTGATGTACAGTGAACTGAATTTTAAGGAATCGGGCTAGGGAGGTGGTTGAAGTGCTTACCACGCAAGTGTGAGGATTAGAGTTTGGGTCCTTATCAGTGAGCTCTGGGTTTGATTAAGAAACCCTGTCTCAATGAATAATATGGAAATGAATGATTGAAGATTCACAATTTCAACCTTGGGCTTCATTTGTATGTGCACATGCATAGGTGTGTGTGCACTCCTGCATGTACCCACACACATGGGAACATCCACAGACACACATCACACACACACACACACCCATATAAATGGAGAAAAAATGTAGGTGCATCCCTGGATCTGGCCACTGCTCAAAAACCCAACTGTCTCATTGGCTTTATCGGTCTGTGTTTTGCTGTGAACAGCTTGGTTTTTCAGAGACTGAACAAGTTGATGGGAAAGGAAGGCCTTTGAAACTCTGGAGAATCCACACAGTTTTTATTAAAAATTGCCACACAAAAGAAAGCTTGACTCCTACAAATCAGAGCATGCTGCTTCAAACCTGTTTAATAGAATTGCAATCAGTGGCTCCTAAGAATCATCGAAACACAACACACACATGCACACACATATACACAAATACTCACACACCCACAGAGGGAGAGAGAGACCTCAGCTCAGTTTAAGAGTTCTTGACTTAAGCAGGGCAGTGGTGGCCTATGCCTTTAATCCCAGCACTCAGGAGGCAGAGAGGCAGCTGGATCTCTGGGTTTGAGACCAGCCGGGTCTACAGAGCGAGTTCCAAGACAGCCAGGTCTACTCAAAGAAACTCTTTCTTTGAAAAGAAAGAAATGAAGGAAGGAAGGAAGGAAAGAAGGAAGGAAGGAAGGAAGGAAGGAAGGAAGGAAGGAAGGAAGGAAGGAAGGAAGGAAGAGTTCTTGACTTTAGGGTAATGCAAAAGCAGTGGTGTATTTGAGTAGGAACCATATTTGCATTTTAAACTTGGATCTTTTCTCTGGCTGGCTTTATGTCAGCTGATAATTCTCCTGAGGTTTGAAGCAGTGATGTTGAGCTCTGGCTCCCAGTCAGTTGCCATTGTGAGGGGAGCAGCTGACACCCTGCCGTGAATTAGAGCAATCTGGTTAGGATGGCACACGCATTTTCCACTTAAGATGTTTTTGGTTCATGATGAGAATGTTAGAGTAAGTTGAAGAGTCGTGTGTGTGTGTGTGTGTGTGTGTGTGTGTGCGCGCGCGCGCGCGCGTGCGTGCGTGCGTGCGTGCGTGCGTGTGTGTGTGTGTGTGTGTGTGTGTGTACATGTGCAAAGAAGCTGTATCAGCTAAAATTTGTGAGGCTTGTCTCCCAATGGTGAAACTGTCTTCTTACATTACTCCCTTTGAATTGCTCCACCAATAGTTTCCAATTCTGTGAGAATCCTTAGTAAAGTTTGCTCTCTGCTGGGTGCAACGGAAGCATTGTAGTTACAGAGTCCCCATACCTTCCACAGTACGAGCTGGAGAGTGACAGTGGAGCTGTGATGCCCCCTCCCCTCCGGGTCTCTCTCCTCAGATCAGCCTTCACTGGGTGGGCTGCATTTGGCAGGATTCTTGAAAGAGTATTGCCACTGATGTCCTATAGGGTGAATTTGGGGACAGCCTAGGTGTGATGGGTCGGGCAGCAGGAGGACCAAGGGACAGGAGGTCAGGGATGAAAGGAACAGAACAGAAGGGCGTGGGCTATGGGAGACAGGTTTGGAAGAAAGATGGGAATGATGCCTGTGTTCTGGGAGACAAGAGAGGAGCATCTGAGTGACAGGAAGTCCAGGGGATGGGAGAGCGGGCCCATGGCCTCCAGTGGGCAAGGTGTCAGATGCAGGAGGAAAGGGAGGCTAGACAGGGTTGCTGGCCTGAGGCCCAAGGCCAAGAAGACTTGATTCCTATTGGGTGGTGGTGGCTTGGGGAGTGAATACTTGGCCTGTCTTTGGGTTTCAGGTCCAATCAGAAAGATGCCTCCCAGCGCTAGTGCAGTGGACTTCTTTCAGCTTTTTGTTCCGGACAACGTGCTCAAGAACATGGTAGTACAGACCAACATGTATGCCAGGAAGTTCCAGGAACGCTTTGGAAGTGATGGTGCCTGGGTGGAGGTGACATTGGCCGAGATGAAGGCCTTCCTGGGCTATGTGATATCTACCAGCGTCTCGCACTGTGAGTCGGTACTTAGCATTTGGAGTGGAGGCTTCTATAGCAACCGGAGCCTCGCCCTCGTCATGAGCCAGGCCCGCTTCGAGAAGATCCTCAAGTACTTCCATGTGGTGGCCTTCCGTTCCAGCCAGACCACGCATGGGCTCTACAAGGTCCAGCCCTTCCTGGACTCACTGCAGAGCAGCTTCGATGCTGCCTTCAGGCCGTCTCAGACCCAGGTGAGGCCAGTGTGTGTGTGTGTGTGTGTGTGTGTGTGTGTGTGTGTGTGTCCATGTGCCTGTGTGTGTGTGTGTCCGTGTGCCTATGTGTGTATGTGTGCCTGTGTGTGTGTCTATGTGCCTATGTGTGTATGTGTGCCTGTGTGTGTGTCCGTGTGCCTATGTGTGTGTGAGCCTGAGTATGTGTATGTGTGTTTGTGTGTATGTGTGCCTGTGTGTGTGTGTCCATGTGCCTATGTATGTGTGTCCGTGTGCCTCTGTGTGTGCCTGAGTATGTGTGTTTGTGTTTGTGTGTATGTGTGTGCGCACCAGATGCCATTGAATGCCCTGAGCCTTTTCTTGCCTAGGGACAGGGTTTAGGATGTCCTTTCTCCCTGTCCAGCCATACTTTCTCCAATGACTCAAAAAAGTCCCTTCAAGGTCACCAGTCATACTGTTACCCTTTATGATCCAAACATGTTTGTAAGGGTGGAAGGGATAGTGGGGGCTTGAACTGCAGCCCCCAGACAGTTGGAATTCAACCCTTTGCTCAGAGGTACAGCAATCTCCTCTTTCCACATCTTCCTGTTCCATGGCTCTTTCTGTACTAGGCTTTACACAGACTAGCCTCGAGATCCCTGTCATGTTCACTGAGGGGCACATATCTGGTAGTATGCCTTCACTTTTTGGACACTGAAGAAACGAACTGGAATTGTGACTACTCTTTGGTCATTGGGACATCTTACATGCAAAGGTCCACCTGGCCACTCAGGGTAGAACCTGGAGCCTTTTCCAGGGTCTGGTGGCCCAGCACCCCTGGCACAGCCCCCCGACTCCTTCCAGATATTCTAGGAGGCAGCCACTGTTGGCTCTCAGCTCCTGATCCACCCTGTCTTCCATGTCTGCCTGTAGTTAGCCCTGTTATGCTGTCCAACACAGTCTGGTGCCAGAATCTCAGACTTTCCTCAGAATTCTCTGTTGATCTAGCACATCAAGGAGGTGGCTGATACCTGTAAAGCTCTCTAACTCAAATTAAGAAGTTGTGTGCCTAGGTAAGTAAGCGGAGTTCCCTCTGTGGAGAGATCCGGTTACACAGACGCACCATTCTTTATGCCCATGACTATCTTTTAAGAGACTCCTGCTAGGCTCCCACTCAAGGTTCACTTCTACCTGAGTCTGTAATGTTCCCTTGTTCTGCACAACTGGAAACATCAGGGCTTTTATGGGGATGTTATTGTGTCTCGGGTCCATGGGCTTCTGAATACCCTGCACAGGTTTCCCTTCTGTTCTAGAACTTGCCAGGCACCTTGTGAGAGCCAGAGCCGGGGTGGTGGGAGGGGATGGCAAGCTACATTCTTGCCTGGGAACTTGTCTGCCTTTGCCTGTTGAGACCAATTGAGATGACAAGACCAAACGCTCTTGTCAACTGGGGTCAGACTTGCTCTGGTCCCCAGGAGTGACCCAGAGCCAGCTCCCTTGTACCATCATGCCTCTGCCCTGAACACATGTGCACGAGCATACACACACACACACACACACACACACACACACACACACACACAGGTGCAATCTTGGGAGCTATCATTCTAGCAAATGTTACCCTTTGCAGAAGGCTTTACAGAGTCCTCAGAAGACCCCAGAATCTACCAGTAAACAAGCCATTTTTGTGTGTGATGTTCACATACAAGTACAAAATAGGAGGCATTACTCTCATCAAAACTGGAACCAGATTAATCAGAGAAATATCCCTGGATAGGGATTATGTAAATAAGTAAAAGATGTTTTGTCTACCATACGTGCTACCTGGAACACTCTGAGTGGCTTGTCGCACAGAGGGGACTCAGGGACAACGCTGTATGACAGGGATGCTGGATGTTTTCCCCAGAGGAGGAGGAGACTCAGATTCCTGTTGGCCCTGCTGTGATGCACTTTTAAATGTAGTTGAAGATCATGTAGAGATGAACTTACTCACTCACTGAGGAGGAGGACATTTGGGTGGCTGAGAAACCACAGATGCATGATCTAGGCAAGGAGATGGGCAAGGGAAGAGCAGGGAGCCTGGACACCTCCATGTTGTCTCTTCCCTGTTCCTATGACCTCCTTAGATTGTCCATTTTTGCTAGACGGTTCCACACGGGGCCTTGAGTATTTCATAAGCTGCAAGGAGCCAGGGACTGTGAGGAGCTGGACGTGAGGGTCTCAGTTGCAGCACAGGCAGGGCCAGCTTGTCCATTCCCATACTGAGTAGAGGCAGGGGCATATCCTGAAGTCAGTTTCAAGATTTTCCAACAATAAAAGTTCAAGGGGCAGAGTATGTACAGTGCATACCAGTGAGTTGTGGCTGGTGCTTTAAAAAAAAAGTTATTTTATGTTTATGAGTGTTGTGCCTGCATGTCTGTAAGTACACTACATGTGTGCAGTGCCCACAGAGATCAGAAGAGGGCATTGGATCCCCTAGAACTGGAGTTCCACAAGGTTGTGAGCCACCATGTGGGTGCTGGAAACCAAACATGGATCCTTTGCAAGAGGAGCCATCAATAAAGCCCTGAGACTGATGCTGTTTTGTTTTGTTTTGGTTTTTGGTTTTTTGAGACAGGGTTTCTCTGTGTAGCTTTGGTGCCTTTCCTGGATCTCACTCTGTAGACCAGGCTGGCCTCGAACTCACAGAGATCCGCCTGGCTCTGCCTCCCAAGTGCTGGGATTAAAGGTGTGTGCCACCACTGCCCGGCTCGAGGCTGAAGCTTTTTAAAAATAGAACCAAAGGCACCATTACCAAAAGAATGCTGGGTCACGAGAGCAGAGCTCACCTTCCAGGGTGCCCATGCCAGGCCATGGACTGTTGTGGCTCTTTGGGAAGACCTCATGCCCTGAGCTGACTCAAACCTGCTGAGAGAGACACACTTGACTACCATCTCTAGGAGCTGAGATCCTCAAAACTTCCTCATGTGGTCAAAGACTGCCTTAGAGTTCTGTGGTCTCTGTTGGATCTTGTCCCTTCTTTCATGTGGCCACAAAGCTGCAGTGGATGAGAACAGAGGATTATTCCAATAAATTTTGTTGACAAAAGTAGACAGTGGTTCGATGATCCTCGATCTAGAGCATTGTGTGGTGTGGAAGTCAGTGTGTATGCACATCATCTTCTTTCACTGATGTCCTCGATCTAGAGCGTTGTGTGATGTGGAAGTCAGTGTGTATGCACATCATCTTATTTAGCTGATGATCCTCGATCTAGAGCGTTGTGTGGTGTGGAAGTCAGTGTGTATGCACATCATCTTATTTAGCTGATGATCCTCGATCTAGAGCGTTGTGTGGTGTGGAAGTCGGTGTGTATGCACATCATCTTATTTAGCTGCAGATGTGCACTCTAACTCGTAACTGTGGAACAGACCTGGGGAGGGAATTGTAGTGTGTACTGTATTGCCACAATGCACTCCAAAGCCTCCCAAGCATTTTAGTTTGAAAAACCAACTTGGAGTCTTTTTTATTGTTCTGTCTTTGAAAAGGTCGTAGAATCATGTTATCAAGAAGTTGATATAATGGGGCTGGAGAGATGGCTCAGAGGTTAAGAGCACCGACTGCTCTTCCAAAGGATCCAGGTTCAATTCCCAGCACCCACATGGTAGTTCACAACTGTCTGTAATTCCAGTTCCAGGGGATCTGACACCCTCATATAGATACACATGCAGGCAAAACTCCAAAGTATATTAAATAAATACATCTTTTTTTAAAAAAAAGTTGACGTAGGTGAAGTACAGTTAATAATTACTTAGGGATGTCAGAGCCAGAGAGTTGCTCAGTGGCTAAGAATGCTTTTTGTTCTTGCGAGGATCCAGGTTTACTTCAGAGCACACATACTGGACAGCTCACAACCACTTGTACCTCCAGTCCCAGGGAATCGGATACCCCGGCCCCTGTAGACACCTTTGTAGTTGGGTTTGGTTTTGTTTTACTCTTTGGGGGCCTGCCACCCAGCTCCCAGATAAATACATGGAAACTTATTACTTATGAATGCCTGGCCTTGGCTTGGCTTATTTCTAGCCAGCGTTTCTTAAATTATCCCATCTACCTTGCGTCTGGGCTTTTACCTTTCTCTATTCTATATACCTTTCTTTCCTTCTTACCTTGGGGCTGGCCGGGTGGCTGGCCCCTGTCATCCTCCTCTCCTCCTTTTCTTGCTCTTCCCTTCTCCTTCTCTTTATTCTCTCTGCCTGGCAGCCCCACCTATCCCTCTCCTGCTTAGCTATTGGCCAGTTAGCTCTTTATTAGACCAATCATGTGTTCTAGGCAAGCAAAGTAACACAGCTTTACAGAGTTAAACATGCAATATAAGAGAATGCAGCACATCTTTGCATCATTAAATAAATGTTCCACAGCATAAACGAATATAACACATCTTAAAATAATATTCCACAACACACCTTCACTCATGTGCACTTATTATCACACACACACACACACCACACACACACCTCCACACACAAGGACACAAGTTGGGCCTGGAGACCCTGGGCCAGTGACAGAGGTCACTGACATGGGCTGCAGTCATACCTGGCCCCGTCCCTGTGATGTAGGGTTTTGACAAGGATCTAGGGTTCCAGACACTCACAGTCACCAAAGATGGGCCTGGGATAGTGGCTCTGAGTTTGTTGTCTCATGCCAATGAAGATTACAGACACAGCCAGTGTGGGAATATGTAAAGAGGATAGCAAGAAGCACAGTCATCTCTGCTAAAGGAATGCCTGCTGAGCATCAGGATGTAGGTGAATGCGCCCATGCTTCCCCGCTGAGCCCTCCCGAGAGCACCAGTGCAGTTACGCTAACCCTTCACAGATAAGGAGACTCCAGGTCAGTCAGAGAGGTCAGGCAGCTTGGTCATGGTCACACAGGCTTCTGAAGGTGTTGCTGAGAGCCGAGCTCACACTGCCCCGTGAGAACTTCCGTTTTCCCCTTTCTTGCAGGTGCTACATGAACCCCTGATTGATGAGGATCCCGTGTTCATTGCCACGTGCACAGAGCGTGAGCTGCGCAAGAGGAAAAAGCGGAAATTCAGCCTGTGGGTCCGCCAGTGCTCGTCGACTGGCTTCATCATCCAGGTGAGCCAGGGGGCATTGTGGAGGGGATGAGAGGTTTCAGAAATGGGGGGGCTGCTGGGGATGTGCAGGCACTGGGGAGATGGGAAGGATGAAGTGGAGTGCCATGGGCCCAGTTAGTTCACTTCCTTTTATATATATGTGTGTGTATATGTATATATATATACATATACATATACATATACATATACATATACATATACATATACATATACACACACCCAGAAGAGGGCATCAGATCCCATTGTAGATGGTGGTGAGCCACCATGTGGTTGCTGGGAATTGAGCTCAGGACCTCTGGAAGAGCAGCCAGTGCTCTTAACCGCTGCGCTATCTCTCCAGCCCCGTTAGTTCACTTTCTTCCCTCTGTATGTCACACTGGGCCCCAGCACTCCAGCAGAGGCCAGTCTGGTCTCACTTGGCCTACTGTGGGGTAGCTGGTCCTTGGCAAGGACACAGTCATACCTGGCTCCACCCCTGTCATGTAGGGTTCTCGGCATGACCCAAGGACCAAGGGTGCCGGACACTCAGGCACCGAAGCTGGCCTGGGATGCTCGCTCTGAGTTTGTCTCAGGCCAGTGAAGGTTAAAGACACAGACAGCTGGAGTATGTAAAGCGGAAGCAAGCTGTGTTATGGAGAATTAGGGAAAGGTGAGAGACTGAGGCAAAGATGGAAAAGCCCCCGAGAGCTGGAGGGTTTCCGGGAGGGAATGCCATCAGACTCTCTTGTCTGGGATTCATCGAAGGTCATGGTGGAGACCAGACAACAGCTGAAGTAATTGCTTTGAGCTTGGTTAGTCTTCTTGACTGTTGTGGGCTGAGCCAGCGGAGGGCCCACGTGCTCCATGCATGTCCCCTGACCCAGATATGGAGATTATCATGTGTTGTTCAGGCCATTAGGGGTGGTTGGAACCCCCACTCTGTCTATCTCTGGGTCCATCGACAAAGTGCTGACCTTGACTGTCTGTTAGCCATTGGCCGTGTTACTACCTCCAGCCTTACAGGTGCCTCAGGTGCTGTTACTTACACTATGTTCTCTCTGTTCACATTTACATGACCAGCCCCCAGTTTCTAGTTCTAGGTACCTGCAGTGAATCGCCATCTGTAAATATCATGCAAAACACTCCAGAAATAACCAGCTCTTGAGTTCTGTGCGTTTCTTGAGTAGGGAAACCCACCTTGAAAAGTGAGTCATCCGTTTGCCCAGCATATCCACTCTGTGTATATGACCACCTGCCCAGAGGTCACTGGGCTGTTGTCTACCATCAGGTCATCTGTCACAGTGCTTGTGCCCAAGACCAGCCGTGTTTCCTTATAGCGACCCCCCAATCAAGAGTCAGGGTGCTGACCACTCAGATTTGTCAAAAACGTATGGCAAGTGCTTCTCCTAGATGCAAGGTGAAAGTTTTTGAATTGATAAGAAAAGAGAAACAGTGGACTGGCAGTTGCTAAGCTCTGTGCTAAGAAGGAATCTCCCCGCGAAGCTGTGCAGGAGGGAGGTTGGGACTGACTTTGTTGGCATATCTCAAGCTGCAAAGGTTGTAGGCACAGCTTGTGACAAGGCACAGAGCATAGTACTGTCTGTCAAGTGTCTGCTGGGGGTCGTGCAACAGCCCTAGGAGTGGTGATGGCTGCATAAACAAGCACCTTTGGGGCTAGGGATGGAGCTCGGTAGAGCTTTCCTAGCGTGTGCAAAGCCCCAGATTTGATCTCCAGTCCTGCATCGCCTGGTAGTTCATGCCTGTAAACTCAGCACTTAGGCAGTTGAGGCAGCAGGATCAGAAGTTCAAGGTCGTCCTCAGCTACATCCAAGACCAAGGCCAAGCTGTCATACATGAAACACCCTGTCTGGAAAGATAAATATTAAACAAACAAGCAAACAAAAATACACTTCCAGGTCCCCGACTTCACAGTGGGCTTGTAGGCTGCATGCAACCAATCATCCTTGTGGACCGGGAAAGCAAGGCTCCAAGCATGTAATCTGCTTGCTTACAGTTGCATAAGCAGTGAGTGATGCAGCCAGGCCTCCACTCTGGCACTCACGCCCTGGTGTCTCCAGTATCTCTTGTGAGGGGATGTTTAGAAGTCTCAGGGCTCTCTGGCATGGCCAGACACCTCCGCCATCTTACCTATGCCTTTCCTGTGAGCATCGGTTATGCGTCTTTGTGCTATTTGCCCATGACTGCATCGTATATGTCCTCCCTGGCTCCTCACACCGCTGCTGACGAGATTCACCAGTTTTACGTCCCCGGGTACATTCTGTACTAGCAGCAGGGAACTCCAATTCTGTCCTGTTCCAAAGGAGAGGAAGTCATGCCAGTGAATATGACGGGGCTTCCGGCTCATTTTTCTAGAGGCCCCGGTGCACCAGACCCCAGTGACAGTGGAGTGTCAGCTGGTGCATCTCAGTGGCCTCTGCGTCCACCAGATCAGTTGCCGAAGTGGCCCTCATGTTATTTGAAGGAATCAGGGAGAAGCGGGAGGAATGCTGTTGACTTCCAGGCCAGCCTGGGCTACAGAGTGAGACTGTATCTCTAAACAAGTATAGAGGGTCTGTGAGAGGGCTCAGTGGGTAAGGGTGCTTGCTGCTAAGCCTGACAAATGAGTTTGATCCCTAGGACCTACATGGTGGAAAGAGAGAACTAATTCCCCATGTTGTCCTCTGACTTCTACATACTGACCATGGTGCACAGTGGCATGTTCTCATGTAGGCATGCCTGTATACACACACACATATACACACAATAAATAAACTAATACATTTAATTTTTTTAAGTATAGAACTTACTATTGTATACTAGTGAGTTCTCCACACTTGGGAGTCTCTGAGCACCTCTCTGGTGCTGCTTCCAGATTCCTTGTCAGGGAGGAGAAGGCTGTTGGCTCAGCAGAAGTCCATACTACACCATGGCCACACCTGCAGAAGGGACTAGCTGGAATGCCCGGACTTACCCATGTGGGCACAGTGCTGAGCAATTTCAGATGGTCTTGCAAATGTGTGTCCCAAGCCAAGGGCAGACTCTCAGCTGCCCATTGCTGCTATTAGGGGAAATTGCCAGTTCCAGGAGAGCAAGATCCAGGCCTAGCTTTGAGTCCTGGTCATCTCCAGGCCTGCAGAAAAGGTAGTACGCACCAATGACCACAAACTTATGTCCCAGAACACAGCAATTTCCAGCTACACTTACCAATGCTGGTGAGGAAGGTCTTTTATAATTAGTGTCTCTTCCTAATTTAATTTTATGTTCAGTACCCCCCCCAAAAAAAAAAAAAAAAACAACCCAGGACATCTGTAATTCCAGGAAATGATTTTTTTTCTTTTAAAGATTCATTTCTTTTCATTTTTATGTACAGGAGTTTTGTGTACATATGTAAGTATATGTGCACCACATGTGTGCCTGGTGCCTGTGGAGGCCAGAAGAGGGTATCGGATCTCCCGGAACGATTACAGACTGTTGGGAGCCACCATGAGCGCGCTGGGACCAAACAGAAGAGCAGCCAGTGCTCTTAACCACTCAGCCATCTCCCTAGCCCTAGTAAATGCATACTGTTCTCTGTATTAGTCGCTTTTTTGTCACTAAGACTAAATACATGACATAAAGCAGCTTAGAGGTTTCTGCTAGCTCAGTGCTAGGCCGACACAGTGGCAGCAGGAGCGGTCCAGGCCTGTGGCAGTGGGGGAGGCAAGTAGCTGGTTACGTTGTGTTGACAGGAAGCAGAGAGCTCAATAGAAAACAGAGACCAGGATGTAATCCTCAAGGCTAGCATACCACCCCCTTCAAGAAGGCCCCGCCTCCAAAAGGTTCCATAACCTCTCAGAACAATGCCACCATCTGGGGACCAACTGGCCAAACACACAAATGTGGAGAACATTTTGCATTCTAACCACAACCTGCAGAGTATATAGTCAGCATGTTTAGATAAACCATGCTGGCTGAAGCTAGAGGGGTAGAGGCTTAGACCATCCTCATGGCTCCCAGAGAGTGATGGACGTTCTCAGCCCTGCAATCTAATTGCCCCAGCAGGTTCTTGAACCCTAGGTGAAAACACACCAGCTGATGTTTTGACTTCAACCTTGTGGTCCATGAACATAAGAGCTACCTATGCCATGCACAGGCTCCCCTCCTGTAGCGTTGGGTGCCAACATATACATCTGTGGTACATGCAGTAATTTTTAAAAACCCTGGAGCATAGTGTTTCTGAAGCTAAGTGTGGATGTGTGTAGAGTCGGCTACAAATTACAGAAGATCCATGGCTGGCCAGGACCCACCAACTTCACAACCATTGCTGAACCAGTGGCTCTGTTGTCCTGCACCATTTCTCAGTGAAGTGTTGCTCATGCCTTTGAAGGTTTTCTTGCTAAGTCATATTCCTGTGCATCGACCTAAACACAGAGTTGGGCTTCAAGGACACCTGGGCTTGGTAGGTGACCACCCAAACTCATCAGACAGGATGGATCCTGACATGGTAGCTGTGTCTTCCACATGTTCCCTCTGGGTGTTTCTCAGAGAACACTGTTGGTATCCCAGCTCCTAGCAGTTCTGGCATAGTCAGATTGCTCCAATGTCAGTGTGCTCTGCAGGGCAGGGCAGGACAGGCAGGACAGTGATAGCGCCTGTTGATCTGTCTACAGAAGTCTCTGAGCATTCCCAGGAACTTCTCCTCTCCTTCAGGGAGGGGACTAGTCATACCCTACATTGAACCCATCCTCTTTCTCACATCCACTCCTTTGGTGGTGATCATGGAGCTGGTATGGACTGTGTGTTAGGGATGGCTTCCTCAGCTCAGCACACCCTCTTTGATTACCTGGCCCTTGGAGAGTGTCTGACCTCCATTGTGTCTCTGGTATGGTGAGACAGATGAGGCCTGTCCTGCCTGTCTTTGAACTGACTAGTCATTTTGCCCAGTGGGCAATACCCATATAAGAGCATGCCTAGCCCTTGAAGTGACCCTTGATTCTATTTTTTTGTGTGTGATTTTTATTTATGTTTGGGAACTTAGAAGCAGGTTTGCATCATGTTAACTGCCAGTTTTGCCATCTGTAACTGCTCATTTCCTACCTAGACTTTTCCAGACAGAGGGCTTCAAGCTAAACATCCAGCTGCTCAGGTTTTGGGTTGCCGTGGTGGTGACCTTGGACCGCATGGGGCTGATGAGACAATGGGGTGATCTCCCCATCTTCTCTGCATGTTTCCTGTAGCCTCAGGCTATGGTCCATGTTGCCCTTGGCTCTCTGACCTCTGTGCGTTTCCATTCAAGATCTATGTCCACCTGAAGGAAGGCGGTGGCCCAGATGGCCTGGACGCTCTGAAGAACAAGCCACAGCTCCACAGCATGGTGGCCCGGAGCCTGTGCCGGAATGCGGCTGGGAAGAATTATATCATCTTCACGGGGCCCAGCATCACCAGCCTCACCCTGTTTGAAGAATTTGAGAAGCAAGGTTTGTCCAGTGGCCGTCCCAGCATGGCCAGCGCCTTGGGGAAGTGGTAAGAGGTTGAAGAGACAGGAGTAGTGGCATAAGCATCTCAGACTGCATAAGCATCTCGGCCGCCCTGTGTCTGGATTCTGGTGCTCTCAAGGTGTGTGTGTCCTTTGCTGTGTGGTTCTGGCCATCAAAGGCCTGAAGGAAAAGCCCCTAGTAAAAAGGATCTGAAAAGTATGAGAATCATCCACCATCACTAGCGAGTCTCCTTCCCTTCTGGCAGAGATCTGTGTGGTCAGGAACAATCCCATGGGCCTCAGAAAGGTCTTAGGCTTCTGGTGGCAAGAGGTTCTGTTCGTTCTTTGCAGACTGGATAAGCCTCCCATGGCTTTGACAGAAGTTGGATGTAAAAATGAAGACCTAAATGCTAAGCCGTGCTTGGAGACAGCTCAGAAAGTGTCACTCATAGACAGAAGCTGCTAGAATTGAGGCATTTTGCTGTGCCACACAGTGGACACCAGGCCTGCAAACTGAACCCTCTTGTATTGTGGAGGAATAAGCAGCTTACATCCTGGGCCTTGGAAGCTGTGTAGAAGTGAGGGAGCAGCGCACCTCTGTGCCTTGCAGGCTGGGTTAGGGTGACCCTCGGCACTGGCCAGTGCAGGCAGGCTCAGAGCTCATCTATGGCAAGAGCTCAGCAAGAGCTCAGACTGAGGAGGGAAGGAAAGCTGCAGGAACTGATCCTAGAACCCAGGACACAGCTGCTTGGAGGAGCTCTGGGTGTCCGTGAAGCCCAGTGGGGAGCTGGCCTGCTGCCTGAGCCCATGTGTCTGTGGAGGCACGTATTAGAGGTGTAACCTCTGATGCTGTGTGCATATGTATGTATGTGATGGTCCACTCCTGGATTTGCTATCAGCACTAGGAGTTAGAGTGTGTGTGTGTGTGTGTGTGTGTGTGTGTGTGTGTGTGTGTGTGTGTGATGTGCAGAGCAGCATGAGTGTTGGTACCGAATCATGGCCTGGACCACTGGGGCTGCTTCCCCAGGAGTCAGGAGTGTTGCTTCTGAGATCCAAGGGGAAAAAGTATTCCCTGGCTCAGCAAGCTAGGAGATGGGCAGAGAACTCCAGCTGGAAGGGCGTGATTGGGTATGAGGTTTTGTCTTTTTCTAAGGTTAGGTAATATAAAAGTGACAGCACTGTGAATTTTTGGAAGCATCTAGAGTTACTGAGCTCTTGGCAATGGAGTGCCATGTGCCTCATCTCCAGTGACGAGGGTCCTAAGAACTGTCAGGTATGTCCATCCCGAGGACTCAGGCTGCATGGTTGGGCACAGCCACACCCCCTTTACCACCTCAGCTGTGACCTGGGGGCCTTTCCTCCTTCAGAGCTCCTTCCTCCTCTTCTTCTGTGATGTACATGTGAGAACCCAGCAAGTACAGGTTTCTGGAAGCAGATGGGGTGACATGCCCCACAGCGCCAACAAAGAGCCCTGTCGATAAGGGCCGTGTTGTTGCATTTATCCATCGCTTACATTAGCCATGGCCTTGGTGACCTTAGGGGGAGTTCTTATAGAGGAAGGGGGCGGGCAGAGAAGAGGCCCAGCGGCTGCTTCTGGAGGGTCCGCTCTTGCCAGTCTCTCCTTACCTGTGTTGTGGTTTGGGGCACCCTGGCAACAGCACATGTGAGAGTTTGTGTCTTTCCTGCCAGGGATCTACTGCTGTGGCCTGCTGAGCTCTAGGAAAAGCGACTGCACCGGCCTCCCTCCATCCATGTTGACCAACCCTGCCACCCCACTGGCCCGGGGCCAGCACCAGATCAGGACCAAGGGGAACATGTCTCTGATCTGCTGGTACAACAAGGGGCACTTCCGCTTCCTGACCAATGCCTACTCCCCTGTGCAGCAAGGTGAGTAGGGAGTGGGAGCGTGGGTGTAGGAAGTGGGGGAGCATCCAGGGCACGAGCCTGGAGGACCCTCATGCTGTCTGTGTCCCTAGTAGGTGGTTGTTCTGTCCTGGAGGGGGCAGGGAAGAGCCTCATGAAGAAGCCCTTAGCTTGCCTTGGCAAGCTGGGAGGGTTTGATTGACAAGTGGCTTTGTGGCCTCACCTGCTTGTGAGGGTGTGATGATTCTGTTGTTTAGGGCATGATGTCGGGCTACATTCTGGGAGGAATTTGTGGATCATTTTATCATCATAGACTCCTGGAAGCAAAGCGCCCGTGTAATCCTGGCTGCCAGGCGGCCCGCTGTTTTCCTCACTAATTCTCTGGGGATTTAAAATCGATTCAGAACAGAGGGACTTAATTAGCCCAGAGTCTGTATTTAAAGTAACTGACAGTTAAGACAGTGTTAAACTGCTGAGAGAGAAAAAAAAATTGAGAGGATTGCAAAGGAATCTGCAGAGATGCTTCCAGTGTGGTATGCACACGAGCAGTTTGCATTCTCGTGTGCGTGCTGGGAGTGTGACATGTGGGTGGTGTGTGTGTGTGTGTGTGTGTGTGTGTGTGTGTGTGTGTGTGTGTAGTGGTATAATATACAGTGTGTGTGTGTGTGTGTGTGTGTGTGTGTGTGTGTGTGTGTGTAGTGGTATAATATACAGTATGTGTGTGTGTGTGTGTGTATAGTGGTACAATGTATGTATGGTCATGTTACATGGGTGGTCCACAAGTGCTTCTGTGGCAGTGTGTTATATTTATGTTATCCATATAGTGTGTGTTCCTGTAGTGTGATCTAAAACTGACCAGCACAGTGGGACACCCTGTGCATGCCCAGTGCACACACACGGTGCTAGGAAGGACACCTCCATCTCTGTCCCCGTGTCCCGCAGAGGCGAGGCAGACTGTGCACAGGCAGGCCCGGGGACAGGCATCATACAGCAGCCATTGGTGCAGTGGAATGGTGCGGTCCTGTGGGTTCCCTTTCAGTCCCCGGGCTCTGCGGGATGTGAATTGTGCCATGGCTCTGGAGACACCTCTGCTGCATTCCCTTTGTGTGTGTGGAAGGGGTGGCCTCCTTGTTCCCTGTGACATGATCCCACCCACACAGAAGGGGACGCAGAGAAAATGCCACTGTTCCCCCTCCCGGCAGCCCTTGACCACACCTGCCAGTATGGGGAGGAAGAGAGAGCCCCGCTTCCCCCCCCCCTTCCTCTCAGGCCTGTCTGACCGTAGTCTGTGTGTGCCTCTTAGGGTTGCCTGCGGGTGTGTGTCACTGTCCCTGGGCCCGTGAGGCTCCCGTGAGTCTTGGTGGCAGATGTCTGCACTTGCTTGTTCCGTGTCCCCTCCCCCAACTCTGCTAAAGCACCTGATGGATGGGGCCAGTCCAGTGCCCCACCCCACCCCACCCCAGGCGCAGGCTCTGGGCAGCCAGGAACATTGTGGGTAAGTGCCTGGAAGAGGGCTGAGCGCTGTCTCCCCGACAGGTGTCATCATCAAGAGGAGGAGTGGGGAGATCCCCTGCCCGCTGGCTGTGGAGGCCTTCGCTGCTCACCTCAGCTACATCTGCAGATACGACGACAAGTATAGCAAGTGAGTGTGAGCGGCTGGGGTGCACTCGGGTGGTGATGGATGGGGTGTGGAGGGTGAACAACACTACAGCAAGTGAGTGTGAGCGGCTGGGGTGCACTCGGGTGGTGATGGATGGGGTGTGCAGGGTGAACACCACACAGCAAGTGAGTGTGAGCGGCTGGGGTGCACTCGGGTGCCGTTGGATGGGGTGTGCAGGGTGAACACCACTACAGCAAGTGAGTGTGAGCAGCTGGGGTGCACTCGGGTGCCGTTGGATGGGGTGTGCAGGGTGAACAACACCGGCCCAGTGGTGGGATGGGAGGACAGTGTTGGCCCAGACTTGTTGAAGAACATGAGTTTGGAACATGAGGACCTGCAGGGTAGTCCCTGGCCCTCACCCTGGCCCCAGGTGGCCTATACACCCACCTTACCTTTAGAGACCTCTGCACTCCACTCACATCCCAGGCCTCCAGCCCCACCTGAGGTCCCCTTCCCTGCCCACACCTCAGTGGTGGGCATCTTGGCACACAGTTTAGCCTCCATCCTCTGTGGGCTTTGTCCATCCTGCCCCCTCAATTGGTCCACAATGCCAGGAGTCAGCTCAAGGCCTTTTCCTGAGTTCTTGGTCCCTTTACACAAGGATGCCCGAGATCAGGTGTGGGCTTGTGCTGTGCTCATACAGAAGGCACATGCAGTGTGCACAGTAGGTGGGTGTGGCTGACATCTACACAGAGCCAGCCTACCAGTTGTCCTGATAACCACACAGGAGGCTGTTGAGCATGTCAATGCCTCCACCACAGTCTTCCTACCTAGATCAAAGCTAGTCCAGCAGCTTGGCTGCCTTAGGGGAAACTCCATTGCTTGCCCTATGACCTGGTCAGGAGGGGAGAACAAGACCCGCGTCTTCTCTGGAGCATCTAGCCTTCCCGCGAGAAGCCACATCTCCTGCCTTGACAGGACCCTTGCCACATCAGTGTCATGGTGTTTCAAAAATGGTGGTGGTTTAGTGGACACAGAGGCATGGTGTCCTGTGCTAGACACCCTGGTGGTCTTCAGACATGTTGTGGCCAGGGTGCAGAGAAAATACACAGGAAAAGATAATCCTAAAATAAGCTTCTGGGCTCAATAGCATTCAGGGTCAGTCCCAAGGAAAAACAAATGGATAACGGAAACACGTGGGAAAGAGAGAGCGCATTGCAGGGCCTGGAGCTGAGGGATTAAGCGCTTCAGGTGTGGATGGGCCTAGAGAAGGGCTTTGAGAAGAGGGATGCTGGGGGCTGGGGTGGGGCCCTAAATACCTGTTTCTTTGTCTTCATTTCCTTGAGTGAAGTTCACTGTGATGGGGCCCTGCCCACAGCTGGTCCCTGGTGCCCTCACTGATGGGAGTCTGCAGATACCATGGCCAAAGGCAGAGCCTCTGGGCTCTTCTTCCCGGGGAGCTATAACCAGCTTACCTGCTGTGTGACTTTTCTGAGGAGAGGTTGACAAATACCTGTCTGCCCCAGCTTGAGCACTAGCAACAGATTAAAGGAATAGTTCCACCCAAGTCTAGCCCAGTCAGCCAGGGAGTTTATCATGGTCACTTAACAAAAGCTGTATCCCTGGAGCTCCCTCAGCTGATTGGAGAGTCTCCTCTTCCCAGTGTTTGCCAGGGCTGATGTAGCCTTGGGATGGGAGCCTTGTGAGCCCCTCGGGTTCCACGAGCTCCCTCAGCCGGATGGGTTTTGTTTCCTCCTGTGCTTTGGGGGTTTCATTTACTTCCTGAGTCTTAAAGCGCTTCCCTCCACAAGGGGGCGTTTAAACCTCAGGCAGTAGCCACCCAACATGGCCACTCCCCTCTGTCCCCAGGTATTTCATCTCTCACAAGCCAAACAAGACGTGGCAGCAGGTGTTCTGGTTTGCCGTCAGCATTGCCGTCAACAACGCCTACATCCTGTACAAAATGTCAGATGCCTACCACGTGAAGAGGTACAGCCGGGCACAGTTTGGAGAGAGACTTGTCAGGGAGTTACTGGGCCTGGAGGATGCATCACCAGCCCACTGAGACTGTGCTGGCCCAGGGGTGGCAGGGACAAGGAAGGAGCCTGTCACCTGCCTATTGGAGGGCCCATGTGTGGCCCGAGGGTCTGCTTTCAGCACCTCCCCCAAGAGGGGGGGACTCCCCAGAGCCTAATACAGGTGACTGGAGGGGCTGTGACCTTGGAAGGTACCAGCAATAGGGACCAGTGGACCATGCTCTGCTTCCCAGAGCCTGAGAGCTTATGACGGGCTCAAGCTCAGACCGGGCAAGCTTGCAAAATGGACCACTCAGTGCCACCACTCAGCACCTAGGGACGTGTGTGTTCAGCTTAGATGGCTCCCTTGAAAGAAGAAACGCAACGTGGTGCCATTAAAACTCAGAGTCGACGAGAGGAACAGTTGCGGCTTGCTGACTACAAACAGGGTGTTCCTGCTACATCCTCCACGGGGCTAGTGGAGGGCAGGGCCGGGAGGGAGCCGCCAGGTTCACAGTCAAGAGGGATGCTGGTTTTTTATTTTTCAATATATCTTCAGGTTATTTTCCTACTGTTGCTTAAGGTCTACTGTAAACAAGATGTGTCCCCCTCCTCCCTCACCCCCCACACCCCCACAGTTCCCTGCATGATCACAGTTCTGTGTCTGGCCTGTGGTGGGGGAGGAAGGGCCCGATGCGGCTGCACCTCCCAAGGCCTGGGGAGCCTGCAGGCTGTGCGCTTTGTCACACGTTCGTCGTTGGCAGAATTACTTGTTTTGAGAACTACGTAGCAATTGTGAAAACAAAATCCTCCACTATCCTGTTCTCCGTGTGTGGTGGTCCCCCGGAAAGGTACAGCTGGATTGGGAGGCCCTGGCTAGGGAACCACCTGGTGACCTGACCTGGGGTTGGAGATGTCCCACAGCAGGGACAGGCAGCAGCTAGGAGGAAGGCATGTGGAACCCATAGACCCAGGCCCTTCCTGCCCGAGGTTGACACGTCTCCGTGGATCCTCAGCCCCAAGGTGGACCCGCTGTCCCCACAGCTGGGAAACAAGTGATTTCTGCACCCCCTCATCTGCACCTAATTTCTTCAGATACACAATGTCCTCAGTGGGGGCTTTGGGACACTCTTCTTCATACATCTGGTGAGCTGAGGTGTGGCTGGCGGTGTGCCCTCCACACCTTATCACTTCTGTGTCCTCACTCCCACAAGTAGCCTCACTTGTGGTGGGACCTGCGATGCCGTGGATCGTGGGCCCCATTTCAGATCATGTTTGAGATAACCTTTGCTGTACCCTTAATCGGATTGAAAGCACTTTTACCACATGGAGAAATATATTTTTAATTTGTGATGCTTTTCTACAAGGTCCACTTTTTCTGAGTTCAGGTGTTTCCAACACTTAGGGAGACTAATGAAGGCCAATGACTTTTTCTTTTCTGTCCAAACAAGAAAAATAAAAATAAAAGTCTATTTAGATGTTGGCTGTTATTAGTACGTGGCTTTGTTTCAAAGGTCAGGGTTAGAAAGCTACCCCTTTGACCTCGCTTTCCCACCGTGTGGCCAGGGACGTGTGAGCTGAACTGTTCTTGGAACCTTGAACCACTGAACAGTTTATAAAAAGAAATCAGTTAGAATTCGATGTGTGAATAGATATATATATTCACACATCGAATATATATATATATATATATATATATATATATATATATATATATATATATCTGAATGAATGACGGTAGTCCTGAGTGAAGTTGTCCACACACACACCCCACCATTATTTTTAGTCTTGGTTACCTGAGGTCAACTGTGATCCAAAAATACTAAATGGAAAATTCCAGAAATAAACAATCCATAAGTTGTAAACTTTTATTATAGCACATTGCTACAGTTATTGTATTTTATCGTTAACTTCTTACTGTGCCTAATTAAACTTTATCACAAGAGTGTAAGTAAAGGAAGAAACATAGTGTGTAATTCTAGCACCCACGGATGGGCTTGGGTCTCAGGAACATTCCCTGCTGAAGGATGGGCAGGGACTGCTGAGTCTCCCCAGACTGTAGTGTGTGTCTGAAGCCAGCAGGTGGCGCTGTTCTACAGGGTGTTCGCGCCTGTGAACTGGGGGAGCCACCGCAGGGGGAGGTGCTGTTTGTGGCTCTGTCACCACTTGCTTTCTCTAAATAGTGGGAAGGCGGCAGCGAGGCAGTGGGGGCGCTGCAGCCTGTGAGGCCTGTGTGGGCTGAAGAGCTTTCCTTCAGTTCACGAAGGTCAGAATGGCGTGTGGTATGGGGTTAGAAAGCCTTCAGGCTTGGGCCTCCACGGGTGACCTGGAAGAGCTTCAGGCACTGCTGTCGTTAAACTCACTGGATGAGGCCAGTGTCTCTTGGTCCTCAAGCAGACACTGGCTGTTCAGGGGTTAGACATCCCTGGTGATCAGGGAGAAGTCCCTGTGTCAGCTTCCTGTCACCAGACAGAAGGCCGGTCTGTTAGAACCAAGGACTGGACGTCTGCTTGGTTCTCAGTCTGAGCACATAGGCGGCCCACTCTTCTGCTTTGGGTTAACAAGGCAGAAGGTCTTGACAGGAGGGCATGGTAGAACAAGGCTGTTGGCTTCGTGGCAGCCGGGAGGTAAAGTGAGAGATGGGGGAGCCAGGGTCCCAGTATCCTCTTCAAAGGCACACCCTGATGGCCTCACCTCCTTCCACTAGACACCCCTCCTAAAGGTTCTGCCACCTCCCAGTAGTGCCACAGACTGATGAAGATGTCTTCAACACACCCCCTTTGGGAGGACAGTGACGATCCATAGCCCAGTGGCCCAGGAAGTGCTTCTCATGAGAGGTGTAGCACAGGTCCCAGCTCCTTCCTGCATATCCCACAAGCCACCACTTCCCCAGGGATTGCCCTGGCAGAATACACGAGGCTGGTGGCACCTCCACATCCCATGACCAGTGAGGTTTGTTATTAGGCATAGAAATGAAAGAACCATGAGTCCCAGACCCCTCGTGTGAAACAAAACCCCAGAATTTCTCCAAGGCAAATGGCCCTTGAGGCCCCCTGAACAGGTCATCTGTTGTTCTGGGGCTGCAGTGTGTGGTCAGCAGCGGCCTCTGGTGAACTCAGTTCAGATCGTAAGGATCTGTGTATTTGCCCTTTTCCTTTCTATTTGGCTGACGAGAGCCTCAGACTGGGACATTGTTTTCTATGGTCTTTGAGTCATCTTTGAAAACTTGGGTGGGTCGTTCTAGGCAAAGACTCCCTGGCTGCTGACTCATCAAGGAGACTCTCCACCAAGATTGAGTAACCCGTGTGCTGGAGTCAAGATGAACACTACCACGACCCAAGGCCCAAGGTTCCAAATCTCTCATCTACAGCCAGTCCATGGGCTACCACTGCCTCAGCACCTGACAGTGTGGGTGTGGGACAGGGTAGGGGGCAGTCGCCACAAGGGTATCTGGCACCATGGGCACTTCCTATGAGGCAGGTGGGACAGATCCCACATTTTGTGGGCTCGTCAAAGGTACAGGTCACATTCTGTCAGTGTGTGGCCTACAGTGAGTTAGCACACAAACAAGCAGTTGAGCATGAACAGGCCAAAGGGAGGCCCTCTGTTCCTACCCATTGTATACACAAAGGCCAAGTGAATACACATAGGTCAGGCCTGGAGTGAGGCCCCCTGTTCCTACCCCATGCATACACAAAGGCCAAGTGTGTACACATAGATCAAAAAATTAACAAGACAGTAAAATGTAAGGGTGTTTTTACTCTAAGATTCCCTCTAATTTTGCTGCAAGAAAGACAAAGGAAGGAAGGGGAGGGAGGGAGGGGAGGAGGGAGGGAAGAAGAGAGAGAGGAAGGGAGAAAGAAAAGAATACATCCAAGGGCTAGAGAGATGACTCTGGTTAAGAACACTTGCTGCTCTTATAGAGGATCCAAATTCAGTTCCCAGCACCCACACCAGGTGGTCCACAACTGCCTGTAACTCCAGCTCCAGAGATCCCACATCCTCATTCTCGACTCTGCAGAGACCTGCACTCAAACATGCACATTCCCCCCACACACACTCATATGCACATAAGAATAAAATAAGCATTTCAAAAGTTCACCTGGAGTTTTGCAAGATATAGATGGATGCATCCAGTTCTTGTATTTTTAGGTAGAAGTTCAGGGTCTGGGGTTAAGACTGTGGTGGATTTTCATCCGAGGCTTTCTTCCCCTCCATCATTTTTCTCTGATGCCCAATGCCAAGTAACTTCCAAATCCATAGGACAGTGTCCACTTAAACGTCAGGCAAGGTTCTCTGGGATCCTAACATCAAACCAGGTGTCCAGTCCTGAACTCACCCACAGCTAGAGCCAGTGCCAGGATGGGGGTTCCACAGGGCCAGGATGGGGGTGCCACAGGGCCAGGATGGGGGTGCCACATCAAAGCTAAGTGCCAGGGAGGGGTGAGAGAACTGGGGGTGATACGTGGTCAGCCCTGACCCAGGGGGGTCTGGACATTGGCCTCTGAGTTTCTTGGTCCTTTTTGAAAAGGTATTATGTACCAGGCTTTTTCTTTGGGGCCACCAACCAGGTCCCAAATCGTGACACAGAGACTTCTTAGTTTTAAATGCTCGGCCCAGCTTAGGCTCTTTTCTGGCTAGCTCTTTTAACTTAAATTAACCTGTTTCTCTTTATCGACCTTTTACCTCCGGGCTTTTTACTTTTCTTTCCTTCTGTGTATCTTACTTTCGCTACTTCCCGATGTCTGGCTGGCTGGAGGCATGTCCCTCTTTCTCTCCTTTTCTCATTCTTCCCTTCTGAGCCTAGACTTCTCCTGTTTATTTTCTCTCCCTGCCAGCCACACCTACCCTTTTCCTGCCTAGCTATTGGCCATTCAGCTCTTCATTAAATCAGCCAGGTGCCTTAGGCAGGCAAGGTGAAACAAATGTAACACATGTTTACGTAACTAAACAAATGCAGCGTAAACAAATGCAACACACCTTTACATAGTTAAAGTAATATTCTGCAGCATAAACAAATGTAACACACCTTTGCCCAGTTAAAATAATATTCTACAACAATATTAGATTTGAGTGACCCCAAGGTTGGATGGGGTCTGATGGGTGTATGTCACTGAGAGGCAGCCTCCAGCATGGGGGAGGAAGGGGAGGAAATGTCCAACATTCAGTGCTGGCTAGATGGAGAAAGGGCATTTCCAGAGGCTGGGAACAACCTGCCAGGGGCAGTTGGTCCTAAAAGTTGCTCTCAAGGAGCACTGGCACCCCGTGGGTGGGAGGGGGCTCTAAGTCCACCTGTAGGCCTGGGCAGGACACCTGTTTGAAGTACTGACCCTCAAGGAAAACGCATGTTCAGGAAGCCAAGCCCTAGCTCTGGGCTCACAGGAAGAGCTAGCATCACAAATAGTGACTTAGGACAGCCTATCCTGAGTCCTCCTCCTCCTGTAAGGGCAGTATGGACTAACATCACGAACAGTCTGTACCTGGGAACTCTTGCAAGCCCCCCCCCCCCCCCCCCCCCGCTTCGGGTGGAGGTTCCTGCCCTCTCCTGGGGAGCAGCCATGCATGGTAAGGAAACCTGTGGTCAGAGAAGATTGTAGATCTACATTTCTACCACTTCTCAGTGTTTTCCCTCATTTTCTCCTTGTGGTTTTTATTTAGCAGTTTTCCAGGGCAGACAATCAGCTTCATCAGAACTTACATGTGTAGCTCTCCAGGATGTCATAGCCACAGCCCCTCGAGTGACGCAGAGCACGCCTTCATTGAGATGATCCCCGTTTGCACTCAAGCACATTTTGCATGATTTATTTATTTACAAATTTCCTAGACCTTGGACCGGGCAGTAGTGGCGCACACTTTTAATCCCAGCACTTGGGAGGCAGAGGCAGGTGAATCTCAGTGAGTTCGAGTCCAGCCTGGTCTACAGAGCAAGTTCCAGGACAGCCAGGACTGTTACACAGAGAAACCTGGTCTCGGGGGGCAGGGGGGGGTGCGGGGGGGATTCCTAGACCATGAGCTAAGTCTGGGGTCATATGACCCCTGTTAGGATAATTCAGGTATCCAGTGATGTTTGTTTCTTCAACAGAGTTTTACAGCCCAGAACTCTAAAATACAGTCACATACATTGTGTCTTCCACTCTTCTGGTTTCTCTTGGGGTGAGAGGACATGGGAAACATGCTCACACAAAGCACCAAGTTTGCTGGTGAATACGGCTGCTCTTACAGTTTGGATCTAAAATGTCACTGGGCACGGATGTATTGAAGACTGGGTCCCTGCAGGTGGTGCTATTGGGAGGTGAGTGAACGGCGGAGACGCTAAACTGAGCAATGACTTAAGCTGTTGATGAGTTCACAGCTGAGTGAGCAATCAGACTGTGGGTCTGGTTAGAGAAGGCATCGCTGGAGACATGCCTTTCAAAGCTTCGCCTTGGTCCTGGTCCCCTAATCCTTCACCCTCTGCCTCCTGGTCACCATAAAGTCACATCCTTCTACCACAGTGTTTCTGCCATGCCACGGGACCCATAAGCCAGAGTCACCCTTTCTTCCTTTAAGTGGGTTTCTCGGATGTGTTGTCATGAAAATCTGACCAATCTCTCTGGGGTTAGGCCAAGCTTGGGACCCCTGCCATGGCTGTGGGAGATGAAGAGAGAGCAGGCCAGCGTCCCTTGCTGCCCCATTCTGCTGGTGGTCTCTGTACCTTCCTTGTCTCCACCTTCTATCTCCCTCTACTCATAGACTGTTCTGTGGAGCTAGCAGCTCCCTTGACCACTGATCTGCTGGCCTTTGCACCCTCTGCCCCTATGGAAATCTGGAATCTGGGGTGAGTATCACAGTCAGAAGTGCAGAGACCCAAAGGTGGTGTGCGAGCGAAGGAGATGTAAGAGGGAGCCCCATGCAAAGGTCTGTACCCAGTGTCCAGGTTCCCGAGTGACTTGGAAATCGTCTGTGATCTGGGGGATTGTGTAATGCCTTCTCTGGGAGAAATCCTGCTTCCTAAATCTGCCCAGGGGAGTCCTTCTTGACTGGAGTTCAAGTAAAGAATGAAAGGGATGTGGCTTTGGCCTTGCTGGACATCCTAGACGATCACACGGTGGGAACTGTTGCAGTTAGCAACAGATATGAAGAGGAAGATTTCATTTTCCAGGGTTCTGGCTTTATACTTCATTACAAGAGAACAAAAATATTTTAAGGGGGGCCGGAGAGATGGCGCCGTGGTTAAGAGCACTTGTTCTTGTAGAGGACCTGGGCTTCGTTCCCAGAACCCATATGGCAGCTCACAACTAACCATTTCTAACTCCAATTCCAGGGGATCCAACACTCTCTATTAACGTCTGCTGGCACCAGGCACACATGTGATGCACATACCTACATGCAGGGAAATAACTCTTGCACATAAATCTAAAAGATTCTGAGAGGTACATGTCTTTCAACATAAAATAGGACATTAAAATATTTATTTTAATGATAATTTTTATTATTTATTTATTTGTGTGTGTGTGTGTGTGTGTGTGTGTGTGTGTGTGTGTGTATGTGTGTGTGCCCCAGTACACACTGGGACCAGAAGAAGACATTGTATCCCCTGGTGCTGGAATTACAAGTAGTGAGTCACTCCGTATAGGTGCTGGGTATAGAACGCGGGTCCTCTGCAAGAGCAGCAAGTGCTCTTAACCACTGATCCCTCTCTCAAGCTCCAGCATTAAAATATTTTTGCAACACGTTATAACAATGCTTGAGGTTTTTCTACTAGCCAAAGATAGTCCCAAACACCCTTGAAAATTTCAAATCAATCTCCCGGTAAGGACAGAATTCACCTTCACTACTTTCTGTGAATCCTGATGTAATAACTTTTTAATAAAAGGGTGGCTTTATGCTACCCTCATTCTTGATCCCTCTATGGCCCTATCCACATCTCTGCATTACCTTCTTTGCTATCTCCATCTTTTTACTGTTCTCCCCAGAATTCCTGTTTGAAGGAGAGTTAGAGGGACGTAGGTAGACAAGGAAAGGAAATGGGGCTCTCTGAGGGCCTCTTGATCCCAGAAGACATTGCGAGTAGGCAGCGTGGGGGCGGGTCTCTAAACAGGACCAATAGGACAGGAGGAAGACCCAGGGGTTTTATAAACTACCCAGGCCAGCGCAGACTCCACTGGGCTTCTCCCAGCTTGAAGGAATGAAGCTGTTTCTTTCGCTTTCTCTGTGGTTTGGGCTTTAGTCTTTTCCCGATGTTCAGTTCTTTGTCCATCCCAGAGAATGAGTTCAGTGACCCCCCCCCCCCCCAGATGACCATCAGCACTCCCTTCACATGTCCTGGCTTCTCTTGTTTGGATTTGAGCCGTCTACCTGACTAAAAATGGAGGAGGACTTGGAAGTGGCCGTTACAATCTGGTAAGGGCTCCTTTTGAACAAGGGGACACCTCACAACTAGCATGGTGGGGACCCAGCAAGCCCCCACCCCCACTGCAAGTAAGGAGAGTAAGGGAGCTTCAGTCGGGCGCTTTGATCTCCGATGGCTGGTCGGAGATGGCAGAGCTCTCCTGAAAGACCTGTGGTGGAGAGTTATGTCAGGACTCCTAGGCCAAGAGATACTGCAAAGCGGACCCCAAGAAATGGATTGTCTTCCCAGGGAGAAAGGTGGGGAGAGGGCAGACCTCCCACTTGGCATACCTGGGGAAGGGCCATAGGGAATGCCACTCCTCTGCTCAGCTGCTTCCTCACCCCACACTGGGCTCTCGGGCCCCTGGGCTGTGAATAGCAAAGTGCGGGCACCTGAGGCCAACTGCGGGCAAGGAGACTTGCTGGGTTTTCCCTTGACGTTCCAGCACTGAGGCAGAACTCCAGGTAGTCTTGAGGTTTTCTAGCGGAGAGGAAAGAAAGCCTGTTTTTGTTTGTTTGTTCGTTTTTTGTTAGTTTGCTTTTTTGGTTTTACAGGGTTTCTCTGTATAGCTTTTGGTGCCTGTCCTGGATCTCGTGCTGTAGACCAGGCTGGCCTCGAACTCACAGAGTTCCTCCTGGCTCTGCCTCCTGAGTGCAGGGATTAAAGGCGTGCGCCACTGCTGCCCCGCCAGAAAGCCTGTTTTGAGTTCAGGATGAGTGCCTGAGGTTCAAGGACAGGGGCTTCCAGGGCAGGAGAGCAAGTGCTGTCTGTGCAGGAGAGCTTCGTTGGGGGTTGTCCCTCTGCGGGGCTGTTTGTCCAGTGTCCACACAGATACCACTGGGGTGGCAGGGCAGATGCCTTCACACATGTGTCCTTCTCTAGCCCAGGCTCCCGTGTCCCTGCCTGTTGTGTATGCAGAGCTAGCTCTCTGCGGGCCTCGCAAAAAGCCGGCAGGCTCTGGAGGGCTCCAGGCTGATGGGTGAGTGGGGAAAAATAGGACAAGGGTGCGGGGCTGCAGGGTGCGGGGCTGCAGGGCTGCAAGGTTGCAGGGGGAACTCAGCCGTGCCCTGGGTTCCATCCCCAGCCCTGCAACAGCCAGTTCATGCAGCCAAAGGAGAGGTAGGTTTTCCCAGCCTGTGGCATAAATGGCTAGACCTTGGAAGCTCCTGTGGATCTGCAGCAGCCAGGGCCAGGTGCTATAGACAAGCTGCTGCCAGGAACAGGTAGAGGCCAGAAAGGACCAACCTGCTTGAGTGCCAGGCTGGATTGAGGGCTCCACCGGGTCTCAGTGTCTGCTCCTTCTGCCTGGCATCTCTGTGCCTGCTTTTCTCTGATTGAGATAGAATATTCTTTCTCCTTGCCGCCTGCTTTTGCCCTACCGTGCCCTGGGTACCCCACTTCCCATTTTGTTTTTATTTCTCGGTTGCATCCCGTATTCTCTAAATTACAGGTACATGTGGCAAATTACTCACACCGGGTGCATAGCACGCTTGCTTCCGCATCATAAATGTGAGGAAAGGGAACACTGACTCCAGATTTTATTTAATGGAGGATTTTATGAGGCTGGGAATTCACTAAGGTTGCAGTATTGAAGATTCACATCTGCAAGAGTAAACAATCCAAGCAGGTACCCATGTCCACATCCATAAAGAAGTGACTAAACCTCCAGACTACACTTTGGCGAGGGAGACACGGACTGGAAGATGCTCCAAAGTATCTTTTTTCTTACAGATGGGTAGGCTAGGGCAGGTGGATATGAGTAGCCAGTTACTGTTGAAAAATGGGGAAGAGTAGCTGGCAAATGGCAGTGGCTGGATGCAGGCCCAGCACATGTCTGAAACCTTGCAACCAGCCTGAAAGGACCCAAGAGCTGGATGTAATCTATCTCAGTTGGATAACACTAGGTTAGGGGGCAATTCTCATGTGTGAAGCTTTCTTAAGCAGGAGTTTTCTCCTCAAAAGGCCCCTAGCCTGCACATCTGGGGGGCCAGATAGGAATGTGACAGGCACAGAGGTCAACCTATAAGGAAGGAACAACCCTGTTCATTATCAAGAAGGAGTTGGGGCAGGAACTCAAGCAGGGCAGGAACCTGGAGGCAGGAGCTGATGCAGATGCTGATGACTGGCTTGCTCCTCATGGTTGCTCAGCCTGCTTTCTTATAGAACCCAGGACCACCAGCCCAGGGATGGCCTCACCCATGATGGGCCCTCCCTATCAACCACTAATTAAGAAAATGCCCTACAGGCCAGTCTTATGGAGGTTTTTTTTTTTTTTCAACTGAGGTTCCTTTCTCTCAGATGACTTTTGCTTATGTCAAGTTGTTATGACCTTATTGCTGGCTACTTGACACAAGATAGTCATTTGGGAAGAGGGGCTCTTAATTAAGAAAATGCCTCCATAATATTGGCCTGTGGGCAATCTGTGGGGTATTGTCTTGATTTAGTGATTGATGTGGGAAGCCCCCACTCACTGTAGGGGGGTAGTGCCACCCCTGGGCAGGGGTCTTGGGTAATATAAGAAAACAGGCTGAACAAACCATGGGGAGCATCAGCCATATGTGGTCTCTGCTTCAGGTTCCGTCTCCAGGTTCCTGCCTTGAATTCTTGTCCCAACTCCTTTCATGATAGATTGCAATCAGGACAAGGAAGCTGAAATAAGCTCCTTCCTCTCCAAGTTGCTTTTGGTCATGCTGTTTCACCACAGCAACAGAAACATTAACTAAGACAGCCTATCCAGTTTGAAAGTTTCGCAGAGCCTAAAGAAACACAGAGGATGTTAAAATTTTCAGGAAATCTTGTCGGTTCCTGTTTTAGCCATCTGGACACACCTATACTGGTTATGAGTGCAGGTACTTTGGGTCCAGCCCGTTGTCATCCGACTCACAGCAAGTCTGTCGAGTGTAACCCACTGGGTTCGGTTTTACAGAGGAACGGATACCTTTCCTATAGATCGTCAATTGCTGGTTGAACTCCCTGAGAAGCAGGCTTTGGATTTGGCTTCTGACTTCTGACTCACGCATTTGTTAGAAAATGTCCTCCAAAGTCCCCTTTGCTGAATCAGGCTGTCCCCCTTCCTGTGACAGGAAGAAGAGAGGTGACAGAAGGAGACAGTCCAAGGGATGCTACTCTAAGTACGAGATGCTATTTAGACAACTTTTATCATTAATGATTTCTTTTTGTTCTTGATAAGGAAAATGTGGGACACCATAACCTTGGCTCACTTCAATACTGTGGCACCTACCTGCAGCCAGAGAGTAAAGGCCGTTGTGGCTATTATTTATCTCATGACGTGAGTATCTGCTGCTTTCCTTCATTCAACATTGAAAGCACCATCAAGCACTCTATGGACTGCATAAAGACTGTCTTGGGTTACCTGTAAGGTTTACCTAGGAATGTACCGGGTCCCATAGTTTAACCACAGGCACTCCGGTAATATTACGTGTGGTTACTATTCAACTTTCTCTTACTAAGGCGATGTTGCACTGTGATATTACGTGTGGTTACTATTCAACTTTCTCTTTACTAAGGTGATGTTGCATTGTGATATTACGTGTGGTTACTATTCAACTTTCTCTTACTAAGGTGATGTTGCACTGTGCTGTCTTCCAAGCTAAACAGCTGCCATCTTCAGGGTACCACTTGTGCCAGCTGGCAGAAGAGCATCAAAGCTAGGCTTGCTGGCTGTTGAGTTATTAATGTTATTATGTCTTATAAGGTTGCTAGATGTTTTTCCATAATGAAAAAGAACATTGTAAAGCTTAAGCAAGTCACAAAGTTTACATAAACTGAAGCAAGTTGCCAGGTGGTGGTGGCGCACGCCTTTAATCCCAGCACTCAGGAGGCAGAGCCAGGTGGATTTCTGTGAGTTTGAGGCCAACCTGGTCTACAGAGCGAGATCCAGGACCGGCTACAAAACTATACAGAGAAACCCTGTCTAGAAAAAAACAAAAAAAAAAAAACTTAAGCAAGTTACATACACAATGTAAAAGGTCAAAGTTCAATACATTGCTATCAAATCTGAGCTTAGATCTATGGAGTTGTTGGGCAATTGTCTGTAACAATTACAAGGACCGGCTTAAATGGAAAAATGTGTTTCTAATCAGTTCTAAGTGTTTGGTTTTTGTCCAAGCTTTATCTACACAGTCGTTAAAGTATGACCTTCTGGCTCTCCTACAACCACACTTGGAGGCTATACTGATGTGGTCAGAGGGACTAAAGAGGATAGTATTCTCCACCTTGCCCTCCAAGGTCAAGTAGACACCCGGAGACTGTGCAGCATCTCAAAATGTTCTGTAACTATTGGGGAACGACTTGTTCTCTTATTTGTGGCAGCCACGGCGTCCCTACCCAGTTAGCACTAAGCAGTGTCCAGTCTACAAATGGAACAGTCAGTACTCAGGAAATTTTTCCTTGCTGCTTTGAAGTGAGGCCATGTTCAAGCAAGGCCTTTGACTTTACCAGTTTTTCCATCGAGGTGAGGTTAACGGAGACCTAGAGGAGCCAGAGGCCTCCCTTAAGCCCAGGTGAGGAGGAATAGATCCTCAACTGGCTTTGACGGTAAACCAAAACCAATTCATTTTGGCCACTGACACGATCTTAAATGCCCAGCAGGAATGTATAACCAAAGACTAAAATAATTGGTATGCTTCAGCAGTCCAAGGGGAATCATAAGCCCAGATACTAGGTTTAATTGCATGAGATGTTTTAGACAATTATTTCTCACTAATGATTTTCTTCTTAATAACCAAAGTGCTGCCCAGATAGGGGACATCATGACCTTGTCTCAGTTCAACACTGCAGCCAAGAGAGACAGGTCCACCATTGTTTCAGAAGAAGTTAACCAGTGTGTAAGATCTTGGACTGCCCTACTCCAAGGATTTACTGGGACTGGCCTCCTCTCAGGACCTCATGGACTGGTCAAGTCCCCATGAAAACTTTGTTCCAACATGTAGATGACCTGTTACTCTGTGGGGCACCTGAGAAGAGACTTGGGGACGCCAGATGCTCTCGAGTCATTAGGGGATATGCCCAGAGGAAAGATGAGACCTGAGCTCTGACCCAGCAGAGAACCTCATCTGTTCCTCCAGATGTGGGACCACTGCCCCCAGGACTGGAGCCCGACTCTCTTGGACCAGCTCCCCCCTAGACTATGCCCCTTTGAAGTCATCACCCCTCCCCCTGAGAGCTGTTCTTGTTGATCTCTGAAAAGCAGGGACTGAAGGAGAGTTGGAGAAATGCAGGTAGACAGGGAAAATGGCAGCAGCTTCCCTGAGTGATAGTGTCTAGCTCTCGGAGGACATTGTGAGGAGAAATGGCTGGAAGGCGTGGCGGTGAGTATCTTAAACAGGACCAGTAGAGAAAAGAGAGGACTCAATGACCCTGTAAAATATCCAGCCCAGGGCTGGAAAATGGCTGTTCTTCCAGAGGGCCCAGCTAGTCAATTCCCAGCACATATATGGTGGTTCACAACCATCTAACTCAATTTCCAGGGACTCTGACTCTTCTGGCCCTAGTGAGTACTTGGCTCACTATTCCAGATGTCAGAATCCAGGTGCTCCATCTGGTGGTGGTTTGTTGCTGACAGCATCCCAAGATGTCCCAGTCATCAAATGGAGACAAGCATGTGTCTGTGTGTGCCCCCTAGCCAGTCTTCCTCTCCTTATCATAAAAGCCATCAGATTCAGTCAGGGGCCCCACACTGATGAATTTTCCTAACCCCAAACCTCCTTCCAAAACCTGTCTCCAAACATGACAGTCAGACTAAAGTCCCATCCTCTTAATGCCTCACAGTGGGGACTGGATTTCAACACATAGGCACAGTGAAACATACCTGTAACCTGTGTGTGTGTGTGTGTGTGTGTGTGTGTGTGTGTGTGTGTGTGTGTATGAGCATGTTGGTGTATATGTGTGTATGCATGCAAATGTGTATGTGTGTGCATGCATGCATGCATGCAGATTGTGTGCATGCAGATATGTGTGTATGTGTGTGTGTGCATATGTGTAAGGAACTTTACTTTGCTGTGAGTTTGAGGATAGTCTGGACTATCCAGGTCAGCCTTGACTACAGAGTGAGACCCTTTCTCCAAAACAGAATTTCAGCATGTAGAGCCTGGGCGTTGGGTATAAACCACACTCAAGTTATAGCTGGAGCTCATAGGGATACTCAGCCATGGTTGACCTGAGCGAGGATAGCAGTAGTAAGTGGACTATTAAACAAAACAAAAACCTGCCACCAAGCACCACCAGATCTTGGGCATTGAGGCATAAGCAAGAACTTCTGATCAGTAGAGAGCAGAAAGCCAGAACTCTTGCTTGGTCAGAGTGATAATAGCTGAGGCTGGGGGCACATGGGCTGCCACTCACTGTCACTGGGACAGGGTATGTAACAGGTCAGAGGCGGGGGGGCGGGGAGTGCTACTTCACAACCTGAGTAACCTTGTTCCTGTGGCAAACCTTTTGTGACACTGGAACATTTGGGGCCAACATCTCTGAGCATCACCACTGGGAGGCGCTTGAGCCCAAAGGATTTGAGACAGTTCGGCAGGGCAAGAGAGCGAGTCTGTGCCTGTTAGCTCTCTGAAGGGCGAGGCAGTGCTGGACCCTGAAGAAGCCCACAGAAACCTTGGTGTCTGGACTGGATGCTAATGGGAGCATGTGGCCCCTAGGGGTCTTCATGTTCCCATGCAGCCAAGCAGGATATCTGAAGAGCTAGAGAAGGAGTCATCCAGGCCAAATCAAGACTGTGGCCTCTAAGGATAGAATAGTATGGAGTATGTAAGAGTCTGAGACTGTCGTCCTGGTATGGGTGGCCTGAATTAGGGCTGGGAGAGGGACAGGTTTAGGTGCTGCTCTCTGACTTAAACAGTGTTAGTCACAAAACAGCAGCAAATCTAACAACCTGATCTTCCCTGGATTCAAGGATCGCCCAAACCTAGTTTTTTGCCTTCTTTCCTGGGACGTGTCTGCACCTTTGAATGAGGTTGTTCCCAGTCCGTCCAGCAGAGGGAAGCAGAGTCTCAAATGATCACAAAACAGACAAACTAGTGTTAAGTGCAATCAATGTGGTGAGATGGGGGTTGGACTGTGGGGCAGCTGGTACTATGGAAGACGTGGCCCAAAGTGAGATCAGCAACAACAAAGTCATTGGAACTAATGTAGGGTGACAGGGAAGGAATGGGAGAGGGCTGAGACTCCCACAATCCTTCACATGGCTAGTGATGTCTAAGTTTGTGAGGTACTCACTTGTGGGAACCATGAAGAGGACAGAGGTCCCTGGTCCTATACTATACTTATTTTCCAGCAGAGGATTTGTGCACAGTGAGCAGGAAAGACAGCAGGACTTGGGAAGGGGCGGGGGTAGTGTGCTGCCCTCCCAGGTCTGATGGAAGCTCGCTGAGGAGAGGAGCGGTGGTAGCCGGTGATCAGATGAGCAGAGCCATGATCACAGGGACACTGGCTGAGGCTAAGGACCTCACCTGGAGCTGGGCTATGCTTCCAGTTTACAGGTGAGCACAGCAATGATGCAGGCTCAGCTCCCAGGAGAAAGAGATCAGGACTGGAGCCCAGGGCTCCTCCCACTCCATTACATCCCGAGCCAGGCAACTCTCTTGGAAGTCTTTATCTAGCCCTAGTTCTGCCTCAAAGGCATGGCTCCGAAGCCATTGGCTCACTTGCAGGAATTCAGCCAAGCAGGTAAGGTGCTGGACTGCCTAACATCTGGACAGCCCACCGCTGCTCCCACCAGGGCACTGAGGGTCACGGAGAGGCAGAGGACAACAGCGGCACACTCTGCTGTCCAAGCTGACCCAGCCTCTGAACCTTGGCTGCTCCCAACTCATAAGATATTGAGAACTCAGGGTGAAATCCCACAAAAGGTCTAAAACGGGGTGTGTTCATACCACCTCTGAAACAAACCTTAGCAAAACTACAGCTGTTAGTGAATGCGTTTATCTATTTGGGGATGCGAGGAAGCTTACAGGAGGCAGCCTATGGAAGGTGTCAGTACAGGGACCATAGTGTGGTAGATGGGCTGCCTGATCCTCCGGAACAGTCTTCCCTCTTAGCTGCCCTTACATAAGCCCTTGCAGGGTTTGGTCACTGTAGTGGCAGCCACAACCCAAAAGGAAGGAGTTGCATTGTGTGCATGGAATAGCTGTGGCCATGACTCGGGGGTTTGGTCTGTGATCTTTGGACACTGTGAAGCCCACTGTCACTGTCAGTGAGGTTACCACGTGGGGAAATCAGGCAGCAGTACTTGTTTGTGTGAGGGGTACTATTTGGTACCTCTGTCCCAGCACAATCCATGACCATTTTTCTAGGGCATGTGGGTGACAGATGGGATATTCAGGAGGAGGCTTTCATCATCCAGACAATATTCCCAGACAGACGCTGCCTCTGGGTCCGTACCCCAGCAATTCAGTCTGTGTCCACAAGCCTTCCCATCTGGTTCTTGACTTAACAGTTTGACTCAACGACACATCAGAGAAACACTCTGAGGCATAGGATGCTCCTTCACTCCCAGGCCTGGTGTTTTCTGCTTCTTGGGTTAAGCTTGCTATCAACACACTTGGCATGAAAACATTCAGTTGAGTGAGTTCCCTGCTTCTCTACTTCCTTCCTTTCCTTTGTTTTTGGAGATGAAGTCTCTGGAACTTGTGATGTAGCCAAAGATGACCCTGGATGCTGGATGCCTCTACCTCCATCTCAAGTGCTGGATTTACAAGTATACATCACCAAACCCACAGAAGCAGTTAATGAAATTCGGGTCTGGTATATGAGACCTACCCTGCAGGCCCAAGCAACTCTTTGGTTATGAAGAGATCCTTAACAGAGATGTCTATCCCTCTGGCGAGCTGGGTAGGAGCCCTGCTATTCCTGGTAGGGGTGTATACAGACTTTTCCTCGGTGGAGAATGACTCACCATCAGGGCTCAAGCCTTAGGCACCCTCCCCCTTTTCTCCAGCACAGGAGCACAAGACCATGCCCTGGTGAGAATAACAGAGGATTGACAGGGGACAGAGGACACCTGTCTGCAAAGCCACCTTCCTAATGAGAGGCAAGGTGTGCTCTCAGATGGAGAGGCAGTCCCCCCCCCCCCCCACACACACACACATTCACTCCTCCTCTTTCTGTTCAGAAAAGGGCAGGCCTCCCATGGATTGTCAATAAAGCATGGCATATCAAGTTGAGGTAGGACTCAGCTCCTCCCTTTATGTTAAGGCTGGGTGAGGCGACCCAGTATGAGGAATAGGTTCCCAAAAGCCAGTCCAGGCATTAAGGACAGGCCCTGATCCCACTGCTAGGAGCCTCACAGATACATCAAGCTACACAACTGTCACACACATGTAGAGGGCCTCGGTCGGTCCCATGCAGGCTCTGTCAGTTGAGACTCTGTGAGCTCCTATGAGCCCAGGTGAGTTGTTTCTGTGGGTTCCCTTGTGATGACCTTGACCCCCCCCCCACTCGTACAATCCTTCCTCTCTTCAACAGGATTCCTGGAGCTCGGCCCAGTGCTTGCCTGTGGATCTCTGCATCTGCTTCTATCAGCTACTGGATCAAAGTTCTCTAATGACAATTAGGGTAGTCACCAATCTGATTACAGAAGAAGGCCAGTTTAGGCACCCTCTCCACTATTTTTAGGAGTCTTAGCTGGGGTCATCCTTGTGGATTCCTGGGAGTTTCCCTGGCACCAGGTTTCGCCCTAACCCCGAAATGATCCTTGCCCCTCCCCATCAAGACCTCTCTTTTATTACTCTCTCCCACCATCCTACCCCCAACCTGATATCTTGTGTTCCCATTCCCCTACCCCAAGTTTACCCAGGAGATCTCTTCTATTTTCCCTTCCCATGGAAATCCATGCATCCCTCTTTTGGCCCTCCTTGTTACCTAGCCTCTCTGGGGCTGTAGATTATATCCTGGTTATCCTTTAGTTTACAGCTAATATCCATTTATGAGTGAGTTCATACCATGTTTGTCTTTGTGGGTCTAGGTTACCTCACAGGATGACTTTTTTTTAGTTCTATCCATTTGCCTGCAAATTTCAAGATGTCGTTTTTTAATAGCTGAATAATACTCCATTTTGTAAATGTACCACATTTTCTTTATCCATTCTCCAGTTGAGGGGCATCTAGCTTGTTTTCAGGTTCTGGCTATTACAAATAATGCTGCTATGAATGTAGTTGAACAAGTGTCCTTGTGGTATAATTGAGAATACATTGGGTATACACCCAAGATTGGTATAGCTGGGTGTAGCTGGAGAGTTTCTCTCCAGCTCTCACCAAGCCCCAGCAGTCCCATAGCCCACTTATAAAATAAACACACAGACTCTCATATTATTTAAACTGTTTGGCCTAATGGCTCAGGCTTCTAGCTATCTAGTTCTTACATCTTAACCCATTTCTATAAATCTATACCTTGCCACATGGCTCGTGGCTTACCAGTATCTTACATGTTGGTACTCATGGCGGTGGCTGGCAGCATCTCTTGACTCAGCCTTCTTGTTCCCAGAATTCTCTTCTCTGCTTGTCCTGCCTATACTTCCTGCCTGGCTACTGGCCAATCAGCATTTTATTTATACAGAGCGATATCCACAGCAGCTGGGTCTTGAGGTAGATGGATTCCCAGTTTTCTGAGAAACTGCCATATCAATTTCCAAGGTGGCTATACAAGTTTGCACTCCCACCAGCACTGGAGAAGTAAGTGTTCCCTTTACTCTCCAACCTCTCCAACATAAGCTGTCATTAGTGTTTTTGATCTTAGCCATTCTGACAGGTGTAAGATGGTATCTTGGAGTCATTTTGACTTGCATTTCCCTGATGACTAAGGATGTTGAACAATTCTTTAAGTTTACCTTGGCCATTTGAGATTCTTCTGTTGGGAATTCTCTGTTTACATCAGTACTCCATTTTTTAGTTGGATTATTTGGTATTTTGATGTCTAGTTTCTTGAGTTCTTTATATATTTTGAAGATCTGCCCTCTGTCAAATGTGGGGTTGGTGAAGATCTTTTCCCATTCTGTAGGCTGTTGTTTTGGCTTATTGACAGTGTCCTTTGCCTTATAGAAGTTTTTCAGTTTCATGAGGTCCCATTTATTGTCAGTCTCAGTGTCTGTGCTACTGGGGTTCTATTCAGGAAGTAGTCTCCTGTTCCAATGTATTGAAGGTATTTCCCACTTTCTCTTCTATCAGGTTCAGTGTAACTGGATTTATGTTGAGGTCTTTGGTCTACTTGGACTTGAGTTTTGTGCAGAGCAATAGTTGTGAATCTATTTGCATTCTTCTACATGCTGACATCCAGTTATGGCAGCACCATTTGTTGAAGATGCTTCCTATTTTTTCCACTGTATAATTTTGGCTTCTTTGTCAAAAATCAGGTGTTCATATATGTGGATTTTCATCAGAGACTTTGATTCAATTCCACTGATCCACCTGTCTGTTTTTATGCCAATACCATGCTGTTTTTATTATTATAACTCTGTAGTAGAGCTTGAAATCAAGGATGGTGATATCTCTAGAAGTTCCTTTATTGAGTGCTATATTGAATAGACATGGAGAGTGGACAGCCTTGTCTTGTTCCTGATTTTAACAGAATTGCTTTGAGTTTCTCTTCTTTGATGTTTGCTTCAGCTTGCTGTATATTGATTGCTTTTATGATTAGATATGCTCCTTTCCAAGACCTTTATCATGAAGGGGGGTTGAATTTTATCAAAGGCTTTTTTAGCATCTAATGAGATGATCATTTTTTTCCTTTCAGTTTATCTAGGCAGATTTTTCTGTCCCACCTGCCAGCTCCCAAATAACCACACAGAGACTTCTTATTAATTATGAAAGCTTGGCTGATAGCTTAGGCTTGTTCCTAACTAGTTTGTATAACCTTTATTAACCTTTATCTTTCCATCTACATTCTTTTATGTGGCTCAGTTACTTTTACTCTGTACTCCTCATGCTGCTGCTTCTCCATCTAGCTAGTAACTCCACCTTCTTCTCAGAGTTCTTTCTGTCCCAAGAAGTCTTGCCTAACCTCTTTTCTTGCCTAGCTATTGGCCATTCAGCTCTTTATTAAAGGTGCTTTGGCAAAGATTCTTCTTCACAGTGTACAAAAAGATTATTCCACAACCTTCCCCCCTTTTTGTCTAAATAAAAAGGAAAGGTTTTTAACTCTAACACAGTAAAACTATGTACAATAAGAATAATTACCAGGCAAGAATTACATTTACAATGTCTAGTCTATTTGTATTTGGTAAATTTGAAGAAATTTATTATCTACCTTATCTTGATGAATTTAAAGTTTTTTACCTAAACCATTTTCTATCATAACATTTATTACCATCTTAAAACTATCTTTTTAGACCTAAAAACATTTTTTAGATAAACAATTTGTTTTTATTTTTCTCAACCCTATAAACTTTATATCTCTTATGTAAGTTTTTTAATTTAGTAACAAGGAAAACTGTAAAACTATATAATTATCTAGTCTTCAATCTCCATTAGAGACCCAAGAAGGATAAAATATTACTTGAGTAAACAAGAAGTGCAGAGCAAACAACTTCCAAAACTATAGAAATCACAAAAACAGCTGGCAGCTTGGAGAGTCATCCAAGGTTCCTATGCAACATTGGGGCATTCATCTTCAGCCTACAGGCCTGGAATATCTGATAGACTTTTCTATAAAGCAAGAATATTTGAAGGACTGTCCTACCCTGTCTTGGCAAAGTTTAGCAGTCACTTTTCTTTGTATCATGCTGGTCCAATTTGGACAGTATATTGTCAGCAGTCAAAGCAAGGGCAGTTTTTTGCACAAATGACTAGATTTTGCTATAAACAAAACAAACCCCATATGGAGGTTCTTCGATACCCATCATCTTTTCTTTCTTCCTTCCTTTCTTTCTTTTTTTCAAAGCAGATTGATGCTGTCAAGAGCAGATGTATCTCACTGTCATGAAAAGCCTTATGTTACTAAAACATTTTAAATGCCATATTCTGTAGGTCTCTGAAGTGTTTGAAGATCACCTATCTATCTAAAATATATGTCTATATGACCTCAAAAACATATCTAACATGAGTATAAGTTTGATAGGTATAGATAACTATTAACCTGTATTTCTTTATTATTCTGAATAGCTTTCAAGGACTAAAACTTTACATTTTTAAATGAGCTGCATAGGTACAGTATCTTAAAATATATATATATATATATATATATACATATACATACATATACATATATATATACACATATATATTACAACCAAAATAACCTTAAATTTGTATCAATATACAAAAATCCATACCAATGTAAAATATTTGAGACTAGTGGTTGTTTAAAAATAAACTCAACAATCCACCCTTTTGTCTCATCATTTTTATACTACACTCCTTTTTTTTCCTTCAGAAAGAGATCCCTGAATCTAACACCTTTTTTTAGTATCCTTCCTGATCATGAACAATAACAATTTCTAAGCAACCTCCCTAAACAATGACAAATATCCATAACCCACTGAATGACCAAAAAACCACCCATCCCACCTTTTGGGAATGCAGGCATTGTATCTTCCAGACTGCTTCCTGTTGTCTATGGGTGCTGGAATCTTTGAGAGAATCCTGAGAAAATTAGGATAATGGTCAAATTCTGGCTAGACTAATCTGTGAGGCTGGACCATCTCAGCCAGCAGTTTTGAAGCTGTTCTGAATCCAGAACTCTGAAGAAATTGCAACAGAGGCACTCTGAAAGGCTGGATCACCTGGGTCACCTGTTTTCATTGGTGTCTGGTCCCATTGCTCTGAAAACATATAAACTTTCAAAGTAACATACATATTTGCATTAACACAAGTATGGAATGTGCAGTATGCACAAGTCAGGTAAAGAGTTTCTTTTTATGTTTGAGCAGGTAAAATATATGTTACCTGTTTTTGTAGGGTTTTATTTTAGGTTTATTTCTTTACATCTGTAGCCAGGATTTTCAAGTCCCCCCTCCCCCCGCATCAAACTTGATCTTCTTTAACCTTGGATTAATCCACAGCCTTTCATTTTCTGTGGAAATAAAAGCATAACCTCTTCCTCAGTGCAACATATTTTTTTGACTTCCACTTTGAAGTTAAGACATTTTAAAAATATATAGGTTGGTTTAATTTAGCAGTTTTTATAATCCAATGTCTCTCAGCAGCTATCATTTGTTCATTAGCAATCAAAAAATTAAGAGATAACACAGTAACATACAGGATCCAGATTCCCTGTGTATTTCCCGTCTCTACATGGCTTATTCTTTCTTTTTTTCTTTTACTTTTCAAGACTTTAATATTATTTATTTTTATAACTGTCTATATCCTTTTCCTTTCTTTTTTAGCCTACGCACATTGTTAAACACATTGTAACCTGTTTAGAAGTGTTTTTCCCCCATCTGAACCTGCTTTATTGTTTATCTGTAATCTTTTCTGTCTGCATGAGCAAAATCTTAAACCACCATGCAGCTTAGCTCGTGGTGCACTGGTGGCTCAAGTCCACAGGCAGTGGCCAGAAGATGTGCCTCTTTATGGGGTGGGGTGGGGGTGGGAGGCTCATAAGAGACGCAGAACTAGGAAGCCACATTTGGCTCTGTTTTTTTGTGTGCTTGGAACTTTTTTTTTTTTTAAGCTTTCTTTGCTCTTGGCCAGACATCAGACACCATTTGTAGGGAGTCTTTCTTGGTCCCGCCAGCCAGCTCCCAAATCATGACATGGAGACTTCTTATTAATTATGAAAGTTTGGCTGATAGCTTAGGCTTGTTCTTAGTTAGCTCTTATAACTTAAATTAACCCATTTCTATTATTCTACATTCTACTACTAGGCTTCTACCTCTATCCCATTTTGTGTGTCCAACTCATTCCGTATCTGTCTGGCCTTTCCACCCTCCCTTTTCCCAGCATTCTCTCTGCCCTCCTACCTAGCTATTGGGCATTTAGCTTTTTATTAAACCAATCACAGTGACATATCTTCACAGTGTAAAGGAATATTCCACAATAAGTTTGTTTATATGGTGGATTACATTGACAGATTTTTGTATGTTGAACCATCCCTGAATCTCTGGGATGAAGCCTACTTGAATATGGTGGATGATTTTTTTTTTTAAATGTGTGCTTGGATTCAGTTTGCCAGTATTTGATTGAGTATTTTTGCATCAATATTCATGAGGGAAATTGGTCTATAATTCTTTCTTTGTTGAATCTCTGTGTGGTTTGGGTAACTGTAGCTTCATAAAAAGAATTTGGCAATGCTCCTTCTGTTTCTATTGTGTGGAACAATTTGAGAAGTATTGATATTAGCTCCTCTTTGAATGTCTGGTAGAATTCTGTGCTGAATCCATCTGGCCATGGGCTTTTTTTGGTTGGGAGACAATGACTGCTTCTATTTCCTTAGGGGTTTTAGGTCTATTTAAATTTTTTATCTGGCTTTGATTTAATTTTGATATGTGGTACCTATGCAGAAAATTGTCTTGTTTCTTTTATATTTTCCAATTTTGTGGAGTACAGGTTTTTGACGTATGACCTAATGATTCCTGGGTTTCCTCAGTATCTGTTGTTATGTTCCCCTTTTTGTTTCTGATTTTGTTAATTTGGATATCCTCTCTCTGCCTTTTAGTTAGTTTGGATAAGGGTTTGTCTATCTTGTTGATTTTCTTGAAGAACCAACTCTTTGTTTCATTGATTCTTTGTTGTTCTTTTTGTCTCTATTTTATTGACTTCAGCCCTGAGTTTGATTATTTCCTGCCATCTCCTCCTCTTGGGTGTGCTTGCTTCTTTTTGTTCTGGAGTTTCCAGGTGTGCTGTTAAGTAGCTAGTGTGAGATTTCTCCAAATTCTTTATGTAGGCATTTAGTGCTATGAACTTTCCTCTTAGAACTGCTTTCATTGAGTCCGATAAATTTGGGTATGCTGTGCATTCATTTTCATTGAATCCTAGGAAGTCCTTAATTTTTTTTCTTTATTTCTTCTTTGACTCAGTGGTAATTCAGTTGAGAGTTGTTCAGTTTCCATGAGTTTGCAAGACTTTCTGTAGTTTGTGTTGTTGAACTCTAACTTTAATCCATGGTGATCTGATAAGATACAGGGGGCGGTTCTAATTTTTTTGTATCTATTGAGATTTGCTTTGTGATTGTGTGGTCAGTTTTAAAGAAGGTTCCATGAGATGTTGAGAAGAAGATATATTCTTTTGTGTTTGGGTAAAATGTTCTGTAGATGTCTGTTAGGTCCATTTGAGCCATAACATGTTAGTTTTATTTTTTTTTTTTATTTCTCTGTTTAGTGTCTGTCTGGATGATCTGTCCATTGGTGAGAGTGGGGTGTAAGTCTCCCACTATTAATGTATGGAGTTTGATGTGTGATTTAAGATTTAGTAATGTTTCTTTTACAAATGTGGGTGCCCTTGTATTTAGGGGCATAGATGTTCAGAATTGAGACTTCATCTTGATGGATTTTTCCTTTGGTGAATATGAAATGTCCTTCTCCATTTCTTTTGATTCATTTTAGTTTGAAGTCTATTTTGTTAAATACTAGGATAACTATACTAGCTTGCTTCTTAGGGCCATTTGATTGGAAAATCTTTTCCCAACCCTTTACTCTGAGGTATGTTTCTTATATGCAGCAGAAGTATGGACCCTGTTTTCATATCCATTCTGTTAGCCTGTGTCTTTTTATTGGCAAATTGAGTCCACTGATATTAAGAGATATTAATGACCAGTGATTGTTAATTCCTGTTTGTTTGTTTTTTTTTTTTTTTATTGTGGTGGTGGTGGTGGTGGTGGTGGTGGTGGTGGTGGTGGTAATAGTAGTAGTGTGTGTGTGTGTTTCTTTTCCTTGGATTTTGCTGGTGTGAGATTATCTATTGCCTGTGTTTTCATGGGTGCAAATGACTTCCTTGGATTGGATTTTTCCTTCTACTACTTAATGTTGGGTTGGACTTGTGGATAGGTAAATCTGTTTTTGTCATGAAATATCTTGTTTTCTCTGTCTAATTGAAGTTTTACTGAGTACAGTAGTAGTCTGGGCTGGCATCTGTAGTCTTAGTGTCTGCAAAATGTCTGTCCAGGACCATCTGGCTTTTTGTGTCTCCAATGAGAAGTCCAGTGTAATTCTGATAGGTCTGCCTTTATATATTATTTTTTCTTTTATAGCTCTTCTTATTCTTTCTTTATTCTGTATGTTTAGTGTTTTGATTATTATGTGGTGAGGAGACTTTTTTTTTTTTTTGTGTCCAGTCTATTTGGTGTTCTGTAAGCTTCTTGTACCTTTATAGGCATGTCCTTCTTTAGGTTAGGAAAGTTTACTTCTATGATTTTGTTGAATGTATTTTCTGTGAGCTGGGATTCTTCTCCTTCTATTCCTATTATTCTTAGGTTTGGTCTTTTCATGGTGCCCCAGGTTTCCTGGATTTTTATGTTATGACTTTGTTGGCTTTAATGTTTTCTTTGACAAATGAATCTATTTCTTCTATCATATCTTCAACACCTGAGATTCTCTCTTCCATTTCTTGTATTCTGTTGGTGATGCTTGCATCTGTAGTTCCTGTTTGCTTACTCAGATTTTCCATTTCCAGAATTCTTTTGGTTTGTGTTTTCTTTATTGCTTCTATTTCAATTTTCAAGTCTTGAATCATTTCCTTCACCTGTATGATTGTTTTTTTTTTTCTCTTGGTTTTCTTTAAGGGACTTATTGATTTCTTCCAATTTTTTTGTCTTTTCCTCGATTTCTTTAAGGGAATTTTTCATTTCCCCAAGGGCCTCTACCATCTTCATAAAGTTATATATATATATATATATATATATATATATATATATATATATATGTGTGTGTGTGTGTGTGTGTGTGTGCGCGCGCGCTTCAGTTGCATTAGAATGTTCAGGTCTTGCTGTTGTAGGATTACTGGGTTGTGGTGGTGCCATATTGCCTTTTCTGTTGTTGAATGTATTGTTACACTGGCGTTTACGAATCTGGGTTTGGGATGATTATAGGTCTGGGTGTTGATTCTTGTGTTGCCTTTGTTGGAGGGGGTGTTTTGTTCCTTTATTATCTGTTGCTTTTATTGTTTTCTGGCCTGAATGGCCAAGGGTTCTGGTGATTGGCAGGTTTTCAGGTCCAGTAGGGTGTCTCAGCTGAGGTTTGTGGGGGTTTGGGTGCCTAGATCCAGTGTATCATCCTGTTCTTCTTACTGGTGTGAGCCACACCTATGCCTATGAATCTGCTGGAGTTTCATGAGGAGGAGGAGGAGGTGGGTGGGGTTGGGCAGCAGAGTGGGTATTGAGAGACAGAATCCAGTGGGTGGCGCTGGCAGTGGTGCAGGCTGCAGGCGGGTCTCTCACCTGCTAGCCATCTGATGGGAACTGCACCAGAGCAGTGGAGTTCCACCAGGGTTGGGGGCAGGGCCCAGCTGCCTTGCTGATGCTGAGATGGGAGGGGGAGGGGCATGGCATGTGCCCTGTGGCTTAGGGTCTGGAGGTTGGGGCAGTTCAGCTGGGAGGCCAGTCACTCACCTGTTCTCCCAACTGGTGTGGGCTGTACCTGTGCCTATGGAGTCTGCTGGAGCTGTGGGGAAGGGCTGACCATGGGGAGGAGGATGAGGTGGGTGAGGTCAGGTGGCAGAGTGGGTCTTGGGGGGACAGAATCCAGTGGGTGGTGGCAGTGGGGGTGCAGCCTGCAGGCGGGTCTCTCACCTGCTAGCCAGCTGGTGAGAACTGCCAAGGGCCTGGTTCTTATGAGCTGGTGGTCTTCTTGGGTCTCTGACATCTAGGGCTCTAAGGAAGCCTCGCCCATCTTTACCTCCTGGGCTGACTACTAGGCTGCCCTTTGGTGCAGATGGCAGGGCTGCCCCCTTTCCTTGTTCACTTGCACATTCAGTAGGGATTCAGTGTCTCGGGTGGGAATTTCCCGGGTGGCAGTCCTGTCACTAGCCACTGGAGGGCCACCTGTTAGTGGGTGTGTAATGCAGGGTCACAATGCCCTCCTCACTCCACATCATGATGCCACTATCGAAGTGAGCAGATGGTTCCCATCCTGGACTGGCCTGAGGGTGCAAGGGGTGGGTCTAGTATACAAGTGCAGACTGACCTCTGAGGCTTCCTTGGGACCCCACTTCCTTCTCACAAGGCCCTAAGCCTTTTCTAATACTCTTGTCCAGTCCTTGAGAGCTAACATTTGTTAGCAAGAAAGGGACTGCTTGCCCTGGACTCTCCCGGAGGCCTGCCATCCTTCCCACCCCTCTATCACACACAGCCCTCCCCTGCCTCAGGCCAGGCTCAGTCTCAGAGGTGGGGCCTCACTTGGCCTATGTGAAGAAATCAGTCACATGGCTGACTCGCCAGAGCCCTGACTTCTCCAGGGTCAAAATGGGTAATCTTTCACGGGTTGTGAAAATTAGAGGAGAACCTTACTCCAGGGCTCTTCCGTTCACCCATTCCCTCCTCTCAAGCTTTCTCCTTGTTCCTGTGTGGTACCCCTTGGTGACAGATGAGAATTCAGGACAACATTGGCCTTATTCTCCCTCCTTCATCCTCTTACTGGACAGGCCTGGACGGAACTCAAGAAGACAGTAGGTACCTGCGGTATCCAGAGCTGGAGTCGGGCCCAGGGTAGTCTACCCCCTCTTCCCACCCTCTAACCTAACCCCTCACCCTCTAGCCCCTACATACAGCACCATGGCCAAGGGACACTCACTTGGTCTTTTCCTTTGTTCATTCTGGGTCTTGTTCTCGTTCTTGTCCAGCTCGTTTCCTATGCAGTTCCAAGGTGGAGAGAAGACAGCTGGTTATAACGCCAGCCCCTCAGCCCTGGGCTCCGGGCTCCATCTGTGGGTGGTCGGAGGTTAACAGAGGGGCCTTCCTTTACATTTCTCCTTGGTTCAGCTGCCCCGCCCCAGCACCTGCCAGCAGATATGTCAATAAGAACACCAGTTGGCTATCCCTGGTGCCAGTCAGGGTTTCTTAGACAGACCAATAGGTACATAGATGTGAGGGGACATGGGCAGCTTACCTGACTGTGGAGGCAGAGAAGATCCACACTAGGATATTTGCAGGTAAGAGCCCTGGGACATGACTTAGGTTCATGTTCACAGGGTCAGGAACCAGGGGTTTCTGGGAAAGTTCTGGAGCCCAAGGGCCAGAGGGCCTAGAGCTCCCGTGCCAATGCACGGGACGGAGAGTCCTAGCTCCTGAGGAGTCACCTTTTCCTTCTACCAGAGCGAGCGGTGCCACCTATTACCAAGGACCATTATTCCCACTTGATCTGCCACTCACAGGTCAGTTTCTGCTGGACCCATCTAGCATCCTTGTGTCAAAGAAAGGGAGTATCTACAATTAAGCCCACCTCTGAAAGGCAGAGATAGGAAGTCACATTCACCAACAGGGGGTGCTTGGATGCTGAGAGATGCAAGTGTCCTGTCAGCCACACAGGGGCACCCTGGAGCTCAGACAAGGAAAACTCGCCCACCCACACCAAGGTGCTTCTGAGAACCTTGATATTTTTCTTTCCCCATCATGATCTCTGCCAGAAACAGTATTTTGTCCTGTTATGACTGAACTTTGCAGACAGGGGGTATCATCTGTTTTGTTTTGAAATCAGCTATTTTCCTTACATTAATTACTGCAGAGTTCCATGCACAGTTTATACGCCCGGCTGCTTTGGAATCACAGCAGTGGTGAGATGAGACAGTGTAGCCAAGTGAGCTGATTATCAGCTGTAACGGTGTCTTGGATGACTGGATGCTTTGGGATCTGCTGCAATGTGTTTGTTTACTTGAAACCTTCCTGAGGGGAGCCCCGAGCTGCCAGCAGGTACCAGAGAAACCAAGAGTAGGGAAAGGAAGGGGCTCAGCAGGCCAGCAGCCACCCTCCTGAGACTCACCATGTCATTGTTCCATTCGTCCTGTGGCCCAAATCCTTCCAACAAGGGCAGGCCTGACAGGCTCTGCTTGGCACAGTAAGCAGTGTCTGCTTTCTATCCCCTGACAAGGACACAAGCTGCCCATCTGCTTCCCAAGCTCCTGAGCCTACATCCTTCCTCTAGGCAAGGGGGCCCACCTAGGAGTAGCATGACTCACTGCCGGAGGTGTCTGTCCTGTGCCATGGCAGTGGGGTGAGGGGAGCAGGCAGCTTGTTCGGTGTTGAGCCCGTAACTGAGCTGAAATCCAGTCTCTTGGGTTTCTTGTAATACGAGATAATGAACATCTTTATGTGAACTACTTCTAGGTGACATGGTTCCAAGAGAACTCTCCAGCTCAAGGGTAACAAGGGACCTTCTGGGATGTCCTTCAGCAAACCACAGTCAGTTTCTCCAAATTCCACATGCCTCCCAGTGGTGATCCCAAGGACTCCTCCCATGATCCTCCAAGGTCCATGCCTTTCTGGACCTCACTGAAATACTCTGAGAGAAATCACCCCATGGCTACCATGTCACAACAAAGCTGAATTGTGTCTGGCTCCGGGCGAACTGGGACCTCCTGTATACCCACCCTATAGCCCTCCTGCGAGCACCCAGGCTAGAACTAGTGATGTGAGCCTTTTAGAAATGTGGTTTAGAGTCTCTTCAGATACTCTGAGGTCCTGGGACATCACCAAGTTTTATATCCATGCCTTCATCTCACAAATGGCCACAGAGCCAAATTTTTGGTGTCTCAAATAACGAAGTGAATGCATTCTGTGGTCTCAGAAGGTTCAGGCATCTCCTGGTCAGTCCCTTCACTGCCTTATCTTGGACCAAACTGCAAGACCACTGGCCAGTGTTTATATTCCTGGATATACAGCTAGTCACACAAAGGTGTACTAGAGGGCATGTGCCAGGCTAGGATGTGGGACAGCCACAGATGGCTGGTGAGCATTTTAGATACTTAAGTGTAAAACATTTGGTTCCTTGAGGGTGTGAGTCAAATGGCCAGGGCAGACTACAGAAAGTGGGTTGCACAGGATCAGGACAACTTTAGGCCGGTTTCCACTTGTATCACCAGCTTTTTCTTAGTATCTGTAAAGTGTGACTACATTGAAGGGGCTGGGCAGGTAGCCGGCACAGCCTAACTGCTCCACACGGCTACCAATTGTTACTACCACAGCAGACGACAGCAGACACAGGATTAGAGGTGGCTTTAGGAGAGTGAGGAGAAACGGCAGTGGAGGGCCCAGGAGCAAGACCTGGGTTCCAGCCTCCTGCCGGGTCCCGCACCTTACAGAGACCACGAGAGATGGCAGCTTAGCATTATCTATAAAGTATCTTCTCTTTATTTAAGTTAATTTCAAGGATGGTTTCCATCTATAAAATGGACAAAGTACAAGCTCTGTACAGCAGTTCTTTTAAAAATTAACTGGAAAAAAAATTACCAAACTATATTTTGAATTTGCAAAACATACTCACAGATACCATCATTTTCAGCTTCACGGAGACTCGAGGACCACCACAGAAGACAACCACCTTTGCCTGCGTGCGCCCAGGGCTCCTGGGAGTTTTTAGTTTTAAAAACAGGAGTGGGAGGGTGGGATAGCCCCGATGACTAGGAAACAATGCAAGCATGGTGAGTCGCTTTGGCACACTGTCATGTAAACATGGCTCGCCGCAGGGCCTTGCCCAGTTCCCTCTGTTCAGAGGCGGGCTGAGTTGCACCCTGGTGGCCAGACACTCAGATGGTAAAGGTGATGAGAGCACAGGGTGGGGTGGGGTGCAAGTGCGTGGTGGGAAGCTCCACCTACACACCTACTTCAAAACAGCCCGTGTTGCTTCACATCTGGGGTTTTCACTCTGATAAAAGTAGTGCAGAGGTGTCAGGGCTTAACAGCATAGACTACACTTGGACTAACCTCCTGCCTCCTTGACAGCCTCGCACCTGTACCTGTGAGTGACATTCCTCAGAGCCTACCTGGGAAGGTGGACACATGTGGACTTAACCAGACACAAGGGGGCACCCTGTCTGTCATAATGCATCATTTGTTGGCTGCTTGGCAGGGGTTGCAAAGACAGAGGGTCAGCACCTGGCCAGGCCTTCACAGAGGGTCCGTGGTCACGGTGTGCACATATATGGAGCTCCTCAAGGAGAAGAGAACTAGCCACACCCCCTTTTGGCGCAGGTGGAAGCAGAGCACTCACTCACAGGCGCTCTGACCACCTCAAACTATGGTTCCTGTGATCTCGGGGACACCTGAGATGTTGGTGTGTGATGCTTGCAGCCCTACCGGGCAGGCACCCAGGCCATCTCTGTGGCTGACACATGCCTGGGTCCTCAGTGTGAATGCACAGGCCCTATGGTCCTAACTCTACCCACAGTTCCTGTACCAGCCTGTGGCTATATCTGGGGGTATCACCTGTACCAGGGCTGCAGACATGTGGGGTTCATCCACATGCTAAAAGGCTGGTCCTCTGTGCTCTGCCAGCAGCTCAGTTAGTGCCAAAGACCCAAATACAGGGTCTCAGACCACTACGAGCCTAGAAATAGCATGTGACAGCTGTCCAGTGTCCTGGTCTGTCACAAGGCAGTGGGGTCCTGCTGGCTCACATTAGTTAGAAGCTGTGGGATTGAGTTTTCCTAAAGAAAAGAAATCTAATTTTAAAAGAAAACTCAAAGTAATAACTTGCCAAAAGAGGTAACCTAGTTAGGTTTATAGACGACAATGGGCACAAAGTAGACGTTCTAACCCAGCCGCAATTCCCTAGCTGAAGTTCAACATTGACGTTTGGGGGCTGGGGCCAGTGGTTCGGGGACCCCTGCAGCTGGCAGAGCAACATGGACTGGCTGGTGAGGCTCCAGAGACAGTGATGTCACCTCTGGCTCTGGGAGCGCAGGCCCCTCTGCAGAGCTGTGCTGCGCTGTGGGGTTCACAAGATGACGATGTGGGAAAGCATAGGGAACTGACCGTCATTCTCTTTATATGTAGCTCTATTTAGTGTCCCACTCATAGGAAAGTCCATATTCAAACACAGCAAGTATGTCAGTGGAAGAAGGAAGTGGCTGGGAGGCCAGCTGCGCCCAGAGGTGCAAGGACAGAGAAACGAGGAAGTCTGCAAGGAAAGGTCGGCTTTGTGGAAACCACTTTTTTCCTTAGACAGGGTCTTGCCTGCCTCCGCCTCCTGAGTGATGGGATTACAGGCACTGGCCACCATGCCTGGTTCACACACATGATTTTGGATGGGTAAAAAAACGAACTGGAGATTTTTGAGTTCTTGCTGTGAGGGCAGCTGCCCCTGTTCCCTCTGTCCTCAATATAAACATGCTTGCTGCTTGTCCACTTGTTCCGGCCAGCACTGGGCTGTTCCTCTGCTGGGGAGTGAGCAGAAAGTAGAAAGTGGGAGGCAGAGGATGCCAGCCTTGGGAGGGACCCTCTGTCCCGAGCCCCAGGGGCTCATTTCCTCTTCTGCACAGCGCCAGCCCAGCTCATGCCTCGCTGAAGACTTAAGACTTTCAGACCATGATGGAACACTGAGGTATATAGTTTTGCGGAAAGTTTCAGAAACATAATAACGTGATCACCAAACTGGGCTGGTGTGCAGGTGGACGGCGGGCCCTTGGGGCCTCTTATTGCTGCAGGTTGAGTGAGAATTTCCACTGCTGTGACAGGGCCGGGCCACACACCTCCACACTCAGGCCTCCGCTCTTGGCTGTGCGGCTGTCCAGGCACAGGTTGCTGCCCACGTGGCGCAGCTTGGAGTTGCCCTCGATCTGCTCCCACTTCTGCAACAGACAAGAGCACAGCAAGGGAGTGTGAGGCGGCGTGGGGTCTGCAAGCCGCTCTCGGGCACACACCTACTGTTTCCAGGCTGTCTCTGTCAGGAGTCCCCACTGCCCTGCGTGCCACTCTTGGGGCACAGGTCACCAGAACAATGCTCCTGTGAATGCTCCTAGCATACTAAAACCAACCATAGCCAGGAAGCCCACCAACCCACTCTGCCACGCACAAAGCCCTAACAGCCTCAAGAAGTTTGAGGTGCCCTTATCCTATTGTTTAGCAAGTAATGTAAACATTCTACTTAAACATTTGTTTTGTTTTTTTAAATAACAAGGACTATGGCTCTAATTAATTTTTTATGCATGCACTAAAGTTCCTTGGGGTAAGTATTTCTGAAAATTCTGACACTGTGGAATTAAATTTTCTCACTCTTGCCTCCTCTCCCCTTGACTGTGCAAAGGCACACATAATGTGCCTGGAAACCCGATGTTCTCATTGGCCAAACAGTAAAGCACCACACTGAGACATGCCAAGGAGCTGCCTCTCAGCAGCAGGCCGGGGTGGGGTGCAGCAAAGCACAGCCCACAGCACGAGGCTGACCCTCCAAGCATGGGTGATGCACGCGGCTCTCTCGACCCTCCTGATTGTTGTTCCACCTGCTCACTCAGCTTCCTTGCCAACAGTGGAAGTCAAGGGCAACCGCAGCCCGTGAGGCTATGCCACCTGCACCGTCTTGTCCCTCCTTGTCCTTGTGGCTGTCAGTTCTGTCCCCTGCATTGTCATGGAAAGCATGCTTGGAGTCTGCCAAGGCCTTCGAGCTGCCTGACAAAGAGTGTGGAGTGAATAGAATCTGATTCTGGCTCCTGGGGGGACCCTGTCTGTCACATGTGGAAGCATCCACTAGACAGGGATAAATGTCTAAGGAAAGAATGAAGTCACAGCTGGCCCTGGGAGGAGGTCTTCAGCGCTGGTATCTATCTGATAGGATGCGGTAGTGTGGTGGATTTACTGAAGTAGTTTTCCCACACCCCCACAGGTGGAGGCTTGAGGCTGTACTCCCCACCCAGAAGGAGCAAGTGCAGCTTTCCCTGTCTTAGAAGCTCAGGTAAGGACCCCAAGAATACCACTGGAGCAGGTGTTTCTATCGACTCTTACAGCAATGACTTGTTTTCTTTTTAGTTTTGGAGACCAGATTCAAGTCTCACTTTATTACTGCCTATGGCAAAGACACCTCAAGGGCACTTGGGCTGTGGCCAGGAACTGTCTTCCATGCCAGCCTGGATGTGTCTAGGTGTCTGGGTACAGGGGACAGTGGCTTTCCCTGTTCAACACTCATTATCCCACACTATAGGGTATGGCTCAAGTCGTACAACTGCACCAGAGACCACTGTTTAGAGTGAGCACAGGGGAGGCTGGGGTTCTGCAGGCAGGGACAGGCACCCAGAGGTGGGGCAGTGCTTTGGAGATGGACTGGGGAGAGAGGACCCTTCGCAAGCATTTCTCCGATACCTCAGCTCTAAACAGGAACTGGATGACGACTGTGCCGCCACCCCCTAACAGTGCTGGGCGGGGAAATTGGGCCTCTGCTTCTCTTTGTGAAATCAGGTGCATGGAATATGGCTTAGCTATGGCTCTGGTAGTCCTCATGCCTCAGTTTCCCCATATATCTGTCTTCTCAAAAGGGACTGTGGGAAGACTGGCTGACTTTCCCTGCAGTAGGCTGGAAGGGCCTGCCTGCACTGCTGTTGCTGACAATTGCCACCCTAGGGCTCAGAAGGGTGGTGTGCCCAAGATCCCAGGGAGTATGCACACAAGACCAGCCTCTAGGAAGTTCTGACCCAGTGGAAGAAGCAAATACAGAGGCTCCTCAACTCTCACCAGGGTTAAGATTCTGTGATCTTGAGTAAGACAATAAATACACCTCCCAACACTCAGCCACACAGCCCAGGGCATGGTGGGCAAGCGGCTGCTCCCTTTATGATGGGCTGACAGGGAGCTGAAGAGGATGCTTGTGGCCCTGGACTTTAGGAAAATGTCATACTACATCAGCTAGCCATGGAGAGGATCAGATTTAAAGCCCCAAAGTCCATTTTCTGTGGAATGTGGGTGACTCTGCTGCTGAGTCTGTGTGCTTGCACAGGCTCATCCGTTTAAGCATTTAGATTAGAATTTTGTGAAGTTAAGCACGAAAAACAAGTAGTTAATGTTTTTGTTTAAAATGCTCTGATGTGAGGAAGGAAGTGAAATCGGGACTCTGTGACACGAGACCTCCAGTGTATGAATGACAGCAAGTGGGCTAAGGTGTGAGGTGGAGAAGCCCGTGACCCGCACCACCTGGTCCCGAGTGACACACCTGTCTGCTGTCATTCTCCCGGCATCCCTGCAGCCTGACGAGGGAGCCAGGCGAGCGGTCCACCACAGCGAGGCACAGGTCCATGTGTTTCACCGACTTCTCCTTCGTCAGGGCCCACTCCTGGAGGAGAGCACAAGTCAGAGGCGGGTGGGCCAGTCAAAGTGCAGTCCCCCGGGACACCTGACTCAGGGCCCCAGGGCTAACTCAGGGGCAGACCTGGCTGCTAAGCTCACCCTTGGGAACTGTTATGTTTTGGTGGCTCTGTTCTGGGAGGCTGTGGAACTTCCCAATCCTGCAGCCACTCATGCTGGCAGGCCACCACTGACAAGATGGACTAACTGGACTCTCAATCCAGGAGCCCAAATAAACCCACCCTCAAGTTGTTTCGGTCAAGTATTTGGTCAGAGCAGCAAGATAAGGAGTTAATATAGTGACAAGAATGAACCATATCAAGAAACATGACTAAAGAAAAAACAAGAAAAGTTAGCTAACAGAGTCATCAAGACTAACCGTATTAAGTATTTCAGCTCAAAGTGCAAGTTAGAGGTCAGGGTCAACTGTCCTGCTCTCACCCACAATTCCTCCCATATAGCTCAGGTTTGGAAACAGATTTATGAATGTAGGTTGAATTTGTGAAAACTCTGTAAGTGATATATTGCAGCTTTCAGCAAATATCCACAGGGCTGGAGTCTGCAGGAACCTGCTGCTGGTACTCTCCAAGTCCCCGAACTCTGCAGGAACAATCTACATGTCAACACACAGCATGGCTCCCTCTAACTGGATGCTCACTATATGCCAAGCTGTCTCAAGTCTTTTCACAAGAACTGCATGAGGGTTTTGTATGTCTACTTTGCAGACAAGAAAATTGGGTCAGAATGCATTTAAATATTCTTGCCTATGCTTTTAACAATTCAAACACATGTACATGCATATGTACACAGAGGGCAGGGCTGTCAATCACTTCTCTGAATGCTAAACAAGGTCATGCAGAAGTAGGGAAGACTGGGGACAGAGGGACTGACAGAGTTATGGGTGGAAGTGGCTAGGTAGAAGGCTCTATGTAGGGCCAGAAGGTAGGGCTTCCTAAAGTCACTTAGGAACCAGATCCATTAAGGGTACAGCCACCCATACAAGGCCTCCAGGATCTGTAAGTGGAGGTCTCAGGCAGCCCAGCATTCCCCTCAGTGGGGAAAATGGAAGACGCATGATTAAGTGCTCCAAAGATTGCCTTTTCTTTTACAAGCCACAAGGACAGGGTGATAAATGGTCACCAGAGAAGCCTTGCTATCAATGTACAAGTGGTCTGGTAGCAGCAAGACACCGAAACCCAAAGGAGACAGAACTCACATTTTGGGGCTGCCACTGGGACATGCGGTCTCCTGACTCTCTGAGAAGTGCAAAAGACGAGGGGGTTTGGGGAGATGGGAGGGTAGAAGTGTAGAGAGTGGGGGAAGATGGGGAGGGTCCAGGACAGAGAGGCTGGGGAAAGACAAGCAAGTGAACCTGGAGGCAGGGTTCTATCTTTCCTTGCTACGTCTCTATTCCTGCCTTGAAATGGGAAGGTGTGCTCCGTGTCGACTTGGAGTCATTGTGGGTAGGCCCTCTGTAGCCCAACCTTACTTCCTGTCTACTGTCTGCTTCCAGACACAAGGTGTGGACACAAGAACCCTTCTCTCTTATACTGTCTTGTCAGGTACTCTGTCACCACAGTGTGTGTGCCACTACAGTGAAAAGTCGGTCACACATAGCATGTATGCCACTACAGTGAAAATGACTCACACACAGTGCGTGTGCTTGGTTTCAGACGTGTCCAGGGTGTGGAGATGCAGCTCTAGGATGTGGCAGTCCATGACCCCTGCCCCCTCCACTCCATGTGGGCAACAGCTGGAGATACATCTGCTTGTGGTCAGGAGAGTCACGGGAGCCTCTGAGCACTGAGGGTCTAGACTCTTGATATGACATGTGTGGGGAGATGCTGGGAAGGCCATGGCTGGCCAGGAAGATCACATGTGGATATTGTGTACCTCATTATTTCAAGAAGGGCAATACACTGAACTCCAAACGTCTGATTTGCCCATGCAAGTGGCAGAGCTGGCCACCTCTCTGCTGGGTCCTTCAGCAACCTGAATTTGTAAGATGTTTAAGAGATGCTTTTATGAGCTGCCATCCTGAAAAAGTGTGGCCATTAATTCTCTCATCTGTGTGCAGCTGAGGCTGAGCTGGAAACCAGGTAACAGCCCTCACCAGGCTGCAAGCACCGTGCTGCTTAAAGCCAAGGAAGTTCTGTCTCACCCACGTGGCATGTGATTCCTAGTCATGGCAGGGACTGCTGGTGTCACCTTTGCCTCTAGGTCCCCTCCAAGCACTGGAGTGCTAGCCACCCGCCACGCATGGCAGACTGAATTTAAATTCAGTAGAGTTGAGTAAAACTGAAGACTCACTTCACAGTGGGCACACCTCAGGGGCTCGTGTGCACGGGCGGCTGCTGGCTGTGGTTCTAGAACACTTGTAGCACAGCACATGGGTCCAGGGTAGCACTAGAAGAGGGGGCTCCTGGACCTCAGCTGGGCCTGTGGGGTGAGGTACCCCAGGCTGAGTGGTAAATTGTGCCAATCACCAAGTCTGCCAAGGATGAGCGCCCAACCCCTGCTGGCCTTCACCATCACTGCTGCTCCACCTGAAGAGGCTGAAGCTGAGCGCCTCCTAAGGAAGCTGAGCGCCTCCTAAGCGGGGATCAGTTTATGATCCATCAGTGACAAACACGGGTGCAGACGCAGGTCTGGGACTGTGGGAGTGGCTATCGCAGGGGTGAGAGCTGACAGGAAGAGGCCAGGGAGACGAAGGAAGTCAGCCTGAACAACAGGTGCTGATGTCACCCTCTACCAGTGTGTCCCTCGCCACTGCAGCTCGGCCCAAAGCAGATGAGCAGCTCAAGGTGACATTCAACACCAGGGGTTCTGAGGTTGCTGGCAGTGCCAGGACTTTCCAGAGGACTCCAGGGCTTCCAGCTGAGAGCGCTGGGCCTGCAGGTGCAAACATTTTGCTCGCCTACCTGGTTTCCTCCGGCGTTGTGACACTCATAAATTCCAACGACTCCATCAGCAAAGTGTCCCAGTGTGTCCAGGCAGTTGGTTCCCTGCTGCAGGGCCCCGAAAGCTATGTCCTGGTGGTCTGGAACCCTGAAAGGTATTCACTGTAAGAGTCGGGGCCTCCTCTGCAACCCTGTAGTTCCCGTTTACCCACGCCCTCCGCACACAGCCTCAAATTAGGAGCAGAAACAGGGGATAGCTTCCTGTCACCCCCTGACATGATACGGCTACAGCCTCTGGGTCCCTAAGACTGTAAGTGGGCCAGGCATGACGGCACATGCCTGTAATCCCAACATTCAGAAGGTTCAAAGAGGATTTCTGTGAGAGTTTGAGGCCAGACTGGGCTAGAGCAAGACCCCCATCTCAAAATGACAAAACCAACTGTGAATGGAGAAGTTTCCTCAAGTTCTGCTGAGAGCTACTAACAGGTTGGTAAGTCCCTTAGAAAGCCACTCACAGGGCTCAGGCCTGCTGCTTTGTATTTCTCAACAGACTGAGACCTTGTCCAGAAGGGCACAGCCTGTGAGCATTTGCTAAGTGGTTCAATGCACACAAACGGATAGAGAGTATGGTGAGTGCCGTGTGCTTAGGTAGGAGACAAAAGCCTCACCTTCGAGAGACTTTGGTCGCCTGAGTAAGGGTCATACTCTAAACCTTAACCGGCTCTCCTGTGTGGCAATGATTAAACAGGCCCTTAAAGATGAGAATAACCCGGCGGCACCTGTCGCCAGAGACCCGCTGGTCGGCTACTGGGGCCCTTAGGACACAGAGATCCTGGCAGCTTACAGGGAAGAGTGGTGTTGAGGGAAGGCTCAGCAGAGTGTTTCTGTCATGGACCCTCCACGAGGAGGTGGGACACCATCACTGCTAATCCTATTCTACACTCACTAGAAGGCAGGGGTGGCTGAAGGGAGCTGTGGGGAGATCAGAGGAGCAGAACGAACTCCTGGAAACAGTATGCTCATGGAGAGACAGCCTCTTAATAGGGAACAAACCAAATCAGGGGTGCTTTGGGATTCTTTCAGGCTCACACAGAGCAAGGGAAACTCTGTAAGAGAGTAGGGTCTATGGGTATCTGTGGGGTGGGACCATGTGCTCTCCCTGGTAGCCAGCTCCCAGTCTCACAGCAAGCATGAGGCCTCTTTAATCATCTTGCTTCCTCAGCCTTCACAAAATGCACTCAGGCCCCCAGGACTCACCTAGGACTTACCTTAGCTCTGGGTAGACATTGTCCAGGTACCACTTGAAGGGCTTACAGCCCAGCTTTTTCCTGAGCTCCAGCCTGCTCTGAATACTGGAGGAAAGGGAGATATAGTCAGTTCTGAATGCCAGGGAGACTGATGTGGCCTAGGTGGTGTGGTATGGACTGTCCAGCCTCTGGTGCCCATGACCTGCTCACTAGTGCCTTGCTGGCAAAGAGTAGAGGCCCCCGTCAACACTGCAAGCTCTCCTCACTGCTCCCACTGTCCCCCCTGAAGGAACGGGCAGGTGGCACTCACTTTCCATAGGGCACGTTTCGGGCAGAAGGCACTGCTGCATAGTAGAAGTTTTTGTATTCATCCATCCAGACCTCAGCTGCCCGGCGGGTGTTCCTAAAAACAAAGCAAGCTTTCCTGAGCTCTAATTTCATCCCTTCCCCAGAGTCATCTGTCTGTGCACGTCTGCTCAAGTGTGAATAAGGACAGTGCCCACGAGTGTGGCATGGTGAAGCAGCAGCTACCTCAGGGTCTGTGGGAAGGCACTCATCTTAAATCCACGGAACCACCATCCCTCCCAGCAGCTGCAAGGATAGCGCAGACGTGTACTGAGAAGAAATCTCTGCTGTGCCATGGAGAAGGAGCCTCTAGTGGAGAGCACAGCAGGAGACTTTGGTTGCCCCAGCCTCCCACAGCACGAGAGGATGCAGCACCACTAGCATCCTGGGAAAGTGAAGGAGGTTCCTTAACTTCACTCTCTTTCATGTGGACCTCCGCTGAGGAAAGTCATGTGCAGATTAGAAATGACAGCATGAAGAAGTGGGGCCATCATACCCCAGGTCTGGGGATGGATCCTCACTGTCCTCAGCTCTAGTTCATAAAGAAAGCTCGCATCCATGACACTTAGGAAGGGCCACAGTAAGCACAGACACCAGCAGACCCTCCGCTCAGATGAAACATGGCCTAACATGCTCTCCCAAACTGAACACAGCAGGCAGGCAGTGGTCACCCTGCAGGTAAATCTTTTTCTCTGCAGTAAAGGCCTTTTAAATGCTGATCCTGTCACACTGTCTGAGCTGTAATTACTAAATCCATCTCCACGTGGGGCCTCCATCTTCCCCATAAAGTGATAAATATTCCTGTTGTTCCCGAATGGGGGAGGGGCCAGACTGCTGCCACTGAGACAAGATGTTGTAAAATGCGCTCATCCTCAGACCCCTGGTGCTAACCCCAGAAATGCACCTCAAGGTTGACAGCCAAGAATGAAATACATAAATGAAATCTATGTGAGTACAGAGTACAGAGACATGACACTGTCACCAGCTTCTGTCTCAGGACAGGTCAGAAACAGGCGAGTGAGCATGGGTAGAAGCCTCTGAAAACTCCTGCAGACTCTGGCCACTGACGTTCCGCTAAGTCTGACAGGCTGAACACACCCTACCTTAGAGCCTGGACTCTTGGGCCATCTCCACAGGGAGCTCTTGTGTGTCCCTAACCTGTCAAGCCTGTCCCGTTAGCCTGATTTCACTTCCCTATGGTGCTGACCAGATGAGCACTGGAAACATCTTGTTTGGCTTAGAGGTTTTGCTGTCTGCCCCCATGAGGTCTGACTCAGTTTTTTCAGACAGGGCCTCACTATGGAACCTCGGCTGGCCTCAGACTTACAGACATCCACCTGCTTCTGCCTTCAGAGCACTGGGATTAAAGGTGTGTGCAACTGGCAAAGAGTCCCAGGAGAAACCTGATCAGACTAAGCAGCTTTTCAGTTTTTGTTTGTTGACTAACATCTATCGCCAATCACTAATCAGTTATGAGCCCCGATGTCTTTTGGCTGGTGCGGTATGACTTGCCTTCTGAGATGGTTTCAGAGTCTGCTCCTTCAGGACTCATGCTGAAATTTAGTTGTATTGAAATGACACCAAGAGGCAGAAGCTTCAAGCAGTGCCAGGCCACGGGCTCTGCTGTCACAAGACTGGGGCTGTTCCTGTGTGCCCTTATCCTCCTCTCTTATCCTTCACTATGTGGGGTGTCAGGAGAACCCTTGGCAGGGGTTAGCCACCAGGAGAGTTAGCAAACAGTGCTGCTTTTTATAACCTCCATGCAGCACTCTGGGACAGTTTCTCTTCTCCCTGCAATACCATCTTGCATACTAGCCACTGCACCTTTTCTCAGCTTGGGACCACGACCGTCCAAGGACCCTGTCCCCACAGCTCCAGGACGTCTTCTGAGCCGACAGCACGCAGCTGGTCTGGCCTTTCACTACTCACCGGGCAAAGACAGTGCCACTGCCACCTGGGAATGTGTAGGGGTGCTGCTTCCGGAACACATGTCCCACACGGCTACACGGAATGATCTCAAGGCTGCCACCGCACTGCCACACTCGGAATGAGATCTCTGGGAAGAAGGAAATTTGGCAACCATCATTCTGTGGCAGCTGCTGCCTCCATGGCACAGCTACCCCTGCCCTAGCCACCTACCATGGCTCACTTTCAACTGCCAAGGGAAACGAACGAGAGGACGCTTCTCCAGAACATGATCTGGAACTTCTTATAGAGGAGACAATGGATGCACCCCAGATAGGTCAACTCCATAGCATACCCAAAACTGAACATGCATGGAAAACACTGGACCAGAGGTCTCCAAAGGATGGTTTTTGGTCTGAAAGCAAATGCCTGCCAGACTAAGACTACATGCATCCCAGTAACACCACAGCTGACAACTGGAGACAAGTGCACAGACCATGTTCCTCCACACTATTTCCTATAAACTGAGTACCAGGATACACTGGGCTTTCCTTCCAGGGAAGAAGAATCCTTGCTCATTGCTCTCATGAATCAGCAGGTCCAGGTGCTAACCAAGTTCCCAGGGTGTGACCAGGGACAGTCCCTTAACCTTAGCAAGACAACTAGTTTAAACAGGAAGACCAACAAGTGCCATTCTGAACGACACCATGAAGTCTGTAAGAGAGAGCTTCTCTCTAGGGCACTGGCCATATCCCTCAACACATGCTGATATGATGAGAAATCTACAGATCCAGCACAGCTACCCATGGGAACAGAAAAGAAAATGAGGCAGGATCTTTGCAAACCACAAAGGTAGTGGAGGGCTAGATCCTCTAGAGCAGCATGCTGCTGTGGCAGCAGTGCCCGGAGTCTGACGTCACTTGGTCAGTGCTGTCTGAGGACCTCCCAGGAGCGGGGGAGGGGAGGGCAAGCTAAAACCACAGGAGGAATTCCCTTGGGAAGAACAGATCCCATCAACCAGTCCCCTGGCACTGTGAGGCCAGCCCCACCTGAACAGATGCAGGGGGTGGTTCTCAACTTTTCCAGCAGCCAACAAACCTTTGAGTAAGACACGCTCTGTATCTCAGGAAGAAAACTTATGTGAGTGTGCCTACAGGAAGACTCAACAATGAGCTTTCTGGGCAGGGAATCTGCTGAGCTAGCAAGGGGCAGCTTAGAGGCCAGGTAGGCTATTTTCAACTGTGATTTCACATGAGCTCTGGGCATCCCCACTCTGTTCTTGGCCTGCAGATTCTGGGCCTGGAGTATGCCTTCCGCGGGCCTCTCCTTTACGGCACTGGAGGCACAGAGCACCCATCCTAACATCACCAGAGCCTGCCTAAAGGATAGCTCTGTCCCGAATCTCACCCTTGCCCTTTTGCAACTGCTCCTACATAAGGTACTGTTGGCCAGAAAAACAGGCAGTCTTGTCATGTGAGCACATATGGCTCAGAGACATGGCTCTGATGTTTCTCAGACATCCTGTTCTCCTTCTCCCAACATTACAGCCACCAAACCTGCAGGGACTGTTAACGGTCAGCAGTCTGGGTGGCCAGCAAAAGGAGCTGAGAGCAGAGCTCTGCAGAGGATAGATTCATACCACAGGCCTGCTAGTCCTGCTCAAACCCTCTGCTCAGCCTTCAAGTGTCCCCAGGGGGTGCTGCCAGGGACTAGAGGACATCAGACCTCCTAGAAGGGCAAGACTTCTACTCCAGGGTCTTGCCTTCCTCAACCCCCCAGGTTATTAAACAGACTATAACAAAAGTCCATGAAATCAAACTTGTACCCTTCTCTCTCTGGGCTCCAGACCAGGTCACCTTAGATACAAATCGGCCTCTGTAGGGTGACTCACAGGAGACTGGCAGAGTATGTCTGTCAATCTGTGCTCTCAGAGCCACACCAGTTCCAGAGATGTGGCCTCCCGAGTTCATGACACCTGTTGCCCCACAGGGTGGCTCTAGCCCCTGGAACCTACAGGTGCAGGAGGCTCAGGGGCCTTTCAGGTTCACTACTTCAAAGCCTTTCTTGCTCATAAAACTTCACCCAAGCCCACCCAAGCCCACCATCGCACTGAAACATGGGAAAGAGACTGACTCATGATTCCTCCTTCTCCCTCCCATGGAGCCAGAGCTAGAAGCAGCTTTTCATCATGCTGGGCAGAGGCCTCCTACCAGATGAAACGTCTCCACCAACTTCAACTTCAAAAGACACATTCGAATGACGGGCTAGCTGAAGCTGTTCTTTTAAGCCAACAGAAACTATCAAAGTCTCTGTCACAAGAAAATCTACTCAAAGTGACGGTGGTGCCCCTTCCCCTCCCTCTCCTTGTCCCTTTCCTCCCAAGCACACCTGGGTAAGAACGAACGAAAGAAACTAAACTCTTGATAGTGAGGGGTCAGGTCTGAATGACAAGCACCTGAGATCAAAGACTTCAAGTAAAACAAGAAACAAAACCCAGACAAGCTGACCAGAGTCTTCATCTGTCACACAAGACAGCTGAGACAGCTGCCTATGTAGACCTCCACCTGTAAAGTGACCATGTCCCATTCCTAGGCAAACATGACCTCCATGGGTCATTAAAAAAATTTATTTCTAAAAGTAGTGGAGAAGGTGTGCGAGTCCACAGAGGTTTCCTAATGAGATCTGAGCTTGCTTTACCCAGCAGGGCTGCATAAGGGGATGGACTGACCACGTGTGTGGTTACCAGATTAGAAGGGTCTGCACTTGGTGTGCTGGGGAGAGGTCTTTTGCTCCACCCCTTAACGTTTCTTTAAAAAGCCCTTTAGAAGAGGCTGGTGGATTAGGATCCAGCCCTCCCGAGGCTATCCTGTGTTTTTGTCTCTCTCTCCCCTCCATATTTCTATCTAAATCTCTTATCCTTCACTCCTCAAGAGTACCCTGGGGGAAAAAGGTGGAGCCAGGTCCCCCACAAGAAGGCTCTGAACATCAGAACCCATCCATGTGACATGCGTGTGCTGTGGGATGTTCTGTATGGCAAATGTGTTGCTAATTAGTCAATAAATAAAACACTGATTGGCCATTGGCTAGGCAGGAAGTGTAGGCAGGACAAGGAGGAGAATAAACTGGGAAGTGGAAGGCTGAGTCAGAGAGACACTGCCAGCTGCCATGATGACAAACAGCATGTGAAGATGCCGGTAAGCCACGAGCCATGTGGCAAGGTATAGATTAATGGAAATGGATTAATTTAAGCTGTAAGAACAGTTAGCAAGAAGCCTGCCACGGCCATACAGTTTGTAACCAATATAAGTCTCTGTGTTTACTTGGTCGGGTCTGAGCGGCTGTGGGACAGCCAGGTGAGAGAGATTTTCCCTGACTGTGGGCCAGGCAGGAAAACTCTAGCACCATGCGTGATTACAGTTGGCTAACCCAGCAGCTGCCCAGCTCCATTCTACACAATCAACCAGAGCCCTGGAAACGGCCACACGGAAACCCCCAGGTCAAAGGATGTGACAGCATCTGGTTTCGGTGCAGGGATGACCTGAACTTTAGTCTCCTCCACCCTGACATCAGGGACGCATCTTATTGTTATCCCTGTGGTCAGAATGTGTGCACTCACATAACATATAAAGATCCGGTTTGCCCACTGAATGGCTGCTCTGGGGCCTCCCTAACTGCTAACATGCCACCCTGGCTCCCATACTTCACCACGGTGACACGGGTGGACTTGAGGCCAGAGGGCTGTACATACCCAAGTTCTCTCCTCCCCACACATCCATCATCATGTCGTACTTCCCCAGCTCTTCAAAATAGAGCTTGTCCATCACAAACAGGCCACCAGCAATCATAGGGGTTCTGAGGAGGAAGGAGAGCAAGGGCAAAGTTAGACTCACACCACAGGCTGACATCTGTGCTCTGAGGGGGGTCTTCCATTCTCCACTGATTTCTAGTCACCGCCTGGGGTCCCACAGAGACTGAGACCCTGGGCTTTTACATGCCTCAACTTATGAGGTAACCAGAGCAGTAACATTAAAGGCCATAGTACAAGTTCCACTTTGCTACAGAAAACACTGCATCATAAACAGGAGACAACACGGAACCATCAGAGATGCCTTGTAAAGAAGTGGACCTAAAACCTCCTTCACCGCATGACCTGCTGCAGATGCTGGCCTTGAGGGAAGCCAGGGACCAGAAGGCAGAGCCCCAGTACCTGGAACCACCCCTGCAGGGGCCAGAGTCTGGGCTCTCCTCCAAGAAGGCTTCCTGCAATACGCTGTACTTACTTTATAGGGGCGACTGGGTTCCCCTGCCGGGATCTCCTCTGCTCTGGCGTCATGTAATCCCACTTGAACACCAAGTTCCAGTCAAAACCTGCCGACCCAGAAGAGAAACAGCCATGAGAAGAAGACACAGTCTCTCAGACCTGCTGTCCTACCCTAGCAGCTTGACAATGAACACATGTAGGCAGGACTCACTGCCAACTAACCAACAAAAATGAAGAGGATGAGGAGGGAAGGGGACAACTGGGGTGGTGGGGTGGCAGGGTGGGTATGGGGCACAGTGAAATCTTCCCAACCCTCCAAAGCAAACACAGGTCTGAGTCTTCTTTAAACAAAACAAAACGGCATGTATGATTAGGGATCTGTGTGTGGTCATACACATGGGTGCAAGTGCCCACGGAGTCCGGAAGAGAGTACTGGAGCCCTTGGAGCTGGAGTTTTAGGTGGCCTGATTTGAGTGCTGGGAACAGAACTCAGATCCTCTAAAGTGTAGTACATGTACATAATCTCTGAACCACCTTTCATGCCCCTCCAACCGTTCTTTATTTTGACACAGGGTATTGCTATGTAGCCCAAGTTGGTCTTGAACTTGAAGCAGTCCTCCTGTCTCAGGCCCCTGAGTGCTAGGATTACAGACATATGCCGTCATGCCTGGCTTGGATTTTCTAACATTAAAATGTCTAAGACCAAATGTGAAATATGAGAACTGGTATCTGTGTGATGCCACTGGACCTACAAGGGCTGCACACACAAGACTGGGGACCTAGGGACCAGTCAGGGCTAGATAAATCACAACTGGCTCCCAGAACCACAGTACAGCACATAGTACCTCCTGGGACCCATGCTCTCCAGGCCTGGACCAGGACCTTTCAGGGCCCAGTGACACAAGATCGTACATGTTGAGTGTGATAGTGTGATGGTGCGGGCCCGTAATCTCAGCACTCATGAGAACTGCTTAGGCAAGAAGATCTTGGGTTCTAGGCCAGCTTCAGCTAACTAGTGTGTGGGGGGGGCGGAGGGGGGAGAAAAGCCGTCTTCCACCCCACTCTTCGCTGTTTGTAGACTTAGGGGGATATGGGCTGCTAGAGCAGGGGACAGTATAACCTGCTCATCTGGGTGTAGCAATGACTTCACAGCCATGTCTAATACAGCCTCCTTCCCACTGGAGCCTCAACACTTCTTAAGAAGCAAGGGAAAATCTTGGACAAATTTCTTGCGGGTTCCTGGAGGGCAACCAGAAGGTAACATTTGTAGGCTATGTGGCCCCACAACATGCTAATCCATTCACAAAAACAAAGGCCACCCAGGGGTGAAGCAGGCTGTGGTGGGTGGCTGGGAAGGAAGGACCATGGTCCAAGCTTGAGCACAAAGGACGAACCCCTGGTGGGCAGGCAGTTAAGGAGGCCAGCAGCAGGATGGCAGGGCTCCAGGGCAGCAAGCTGGCAGGGCATGTAGACTACAAGAGGAAGGCCTGGAACAGGCAGAGGACACAAAAAAAGGTTCCAGGCCCACTCTGCAAATCCTCAGCTCTATGGAGTGTTTCTTGCTGGTAGCAGCTCTGGAGCCCCTCAGCCCAGCCCAGGAGTGGTAAAGGCTCCTCTACTCCAATCTGCAGGGACGTCACACATTGCCCTAGCTGTAGTAGTAACAGCTCCAGGAGAGAGAGGGATGGGATGATAGGGTGGTGGGTGGGGCTGGTGTTTCTGCCAGGGAAGCTGGGCCAATCCCTTCTGTGGGGTACCAGTCAGAGCCCACACTATAATGTGAATTCTGCTGTCAATGTCACTGTTGACCACAGGACAGCAGTGGTCAGGAGCCTAGCCAGACAGAACAAGCCAGCAGGTAGACCAATCACAGCTGACACCTACCACCCTTGAGGTCAGCAGAGGCACCCACATACTGGAAGTTGTCCATGTTAATGACATCAATAATGGGGGATACAACTCGGGTCCTGTCCTGAGCAGGGACAAAGGAAGGAAAGAATACTTGTTACGACCCCAGCAAAGCAAAAGCCACCATCCCAACAGGCCTTCCCATTAGATGCCACTGTCACAAGATGGGCAGGGGTGGTGGCAATGAGAGGGGACAGCTGAGAACAGGACACTCTGCTACTTCTTCTCCAGCTAAAGGCCCAGGCTGTGCAGTGGCCCTGAGTCAACTCCTAAATGTCAACTGTGGGTAGATTTCAGTGTCCCAGAAGCTAAGCTCGGCCACTTTATGGCTGCCACCCTCTCGCTACACTGGAGCAGCTCAGGAATAAACTCATGGCTGAAGTGCCTCCACCCCAAAGCCAGGAATGATTTCTGGGTGCAGACGGCATGAGAGGTGGAAGTCATCACCTCCACAGCAACTGACTGGAGTTTTCCGACCCTAACTCAACTCCTGTGATTCCACCAGACACGCCCACCTTCCACTGACCCGCTTTTTCATGCCACAGTGCCACTCTGCTGAGACCAAACACAAGGCCTTTGACCTCCTCGGACCTTCAAACTCAGCTCTGCCTCGTGCTGACAGTTGATAAAAGAGAAGGCGTGTGGTCTCTGAGTTACAGAGTATTGTTAGACAAAGAAAGTCTCAAAAGAGGTTCAGCAACAGGACCCGCAGAGCTCCGCGCTGCTCAGGGGTGGTACAAAGTCC